>NC_090444.1:1142194318-1142495818 GCF_031143425.1 Pleurodeles waltl
TACTCTGTGCCTAGACTTCCTGCCAGTAAACACTAGCGGAGGTGCGCATGTCCTGAGGGTAGGCATTGTCAATATAGATTTGATACAAATTAGAGGTATCCTCCGTAGAAAGCCCCAAAAGTCCAAGGTAATCCATCACTGGGGAGATGAGGAAGTGGGTAGGGTCTCAGCCCAGAAGGCCCCTGAGGCAGTGTCTTAGCTGTCAATAATGCCAAAGCTACAACCAGGATAGCTGGAACATCGATTTCAGTGCCTAAAATGAACAAAAGGCATAACCCTTCAATAGGTTCCCAACTGACCTAATCCCATTCCACCCAGAGCACCGAAGCAAACGGGCTTTGAGCAAAAGTTGTGCTCTAGTTAGACCACAATGATGGACTCTGAGAAGCCAATGCGCCTCCTTCCATGTCACCCGAGCAGCCCATAAAGTCGGGGTGCATTGGGGGGACACTGCTGCCTGGAAAACTAGCCTTGGGGTCCAGGAGGCAAGCCACCAGAGAAGGATGGTGCGAAAGGTAGTACATGTACGTATTCTGCAGATGAATGCCCCCTTATCAACGTGCATACTCAAGGGTGTGAGTCAAGGCTTCCTGCTTGCACAGTCAAACAAATTGATGTGCCTGTTAATGGTGTGGAACAGTGGAGCCAATATCTGGAACAGAAGCATGCCGAAAATATAGTTGACCCAGGGAGCCATGACCATCTTCACCATCTGCACTCTTCCCCACAGGGATATCTGCAGAGCAGATCAACAAGCAAAGTTTTGCTCTTTGCAGGCTTTAAGGGGCTGAAATTTATCCTGCACCATAACATATAAACCCCTGTTAACCAGTAGGCTCAAATACTTCAAACTCCTCATTTTCCAGGTAAAACCATAGACAGCCAGAGAGGGCCGGGGGTCACAGTATTTCAATGAAAGCACATCACTTTTGGTCTACTTGATCTTATACCCTGAGAAGAGCAAAACATCATTAATAAACAAGATAAGATGTGGAACAGAAGTCCCCGGGTCACTTAAAGACAATAAAAATGTTGTCAGCATAAAGTAGGATCTTGCATTCACCAGCAGGGGTGACAATACCCTGGATAAGGGCACACCTGGCGGATGGCAGCTGGCAAGTGTTCCAATGCTAATAGAAACAGGAGAGGGGACAGCGGGCACCCCTGCTTCATCCCCTGCAATATGGAGAAGGTGTAAGATAAATGGCTGACGTAATCAACCTCTATCATGGGGGATGTGTAAAGCCACTTGTCTTTGGCCAAAAAGCTGGGAACCAGCCTAACACTGTCCAGTGGGCAGTATAAATATCTCCTTTCCACCCTATTGAAAGCCTTCTTGACATCTAAAGACAGTGGGACTTTATCACCTCTATCATCATAGACATGCTAAAGGATGTTACCCAGGAAGCACGCGATTGTGAGAAGAGAGGCTGGGCATGAAGCCTTATCCATGTCAGGGGAGTGTGTTGCTACACAAGTCAGGTTTTTCTTACACTTATTGAAGTGGGTAAGGTCATTTACATTAAGGGATCAAATGCAGAGCCACTTGGGTCTTACTGGTGGACGTGTGCTGTGCGTGTGTTGGGGTAGACTGGCAACCGAGCAGGGAGCAGAAACCACACTTAAATGCAAGCCATTTGCCATAAGTAAAGGGATAACAATCACAAGGCTGGGGAAATGGTCAAACTAATGGTGCAGCAAACCCCAGTAAGGCAACAACCGAAGGAGTCCCAGGAGGGTTGCGTATAACTCAGGGAAAATAGGCACAAAAGTCCTGGCATCATAATGGGGCTATTCTGCATCCATGGTCTGTCATGCCTGCTGATGATGGATAAAGCAAGCAGTAATCCATCTAGGGGCATTTCAGCTACTGTCACACCTGAGTCAGATCTGGTGCACCCTTTGCAATTCCAGCCATAGGATGAAGGGAGCCCTGTGAGTTTCAAGAGGAAAGAGGTCAGGAATCTTGACATGTTCATTGCCTCCAGCCCCTCCAGCATACTGTGGAAGTGGACATTATTGCAACAACTGCGATTTCCCATGTCCGTGAGCTTCTGATGGGGAGGCCACACTTCACTACCAAAAGTCAGGTTGATCTCCAGCAACGTAATATTATCTCCCAAGGCCTCCACCCTGTGGTTCATAGTGTCAAGTCATGCAGAGGAGGAAAACAGATCAGTGAGGAGGCATCTTAAGATTGGCAGCTGTCGACGCAGTAGCGGCATGCATGGAGTCCAATGCGGTCTTAATCCCTTTGAACTCCTTCATGATGATCTCCAGGGTGCTTCTGCCATGGCCAGCTGAGGGTGTCACAGCTTTCCCACCACCACATCTGTGAGCAAGAACTGCCATGTGGTCTTCCCTCTGGGCATCGGGAGGTGTCTGCCTGGAAAGGACACAGACAGAAAAGGACCAAAAGGTGAAAGCAGCAGATACTTGGCCAAAGTACATGGGTCCAGGGTCTCTTAGGCAGGCCCACTGTGATCAGCCACAGACAGAACCTCCAATACCCACCAGAACAATAAAATCATTTGACCCCTGCAGCGGGGGGCACAATAGCCCGAAGGAGCAGAGCCACAGCCAGACAAAAACATGGTTCAGAGTACACACAGAGCTAGACTGGCAGGACTCCACAACCAGCCTTGGGCAGGTTGGACTTGGTGCAGGCCACAATCCTTAGATGGTCCTAACAGGTCACAGAAACCCAAACTGTTACAGAGTCCTCCAGCAGCTAAGGAGGGCACAAGAGGTAGGCAAAATTGTCCTACCAGGTGTCGGTGCATGCCCCTCAGGGTGCATCGAAAGTTTACACAAGAGGCATGTAGGGACCATGCTCCTGCCTCCAAGTCAGGTATCCAAGGTCAAAGGATGACACCGGCCTGATCCAGGCAAAAGGATGTAGAGGGAGGTCAGGGGCATGCCAGAGGACAACAGGGAAGCAATGCGCCGAGTGGTGTTGGGAGCTCTTAACAGCACATGCCTGCAGTGCCACCTCTCATGTCTCCTAGGTGGCGCATGGCTCACTCAAGGTCCGCGGCTTCGTAGGGCCCGCCCAGTCACCAAAGGAGGGCCACACCATCTTGATTGCATGCCTTCATCAGGGTGGCAGCTACAGCCCCAGTATGAGCCCCCACATCTCTGTCACTGGGCCAGCTACCATGACAGGAGTAGAATACCCGAGCTGGCTGATAACCACTAGGGAGCATCAGGCAGCCTGGGAGCTCTAGCAGGAGCCAATCATCATGCATTGTGGTCAGGTTCTGCCCCATACACTCAGTCTCTCAAAAATTAGCATTCCTGGACCCAGCAGAGCATAATTACTGTATAGCTTATTGAGGGTGCCCTCTTAAATTAGATGAGGCTAGTTACTGAAGTTATTGGCCCCATCAGTCTGTGGTAACTCTGTGAATGCTGTGTCTTTCTCCTAGAGATTCCATTTATATTTTCAGGGGCAATGGGGAATAACCATAAAATTGGGACATGAATTACTGATTCCCCTAGTTAATACTCATTTAGCAAGTAATTCTGGATATTTCTGCATGCCCATGATATCAGTAACTCCGGTTAGAGTGGTAGTAGGGAATGGAGGGTTTGTTATATGACATAGCTTACGGAGACCAATGTAATTGCCTTCTCGGCGCTATGCAAATAGTTGCACAGGATATGGTCAAATTTAGCACTTTTGTAGAACATGAGAGACCTGAATTGTTAAAACTTTGCCTGAAGAATGTCGATCCAATATTAACAATATGACCACATTTATTGAATGCTGGCAAAATAAAAACAATTGCATGCTGATATTGTGTTCCGGTGTGAGACATGCTGAATGATTGTTTTGGTGGAAAAAATGCCAAGATGTGGTGGGGCAGAATTGCCAAAGTGTAGCTGGTACTAGCAATGCTGAACATTGCCACCCACAAGCTTCAGCTGGGATGTCAATGGACAAATACAAATTAGTTTTCTGGGTCTTCATAACTTTCAATTGTGACTCTTCAGTTGGTCAAAATACATGAGCAGAAGCAGAAACTATTTAAAACCAGAAAGAAGACACCATGACACAGTTGTGGGGGAGAGGGCCAAGAGGATCAGAAAACGACCAAACATAGTTGCAAAGAGAAAGAAGAGTTATGAAAATCAGTATGAATGTGTGGGAGGCAAAAATAGAGAAAGAAGTGAAAACGAATGCAAAGAAGGAAAGAAGGACAAAGGGGGGGGTGTGCGAGAAAGAAGACGAGGAAAGAAGAATGCAAAGAAGGAAACAAAGGTAGAAGGCAAAAACAAAATCAGGGATAAGCCAGTTTTAAGGAACTAAAGAAAAATGGAAAAAAGGAAAGAAGGAAAGAAAAAATTGAAAGGAGAGAAGGAAAGGAAGAAGGAAGGAAGGGAGGAAACTTTCCTTGGAAAAACAAATCCAGTGTACTCTCATACAAATGGGTAGCACCTCCCACTTACTCAGCAGCAGCCATATAGTTCATAGAGGGTGATATTGTATTTTTCTCATTACTCCCTTGTTCACCTAGGCCAAAAAGCAATAGCATGCCTTTTTAAGCCTACAAAACAAATCAGGTGGTTAAGTGGATGATCCAAATCAGTTTTAAGATAGAGCCCTACTTCAAAATGTTTAGGATCAGTAGAGTAAGGTTCCAATGACTTCTTTGATTTACTATATATTTATATTAAATATCAATGAAAACATACATATGTTTCATTATTTCTTTTGTAACAATATGTGTGAAGAATCTTGATTCAAATGTGAACGGAAAAGTGCAATGAGAATAAATAAAGATAATTATAAAATGTAATTCTTTTTTAGACAATACGGCAAAAATTCCCACTTCTCACCACAAGAAGACTTGGGACACGAGGCCATTCAAAGTAAGCATGTTTTAGCGTAAAAACATGGGAGTAAAGTTAATGTCATGCCTTATGATATGAAAACATTTGTGAAATGAAATGCAATCCTATTTGTGGCCTTGTTACAGACAGCTTTTCTGTTGCAGACAGCATTGCATGCAGTACTACTTGGAATGAGCTTTGTTTCAGCCCCTTGACCTTGATTGAATAGCTTTATTGTCTGTCTCTGTTCTTTCTCTCAGTTATATGGCATTCCTCCCTAGTCAGGAATCTGCCTCAGCCCTGCAGCATTTCCTCTTTACTCTTACTGTTGAGTTGTAGTAGTCTTCCTCTGTTCACATCATGGAATTGTTTTTGTGTTTTACTTTTATCTTTCATTCAGCTCTCCATGGAGTGCTTGTCATGCTCTTTACTTCCACTGTCCTTGTGCATACAGTAGGATAGTATGATCATGATATTCCCATTGTTGTCTCAACCTTCCATAACCTCTCTCTTCTGACCCTGCCTTCAAGTATTTGACACCAAACACTGCTGAGGCTCAGTGTCATGCCTTCTGTCTCCCTCCTATTTCCCTCTTTGCCCATCCATCAGCTATCTACCCTCCTCAAACTGTCCTGCTAAACCACCCCCCTCTCTTTATCAGTTGTGACTATTGGCTTTGCCAACACCAATATGACTGCCATGTTGCAACACACAAAATCATATGATGAAACGTGGTCTCAATTTGAAACTGTAATGGTTCATGAGAACCCATTCACAACAATCTGATTTATGTGGTTATTTTGAAATATATTTATGGACAAAAATGATTGGCTTGAGAAAATGCCATTGTTAGACCTAATATCCATGGCATGGCTTCCCCCCATGTTTTTGCCCACCATCCTCAGTTTTTTGCTGACTTCATTTTTACTGGCTTTAGGACTCTGCACAATTTACCACTGCTTTCCAGTGCTAAAGTGCCTGTGTTCTCTCCTTTAAATATTGTAGAATTGGCTTACATTTTATTGGCATATTTTAAATTACTTGTCATTCCCAAGTAAAGTTGTACTTCCTGCGTCCAGGGCCTGTAAATGAAATGCTACCTAAATAAAATGCTACTAGTGGGGCTGCAGCACTCATTGTGCCACCCACTTAAGTAGCCTTTTAAACATGTCTCAAGTCTGCCATTGCATTCTGTGGGTACAGTTTTAAACTGCCATAGTGACCTGGCAAAATAAAACGTTTGCCAGGCCTGAACCTTCATTTTTAATACATATAAGTCATCCATAGTTAAGCCCTAAATATCCAAAGGGTGCAGTGTATTTTAAAAGGTGAGCATGTACCTTTTGCTTTTAACTTTTACATGTAATTTAGTGAAAAACTGTTAATTTTGTTTTTCACTACTGCTACATCTAACTCTCATATAAGCTAACATTGGGCTACCTTATAACATTTTATAAGTGCTAACATTTATTTGGGAGCAGGTCAGAATGTTTAGTTTGGTATCTAAAGAATTGTAATTTAAAACCCTTTTTAATGGTGAAGTTGGATTTCAAGTCACAATTCTCAAAATGTCACTGGTAGACATTTGGAACTTTCTTGTCTTTACCAATTGACCAATTGGTACCTGACCCTGTACCGTGGGTCACATGATTAGATGTATCTGGCAGGTGGTATTTGTGTATTGCTCCAATATAGTGAGACAAAGGGGAATAGATGTTGGCATGATGGGCCATCTCTGACTTGATGAGGTGGCAGAGCTGTCACCTACCACACTTACACATCACAAAGGCTCTGCATTAGCTCCCTCTAAAAGGGTTAGTCACTAGTCATTTGTGCCCCCAGACAAGCTGGGGGCACAACAGGAAGGCAGGAAATTCCAAGCACATCTGGGAGGGTAGAACCCTTGTGAAATGTCTCCTTCTTCAAAGCTGGCGCCAAGGATAAATAATGGACCCTCAGACACAACTCTTCACTACACCTCGGGACCTGTGGATGACTCAGAAGGACAGCTGTGCAGCTCGGCTGCAAGGAAGAATACTGCTGTGCTGCCCTGCTGCTCTGCTTTCCTGCTGCCATACTTCCTGAGTGAAAAGGTTTGTGTCAGACTTGGCATCCTTGGCATGGTCTCCCCTAACTTTTTGCCTTTGTTTCCCAGGTTGTTGATGTGTGCTGGACTCTGTTTTTGCTGTTTTTGTTACCCTGGGCACTTTACCACTGCTATCCAGTGCTAAAGTGCAAGTGCTCCTATGTAAAATGTATGTATAATAGGATTTCTCTGATTGGCATATTTGATTTACTGGTAAGTCCCTAGTACAGTGCACTAGAGGTACCCAGGGCCTGTAAATCAAATGCTACTAGTAGGCTTGTAGCACTGGTTGTGCCACCCACATTAGTAGCCCTGTAAACATGGCTCAGACCTGCCACTGCAGTGTCTGTGT
Source organism: Pleurodeles waltl (assembly GCF_031143425.1). Lineage (NCBI taxonomy): Eukaryota > Metazoa > Chordata > Amphibia > Caudata > Salamandridae > Pleurodeles > Pleurodeles waltl. The sequence continues at coordinate 1,142,201,593 of NC_090444.1, forward strand.
GTGCAGTTTTAAACTGCCAATTCGACTTGACAAGTGTACCTACTTGCCAGGCCTAAACCTTCCCTTTTCCTGCATGTAAGGCACCCCTAAGGTAGGCCCTAGGTAGCCCCATGGGCAGGGTGCAGTGCATGTTTAAGATAGGACATATACTAATGTGGTTTATATGTCCTGATAGTGAAATACTGCCAAATTCGTTTTTCTCTGTTGCAAGGCCTATCTCTCTCATAGATTAAAATGGGGGCTGCCTTTAAAAATGATTAAAGCATAGATTCCCTTTGGGAGCAGATAAACATGTGGAGTTTGGGGTCTCTGAGCTCACAATTTAAAAATACATCTTTTAGTAAAGTTGGTTTTGAGATTGTGTGTTTGAAAATGCCACTTTTAGAAAGTGGGCATTTTCTTGCTTAAACCATTCTGTGACTCTGCCTTTTTGTGGATTCACTGTCTGGGTCAGTTTGACCGTTAGGCTGTTTGCACCTCTCTCTAGACAGTGACACAAAGGGAGCTGGGGTGTAGCCTGCCTATCCGGATTAGCATCTGTGCTAGGAGGGAGGGGAGGTGTGGTCACTCATACCTGAAATGGCTGTGCCTGCCCTCACACAATGCAGTCTCCAACCCCCTGCTGTGTGTCTGGGGCCTGGCCTGGGCAAGGCAGGATTTCACAAACAAGAGAGGCTTTCCTTTGAAGTAGGCCTACTTGAAAGTCCGAACTGGGTATAAGAAGGGCACCCAAACCCCTGAAAATTAGATCACTTCTGGACATCAAGAGGAACCTCTGCCAGGGGAAGAGCTGAAGAGCTGAGGAGAAGTGCTACCCCGCCTTTGACTGTGCTTTGTGGAGCTATCCTGCAGTTGCTGCTTCTGTCTGTGCAAGGCGAAAAAGACTGGACTTTATTGTGCATTCCTACTTGTGAAGAAATCTCCAAGGGCTTGTCCTGAGCCTGCCTCCTGTTGTTGAAAACTCAGGGCCATCAAAGACTTTCCCTGCCAGCACCTGGACTCTCTGATGAGACTCTTGCCCTGCCAAATGGTGCCCTATCCAGTTGTTGGGGACTTGGAAGGTGAAGCTGGCAGACCAAGACTGAAAATCCACGCACAGACCGCTGTTCGGGGAAAATTTCTATGCACCTTTTGAGACGCAGCTGAGAAACGACGTGCCGCTGGTTTCACGGCTGAAATCGATGCTCCACACGCGGCTCGAAGATCTACGCACACAGCTGGAGAAACGACACGCAACACCCGCTGATGGAGGCTGATAACTTTGCAAACCACACAGTGCGGTTTTCCTGATACCGCACAGCTGGACTTTTGACGCAACATCGCTGGGTGCGGAAATACAACGCATCGCTCTCCTGCAGAGAGAAGAAACAACACACGCCGAAGCGGCTGGAGAAGGAGAAACGACGCACAGTCCTGCTTGTGGGTGAGAAATCGAAGCATCGCTAGCCTTTTCCGACGCACACTCGCCCGTGCATGTTATTTTGACGCTACCCAGGTACTTTTCAATGCTAACAGTGTTTTTACTGTTTTCTTAAGGATTTAATACTCTTTCTTCCTTTTTAATTCATAACTTGACTTGCGTATAGTGGATTTTTGTCGTTATGGTCTTGTTTTGTTTAAATAAATATGTCCTATTTTTCTAAACCTGTGTGGTGTCATTTTGTAGTGTTTTTACTGAGTTTCTGTGTGTGTTGGTACAAATACTTTGCACCTAGACTCTGAAGTTAAGCCTGCCTGCTTGTGCCAAGCTACCAAAGGGGTAAGCGAGGGTTAACTAAGGGTGATTCTCCTTTACCCTGACTAAAGTGATGGTCCTTGCTTGGACAGGGGGTAACCTGACTACCAACCAAAGACCCCATTTCTGACAGCTTGGATCTGCATCTTGAACCCAGAAACACCAGAATGACTCCAAGGGCTAGTTGGCTGGCCTCCTGACCAAAGCCTCAAGGACAAAATCGATTCAGCCCCCTTGAACCCTGCACCTGGACTCTGACTGATATGAGCCCTTTCCTCAAAATGGTGCCACCCCTGGCCTTGAATCTTGGAAGTGGACCTGAAGGTTCTCTGCCAACCCCGCTGTTGTCCCCATCGGAATCAGCACAAAGTGACACAAAATGACATGAAGCCCCACAAAGCCTCACCGCACAGCTGAAAGCTCCATCAGAACCGAAGCAAAGCCCCACCAAGCTTCGCCACATAGCTCACCGAATCGATGCAAAGTGACACAAAGCCCCACAAGGCCTCTGCACACAGTTTACCGTAACTGGTGCCAGAAAATTCAAAGCCTTACAAAGCAATGCCATGCAGACCATGCCTCATGACTTAAGGTACTTTTTTCAGCAGGTCTAACTAGGTCCCTGTATCCGGCCCACAATCCATCACTGTCTGCCTGAACTTGTGACTTTGCCCATGTCCTGCGCGAGCAGATAACCACAGTTGGTGCTTTGTGATTTTAGCCACTATTTTTTATTAAATTTAACATTTGCATTTCTCTACTTCTAATAATTGAGTTTTAGTGGTTTTGGGATCAAATTTAATAAATTGTACTATTTTTTTCTAAATTGCTGTGGGATTGTTTTGCGTTGTGTTTCCAGTTTATTACTATTTGAAGTGCTGCATAAATAGCTTACACATTGCCTCTAAGTTACTCCTGACTGCTTTGAGCCAAGCTACCAGAGGGTTAAGCACAGGTTAATTTGGGGTTTGCTTTTGTTTCACCCTGATAGAGATTGGGGTTGCTGCTTGAGTAGGAACACACCCTACTCAAACAGTCATCCAATTTCCTACAGCCATTAATTAACTTGATATGGATAATGCATCCAAGCTACAGTTTTCCCATGAGAGCCCATGAGGGAAATTTGAATGTCACTTGTGATTCATAGGCTGACAATCGCGGCTCACACTTAACAGAAGGGGCAGGGCGGCACACGCATGCAGGGGTGAGTGGGAGGGGAGATAATTAATTTAAATACAAAATAATATGAAATAAAACACTGCTCAAAGCAGCATCAGGATTGGCTGGTAGCACCCAGCCAGGACGCTCCCATGCAGACTGGGAGCCTGTGCATGCTCTCTCCATCCCAGCAACTGTGGGTTGCTGGGCTGGAGTGAACCCTGTGCGCATGTGTGTTTGGCCAGCCCAAAAGGGCCGGCCAAACACACATGCGCACTGAGATGGAGTGCTGTGCACTCCCCCCTCCGTGCACCTCAACCCCGTGGCCCCGCCCCTTTTCCTAAAACATGATCATATACACAGTTTATGATCATGTTTTGGGAAAAGGTTTGCGGCTGCCACTGCTGGTAGGGAGGTGACGCTCCTCCACCCTTATGGAGAAGCCACCCCTGCAGGCTGATTGTGTCAGAAGGAGGATTTGCAATTGAGCCACCCCATAATTTCATTAATGCAAGGAAGATGTATGAATAATACAGTTGTCTGCTGCTTCTTGTGATCATTCTATGGAGGGTATATTTCTGTAGCTCGTAATTCTGTAGGGCACCCATGTGGCGGCTGAGCCCCCAGTCTCATAACATCAACTGTCAATCACGGTGCATGGGACCATGGAGTTTGGGGATGTTAGTGGAAATCACCTTGGGGCTGATTACGAATTTGGCAATCCGAGGACCACCAAACCCATTGTGGCAGGCAGTCCGCCGCACTCCTGGAGGTCCAACCCCCAGATTATGATCCTGGTGGCAGGACTGCCAGGAGGCCGCCACCACTGCCAGGATCGTAGATGCTGACGCGTTGGCAGCGGTTGGAGTCATGGTAAGCCATAGCGGTGCGGGGTTCAGCACCGGTATTCTGATCACGACTACACTGTCTGCCATACTTTCCATGGTGATTGCACTGCAATACAACGTTCCCGCTGGTCAGCCCAGTGGAAATATTGTAATACGACGGGGCTGAGGCCATCAGCTTGACATCAGCCTCATCCCCATGGGTTTGATTGTCTGACGGTCAGACCACCAAACTCGTAATCAGGTCCTTTGTCTGGAGCAGGCCATGTGGAATTCACTTCTCAAATGCACTTAAAACACCCATTAATCAAAAATTCATTTTCATGTACAGTCCATTTCTAATACATACAGTTGCTATAGGATCATTTTGTAAATCAAAATGAGAAATGTGTATGCTTTGGATTGTAAACATGTTAGTGATATGTTTGCACATTTATTACCTTACATTTGCACCAAACCTCCCTAGTTCTTGGCTATTCTTTCTATTTAGTCACAGAATATTGCCTCCACCCAACCGAGAAATGGCATAAACATCCAGATTGTTTGGTTAAATTCAGGGGCGCAACATTGGGAACTGCTATCTGTTTCTAGTATAAATATGAGGATTATGCTCCTGAAGAATTCCTTCAGTTCTAGGAATACAAGGTGCTTATCTGCATTACTCTGTAACACAAAGGCATGCATTGCAGATCCCCATCAGGTCACAGAGGTACTACAAATTGCATTAATAGGAACTTTTATGGGCATTATATGATTACAGCACAAAGTTAGAGAAGGGTTTAATATCTTTAAGCACTGGGATCAGGATGTACCTGTTTTTGGTATGGTGAAAAATGTATTGTTCCCCCCAAGGTCAGAACCCACCATGCCTGATCACCCATCATAGAATCTCATCCCTAGTCCTGTCATGGAGGTAAACCACTGGTTGGCCTGGCCTTCACCCCCGCCTCGCTTGGAGGGTAGGTGGATGACCGGCCCACCCCAGACACGTCCTAGGGCACCTGGCTGTGTGCCACGCATGGCTGTTTAAGAGACAAAGTTATTACCTGTACAACAGATTGACTTTAGAAAAGTTCATTCAACAACCAACAATTGTTTTAGTTGTTTACTTTTTAAGCTGCTGGTTGAAAAATATCCCCTGGTTGAACACCATGCCCTGTGGTATGGCAACTTACATCAATTTGTCATCTGCCTTTGGTACCATCAGTAGGCTAAGACCTTGGTGTAAACTGAAAAAATGGGGTATACCAAAGGCCCTATTGTCACTGATAGTTGACAAATTGAGTCGGGCGTAATGGGGCTCTTTCTCTAGTAAAATTGAAACTCCAAATGGCCTGAGGCAAGACTGTATTCTTGATCCCCTACTACTCTTTACCTATATAGCTGACATACCAGGTACTTTAATGAAGGGGCGGTTTTGTCTGCCAAGGTTGGGTCAGGTTGAAATACTTCACTTATTTCATTTAGACCATACTATGATCTTGGTTCTCAAATTAGTTGACTTGCAGAGATCATTGGAGGCCTTTGCTGGGCACCATACAGAGAACAACTTGATAATTAATGTGGCAAAAACAAAAGCAATGTCCTTCTTGGCAAAATGGTCTACAACGTAAGTCTATAGTTAAATAATCAACAGGTAGAGTTTGTTACAGAATACAGATATCTGGGCATGATGTTTACCTGGAATCTCAATTATACAGTCCAGTTTAGAGTTCAGGAAAAGATCAGTAAAATGGTGACTCCTGCACTTGCAAAAATGGATAAAGAATTAGGCAGCAACTCAGGTGATGTGTCAAAAGAAATGTATCATTTAAAAAATACTACTGCGCTGCTCCATGGTTCCGAAATCATGGCTAGGTGTGCTAAGAAGGTCAGTCAAATCAGTGCTAAAACTTGAGCTAGGGCTTTTAAATTTAAATACTTCTAGAGATTACTGAATTATTGCGGAGAATTTTAGAGGCCCATAAGGGTACTGTCAGGCATATATTGAAATCTTACCGGCAGTCTGGGAATCCAAAACCATGGGTGACCAATCTGAAGAAAATCCTAAATTATGTGACCCAAAGGGTCCTTGGAACAGGGATTATGTAAGAAGAAAGAAAGTAAAAAAGCCAATTAAAGATTCAGCTATCCTATACGATTACTGGGATTGTGATTGACGTCCCCATCTTGCTTATTTTGCTGAAGCTGATGAGTCAGGCAAAAGTTTGCAATACCTAATAGATATAAAAGCAAGGGGACTAGACGCTGGATGAGGAAGCTAAGGTTGGATCACTGCATCATTTTATAGATTAGAAGACTCTAAAAAACAATTCACCCTATGCTTTTGGTCATTTTATAGACTGCATCTTTAGCAGAATGGACTAGGGTCATTGAATCATTTACTCATTTTTTTCCAGTGTTTGTAGAAGAAACAGGGAGGTTGCACCCTCTGTTTTTAGAGGCCTGGGCACTAGGACCCTTGCTTCCTTGTTCAGCATTATTATGAAATGTAAAAATATCACTCAGTATTACAGATTATTTCAATTCTTTGAGATAATGATCTCAAGATTGAAGGCCATAATTTTAAAGGGCAGTGGCCATATTGTCACTGGTATGTAGTTTATATAAGTTAATGCACTTTTTAAAAGTTTGGTGATAGTTCAGCATGTATATTGAACATCATGTACTTTAAACATAGAACACCTTATTTTTAGTGACATCAGAAGTTGATTGATCGATGGCTACTGGTTATCTACCTTTTGTGACCATTTTCTACAACCCCTTGTACGTGAGTCAACTACTTACCTGAGGGATACTAAAGATGTCCTTAATCTGATAGAGTCTATCAATTCTACAGATTATGTTGATGCTCTTATCACCCTAGACGTGGAAGCACTATATACCAATATTCCACAAGAAGCCACTCTAAGGGTGGTCGAGACAGCCCTTCTAGCTACTAGTTTAGATTCAGCAACTCCAGTCCATTTCATTATGCATTGCGCCAATTTAGCTATGACCGAAAATTTCTTTCAATTCGAAGATCAGCTCTTCCACCAGATACGTGGCACATCAATGGGTGGCACCTTTGCTCCCAGTTTAGCTTGCCTCTATATGTATGACTTAGAAAAATGGTTCATATCACCAGATTCCAATCCTTTTTTTGACCATATTAAACTATGGCGACGTTTTATAGACGACATTTTGGTGGTCTGGCATGGCCCCATAAACGAGGTAGACACTTTTACACAATGGGTCAACAGTTTGGATCCTTACTTCAAATTCACTTCCTCGGTCTCTACCACCAAGATTTCATTCTTGGACTTGGTGATCACTATTGAGGAGGGTAAGCTGTTTACATGTACATACCAGAAAACGACAGACCACAACAGTCTGTTACAGTATGAGAGTCATCACCCCAAAGCACTGAGAGATAACCTGCCTTTCGGCCAGTTTCTACGACTCTGTCGTAATTGCAGTAATATACACTCATTTGACACGCAAGCATCAGACTTGCGGAATAAATTAGGTGACCGGTATTATCCTTACAAAGTGGTTAATACTGCCTATAAACGAGCAAGGTACAGCGATAGGGACGCACTGCTTCAGATGACCTCCAGACCGTCAGAGAATAAACTGACATGTGTATCTACATTCACTCCGCTGTCTAATACCATCAAGAAAGTAATCAACAAGAGATGGGATATCCTCTGCAGCGGTGGGAATGCTATTCAAAAACCTTTTTTTGCTTTTAAAAGGACCACCAATCTTAAGGATATGTTGGTTTACACTCGCCCTAGACCCCGAACTGCCTCGACGAGACAAGTGTCCCTGTGGGATCTTCCACCAGTTACAGGACATTTCCCTTGTGGTAACTGTAACGTGTGTTCACTGACTAAACACGTAGAGTCCCTTGAATTAGAACCAATAGGTGAGTGGCGGTTATTAAAACACACTAACTGCAATTCTTCTAACTGTGTTTATTTGATCACCTGCCCGTGTAACCTACGTTATGTGGGAATGACCACACGAGCAGTTAAAATAAGGATTAACGAACATCGTAGCAATATTCGTTGCGGTCGTACCACCACAAAATTGAGTGTCCACTACATAGATACTAATCATAGTCCGGACGACATGTGGTGGGTTATACTGCAAACCTGCACACAGAAGGGGACAAAAGGTCTCTTCGAATTGGAACAGCGTTAGGTGTACAAACTCAACACACATCGCCACGGGCTAAATGACGACATTCCCTGGACTAGTTTTTCATATTAAAGTTCCAGTACCCTGTTGGGTCATTTGTTTAGATTGTCCCAGTTTGTCCACTACACTACTGGTGGAATCCTTCTTTCGTTTGGGTGTGGCTTTCACTGTATTTGAGCTTGCTTCCTTTTACACACTCCATTGACAGGCACCAGGACAGTGAACTATCCGTACCACACCCCTATTTGACAACGTATGGGATAATAATAATAATTGATCTATTTTCATTTTATATATTTATTTTTGAGTATACGCACGTATCCCCGTTTTTTGAGACAAGTCAGAAGTGCAGGATAATCCTTTTAGATATGAACTATGCCTAAATCACGTTACGAAACAACAGTCTTACAATGGCCGCCACCTTCTGGCTCTTAGTGGTTTTCGTGGAGGAACGCTGCCCTTCTTCTATTTTGACTTCATCCCATAGGAACGATTGGATTGCGCGGAACGCGTTGCCGGGCAACGAGTACGTCAGTTTGACGCTCGTATTTCCGGGTTATGAATTATTTTTACTCCCCGGCCGGCGACTCCCACTAACATTCGGGAGCGCGGCTTGGGGTAGGTGACCCTCTTCAACCCAGGACTATTAAAAGTAAGTACCTGGGACATTGGTCTACTTACCTTTTGGTCTGTCACGTGTGATTATTAACTATGTGGTGATCTCCCTCAGAACGGAGATTACTACTAGTGCACGCTGCCCTTGAAGCGTACGTTTTTTCTGACGGAAAGGAGTGCTTTGATAGACCTGATTTTTAGTCCGTTTCCCGACTCTGGTTTTTTCCTGGGTTCACCTTCTTATTTAGAGGACAACTCCACCGGTGTTTTACATTTCTTGGTTGCCCTTTTTATACTGTTCGTATTTTGAACACTACATTTCTCTTTTTATGTGTACCTTCTTTATAATAAGAGAGACCTGCTAAAAAGACAAACATATGAGTGGGTTAATCAGGTATACACATAGGAGTGTTATTTTACATATTATGAATGCATTAGTCAATTACACTATATGTTGCATATAATTTATTTTCCATTTGTACCTTAATTGAGGTATTTATGTTTTGTGTGTCCCATTTTATGATCGCTTGCTGCGCTGACGATTAGAGTGTTTGCAAAGCCTGGCTATAGGCCGACGCAGTCCCATGAAGCCCTATCCCTAGTTGGGAGGGTAAGCTTATTTTCATTCAACTTGCATGGGTTTGCCAACTTGTTACACTATCACTTTGTAGTACACGGTTTTTCACCAGTTGCTTGTTTTGTTGGCGTCATTTATGTACCCATTCTGATAATTATCATTGATGGACTATAACCATATGTTGTTCACTGTTATTTTATATCCTCAGGGTGACTTATAGGAACAGCAAGTTCGGGTCAGATTGGACTCTTGTAAGTGACTGGTATCCTTCCTTTTTCACTTTGTGCTGACAGTTACAGACTGCAGGAGTCTAATTAGTTTATAGTAGGAGAGATTCAAAGTACATTAGGTCCTGAAGAAGCGTCGCTGGATCCTTTGAGGACCATAGAGACGCAAAACATGTTGACCTCATTTTTGAGGTGCGTCAGGTAGTTCCTGGCCTACTCTCGTTTCAGCAAACCGATATAGAGTGGTAGAGCATTATCTCTTTCCCACTCCTGTGTTGTGTTTTTAATCTTGGTAATTTCCCTACATAGATTAATAAATTTTATTATTCAGAGGGTCATGAACCAATTTTAATTTTTCTATTATTCTCCCCACTTTGTTTTCCTTACTCACTTTTGGGGTTTGTGGCATCATTGAGAAAAGATCTCCGGCAAAGAGCCCCCCAACAGGGGGAGCCCGTCAGACACTGCAGCGCCGGTCTGACGAGGAGCACGCCCGATGATGAAGCATGACTCCCAATAGGGTGTGTGAGGACTCTTTCTCCTAATTATTAGGACCCCAGTTTCACCCTTTCTTGCACTTTTTGGAACAGTGTATTTCATTATATTAGAGTACTGTTTAATAAACATCATCAATTCAAAATACGGGTCATTGTGAAGATAATTTAAGGTGGTGGCAAGGGCATTAATTAATTTTGGAGCTTGCAGTATGGCACAATATCTTCTTATATTGTGATGTTTTAGAGTATGATAGATTATGTGTTAGCATCAAGGCTAGGAGCTGATTGAGTAGCAGTGGCAAGCACTCAAAAGAAGGCTTTTTTGCTGGGCCTTTTTTATTGTTTTATACTATTTTTTATGTAAACAAATATCTTAACAGTGGACTGTTAAATAATGAGCATCACATGGTGGGTTTAATTTATGTAACATATGTAACTATTGTTTGCTGTTCTAATAAGTAGCAAAATTCAGGATCTTTTCCTGCTATGTGATTCTCTATGATCTTATGTTTATTTTGTATGATTTTATTTTAAAATCAATTAGTTGTCTAGTTTGTAGTCTTTTAACATGTTTGTTTTGCCAAATCAGCACAGAATCAAACATAGTATATTTGAATTTAATATTTGTACTTTTTAAGGCCAAAAAAAACATACATTGAATATAATATGAAGATGTCTGAAACCTTTCTTCTACTTGCCAAATGTATCTAGCAAGCTGGAATCCTGGCTTTGTACATATTTAGGGTATTTTCTAATAATAAAATTGCATCTGTTTTAATTTTGTTATTGTATGAATTATAAAATAAAAAATAGAAAATACTTAATTTAAAACTGCGATCCACAAACAGTGTGTAACATATATAGTACAAGAGCAAAAGTTTATTCATCAAATTATGACACTTAAACTACACATTTAGGGCCTGATGCGCAAACTGCTTTTCTTATTATACAAAGTAGTACTAGAGTAGTATTACCCACGTAGTTCAAAATACCATTCACAAACTAATGGCCGGAGTCCTCTGGCTCTACCTCCCATATCTTTGCTGTGCTGAGATGTCGAGCACATGTGTAGAGATCTCTGCATGTACAGGCTTACATTTTGGTGCAAAATGCATCAGGAACTAGGAAGAGTGGCTGGAAAATAAAGAATCCTTACTACTATATGTGAAGGGTTTAGAGACATTTAAGGAGCGCTTGTGAGGGACATGCTAATACAAAACATCACCCTCCCCAGAAAGGAGCAGGACAATTGCAGTTCACAAAATACACTTTAATTGCAGCCCTAAGGGTGTCATGACAGGTGTAAATGTACTCGAGCTCAACCAAAGAATAAGTGATGTACCACACATGGCCAACTGCTGGTACTGCAACACTCTCCCACAGAAATCTATGGAGAAAGGGAATTAAAATGACATCTTGTAGGTGCTAATTTTAAATGAAATAATATACATCAATATTTAAAACCATATATATATAGTTTAAGTTATTAAAAACTAGAAATATTTATTATAATTATGTTTTACACTTACTAATAAACTTAATTTATAAAAATACATCAAATGATTATTTAACAATTAATAAGTTTTTAAAAAAATACATAACTGTTAACCATGTTTACCTTATGACAAATAAATTACAAACGTTAGTGAAGGCGAGCAAATTCTTTTAATTACTGTTTAGAAATTGATATTTATAGATTGAATTTGTTTAAATAATAGTATTTTTTAATACCAATTTAATTTTAGAAGTTAACGTGTGGTAACATTTTGTCTTATTATTTTTCCCTGGCCATCTCTGTGACGGAGGTTCTGTCCTGTGGCAGACATGTCCAGCCACTAGGTGGAGCATAAGAGCATAAGATACAGCTGTAAATTATCTATAGTAACTTTAAAGTTGTAAATTACATGTAAATGCAAAACCCTCATTGAAGGGGTGGAGACATAGAAGTCTACATCTAGGTGTAACTCTCCCCTCAAAAATGACGAATAGCAAAAGAATAGAGAGCTACACCTAGATGCAGTAGTAAATACACACATGTAAACTTACATTTGTGGATTGGGCCCTGAATATTTTAATTTGAAATTCAATATTTTAATTTGAAATTGAACAAGACTCAAAGGGGCTCATGCCATCAGGCTGGAGATTTCAAAAGCTAGTTGGAGACAAATTAATCTAGATAAACAGTCTTTTCTGATGAACTTCAATTTATGACTTGCTCAGTAATTCTTGATATGTCGATTGTATTCTACATGACAAAATGTAAACCCATTTTGCCAAAGGTACTTTGATAGGTGTATACATTGTCAAACTAAATTGAGTAATTGTTTCATCTTCTGCGGTCCTCACCTGTGATCTAGAGGTATTGTTGCTTCATCTGCACTGAACGGAGCCAAATGTGTAAGTTCAAAATTTCACCTTAGTTTTGCTGGGGAAAGCGAGAACCTGGACCAGCGCAACTCACCCTTTAAAGTCCTTAATAGCCAGACTAGTACTGGCACAAAAATGAAGACTGACAGAAACCCTTTTGTCTTCTGCATGGCTGGAGTAATTAAAGTCAGAGATGCACCCCAAAGGGTTTATTAGATACCTAGAGTGCAACTAGGGATATTTGAGTTGCTATGGGGGTTTCTGTGGGGAGAGAAGAAAGGTAATTTGGTATGGCATTTAAAATATATGTGTCTATTACCAGCCAAGTTAATGAGACCTAGGATAGCTTATGCAATCAATGTATGCAACCCATCCGAGTTACTAAAACATATGAATTTCAATGAGAAAATATGTGTAAAAGTATGATGACTATTTTTCTTTGTGTTGAGGCTGGATTTGATACTGATAAATTAAGCATACATACAAATGCACACATGACTGATTTTAACTGGGGAAAGAACAGGCTTAATTTATCCTAGGCTACCTGTAAGCTCCAAGATCTTAACTCACTTCTTGAATGTCATATTTTGTTGGTCTTGTTTTCAATGAAAACACTAGGTAGTGCTACAGATGTACAACTTGATATGCTAATGATGGTCCTTTTTAAGAATAAGCAAGTCATAGGCCTCCATTACAACTTTGGCAGGCGGCAAGTGCCGCCCGCCAAGTTGTATCCGCTGCGCGGCTGCCAATGCGGCCGCACTCCTGCGGTAGCCATTTGGAGGTCCCCGCTGGGCCGGCGGGTGGAAACCTAGTTTCCGCCCGCCGGCCCAGCGGGTATGTCAGCCGCAACACGGGAGCTGGCTCCAAATGGAGTCGGCGTTGTTGCGGCGGTGTGACGGGTGCAGTTGCACCCGTGGTGCTTTTCACTGTCTGCTATGCAGACAGTGAAAAGCTCCATGGGGCCGTGGCAGGGGGCCCCGCAACTCCCCTTTCCACCAGCCTTTTCATGGCGGTTCATACCGCTATGAAAAGGCTGGCGGGATGGGGACTCGTAATCCCCTGGACAGCGCTGCCCTGGGGGATTACAACCGCCGGGACCAAAGTGGCGGGAAACCGCCGGGACCAAAGTGGCGGGAAACCGCTGGTCCCAGCGGTGCGACCGCGGCGCTTCCACCGCGGTCGTAATTCCAAGGAAAGCACTGCCAGCCTGTTGGCGGTGCTTCCGACGGAACAGCCCTGGCGGTCTTTGACCGCCAGGGTTGTAATGAGGGCCATAGTTTCAATAGAAAACAACATGCATGTTGCTTGATGCACTCTAAGGCTCTTCTTATTGTATTTGGTACTTGACCACATATAGCCATGCACTCACAATACTAACATATTGTCATCTCAGGGACCAACTTAAAACAAGTGTAAATAATTAAATTGGTAGAGATGTGCTGGGCTATGTGATTAATAGAGAAATCCTAGCTGGTGCGTTCCACGCCATTTGTTAGAGACTAATGGTATTTTGGTAATCACTGCTAATATAGAATCATAATCATTAATCTAAAGCCATTCATGGCTCTTTTGATGACAGTGAAATCTGACTATTTCAATCAATGACTTATACCATGATGCTACCTTAGATAATAACAGCTCCCCAGACCACCACTTTAATTTGGGTCCTTACTGAAGTAAAAGATTCTAGAATCATCCCAAGATCTTAACTTTTGTCATGTGATGTTTTTAATAATAAATAAAGGATGTGCCTCATTACGAGTTTGAGGGAGGGGATTACTCCATCACAAATGTAATGGATATCTCCACCCCTGTATTTCAAGTTCCATTATGTCCTATGGAACTTGTAATACAGCAGATATCCTGTCCGCAGTGTTATAAGTTCCCTTATATTCTACGGAACTTGTAATACGGCGAACGGAATATCCGTCACATTTGTGATGGAGTAATCCCCTCCGCCAAACTCATAATGAGGCCCTATATGTCAATGTAAGCATAGATTTTTTTCCATTCCTAGCACATTCTATTCTGTGCTATCTGACAAAAACGGCACTTACAAATGGGTTAAAGTGCAAACTGATGTTTTGTGAAAGAACCTGTTACTTGGAATAGCAATAGGTGTAAATGTACATCTGAACAATGAAGAGGATTTGAATGAGATAACCAAATAACCAAATAATCTTTAGCATTGCTTGGCATAAGGCATTGTGTGTGAAAAAATACTTATGAATATGAATATGTATTTAAAAATCGTAAACCACAGTACTAATAAAGGTTTGTGTGCAGAAAGTGTACTAATGAATAATGCATAATGTCTAATAATATTTATGGATGGAGTCCTGTTTAAAGGTAGCTTAACACCCACAAATTCATAGCACCTGGTTCACAAAGGTAAACTTGGAGATAAATGCAAGTTTACTACTGATATTTACTTCTTCTACAGCAGCCATTAATCCACAATGCATGAGCGTGAACACATTTACAAGTGTGGATTGAGTGGGGAGAAGTTAGCACTCATAATCCCATTTAGAGAGTGGGAAAGAAGTGTTCCCCGGCGTGAGTTGCTTAGCACATTTGGGAATAGCTGCATACATCTATGTTTTTGGGCATTCAAATGTTTTTGACTCAACCCCTTTTCACCCTGGATGTGGTGAAAGAACTATTCCAGCAAAGGGCTGTAGTAAATCCCGCCACAGAAATGAATAATCCCACGTTTGAGGTAGGTGCACAGAGTAGACTTCCCCATAGAGTCAAAAAAGGAAACTTGTACATTTGCATGGGGCTCCATTCCCTTGGGTGGACACCCCCATGTTTAACTCAGTATGGAGGAAGTGGAATACTTGGCAGTAGTCACAAAGATTTCCTGGTGTAGTTATGGGAATGTTTTGAATTACAAATGGTAGCAAAGCCAAAATATTTTCCCTATGGACAAACAAATTTACATACACATAGACTATACCACCTGACAGAATATTTTAACAAATACGTTATGCACTAGAATACTCCTAAAACTTTATTTTCTTTAGTACTCCTGGATTTCCTTATCGTGGTGTGATAATTGGAAAGTTGAATTTTATGCCAATCATAAGAGCAACCCTATAGGGGCAAATTTGCCACTTATTTTACCTGACCATTTTGAAATTGGGGTAGCCATTGATTTTACTTCAGCCAAACCTTCAATTCAGCCTTCCTGTTCATTTCCAGTCCACATTACATGTGCCACTTCAGCATGGCTTTAAATACTTTGCTGAGTTAATGCAAAGCTAGACTCAGTGTGAGTAAATTGATGAAAGAATCATTTGTTGCATTTCTCCAGCAACTCAAAAATGACTCAAGCAGTCTCTAAATCTTACATCAAATCACAGTTCCGCTTCATTCTCAGAAAAAAAATACCTTTTTGATTGTCCTTTTCAATTGTTTGTTGTCTGTATCTTCCTCTTTGATCCTACACAGAACTCCAATGCCTATCTGAGAGGTTTGCACTCCACCTACATAGATGAGCTGCGCTCTCTGCTATCACTATAATTGAAAGAAACAGCTTGCTAGTGGGGAAAAAGAAAAGTAACTTGAGTTGACATCAACGTATTGTAGATGTAGTGTTTATGATTTTGTGAGCAGTGTCAGAATTGTTTATTAATTTGTAGAGGCATACCCCAACCAGCTTAACAAAACCTGGTTAGGTCAGAGCACTGTTCTAAGAGAATCTGCCCACAACCTCTTAGAAATGGCACAAAAAGAAGGAAGTTTGCTAAAGAAATGAGTGTTAAGTTGAAGTAGTACAAAATTATTTTAGTCAAGATCAGAACTCATGGAAGACTCATTTAAAGGACAATATGTGTAGATATTTAAATAGGTATGAGTTTACAACTGTTTGTTATGCTGGCTTTAAGAAAGGTTCAAAAGATGTTGCTAAGTTGATTAGTAGACATATTCTGGTGATGGTCAGTCACACATGGCAAGGTAAATAAGGAATTAAGCCATGTTGACTGTTTTTTATATGGCAAACAGATTCAATTGTGTATGGTATACACACAGCTCCCCATCCACAAGTTTTCCTACTTATATGAGGTCATTTCTACTGGAGGCTAGCACTGGATTATTGATCATAGGAGGCAAACCTACTATTATAATGGGGTATAAAATAGATAGATCTGGCCCTCCGCTCTGGGTGGTGACCCAATCATCACCATCGGTTGATTTTACATGATACATGGGAAGTGTTATCTGAGAAAGGGGGGCTTTACATTCTTCTATAGTGCACAAATGTTGTAATTATGTATTGATTATGTTTTGATATCTACTTATGATTTTACATTAGGTACAGGAATTGGACTGCATGCCAAAGGATGGTCTGGTCATGCACCCATGGAAATACAACTCTACGGTATAATCCCATACCTCTAAGTTCCATAGCTGCTTTGTTCCGGGCGGCTAACGAAACAAAAGGTCAAAGATGCACTGTTTGAGGACACAACACACTATTTTGAGACCAACACAGCCACCATAAAATCTGCAGCTATACATTGCGAAGCATATACAGCTATTATGTGTGCTCTCATGACTAGTAAAGTCACATCATGAGACAGAGTGAGTAACTTAAAGAAACAAAGAGCAGTAACATTTGAACATGAATATATGGTCTTAATAAAACTGAGAACAATTTACACACTCTGACTCAAGTCTCAATAAAACATACGCAGGTTAGAATAAACAAGGATTGTAGAACATGGCTTCCAGTGTAAAGCAGGCTGTAAGACCAAAGAGACGAGACCGGTAAGCTGATACACTGGTGAGCCACAGAGAAGAGAAATCTAGAAACATCAGCCAGCTCTCTTGTCATGGGAGGATAACTTTGACTCAACCAATATACATCAAAAATAAATTTGCAAATTATTATAGCTCCCTTTATGGGCCAACCCATTTTTGTCCACAAGATCTAATATCTGCATATTTGCCTCCCATACAGATGCATATGTTGTCTGATAGGTATAAATCTACAGTAGGTGAGCCACTAATCACTGAAGAGATCAAAGCGGTTATTAAGCAGCTCTTCTCAGGTTAAATTATGGGTCTAAATGGATTCCCAGCACCAATGTTTAAAAGCCTTGCAACATCACTGGCTGAACCACTACATTACTTGTTAAAAAAACAGTGTGAAACAGTTTCATTCCCTCTGGAAATCAACAAAGCAGACATAGACACCATCCTAAAACTAGGCCACCACCTCAGAAATGGTGGGTGTTTTAGACCCATCTCACTAATTAATATTGAGGCCAAGATCCTTGTGAAAGTGGTAGTCACCCATCTGTTCACTATCATTATGAAACTCATCAACCCTGACCAAAGTGGTTTGATGCCACATTGTGCTACAAGACATTCATTAGATGCTCATTTAGCATGTTAAATATGTCACACAAAATTGTTGAGCCTCTTTCTTTATTATTGAATGACTTTGAAAAGACTTTTAGTAGTCTTTCCTTGGACTACCTATAAACAATATTAGGTTATATGAGATTCAGTCCCCATTTCATAATCTATACATGCAAACTTTAAAGAAATCTCAGCACTCGAGTAAGAGCCTTCTCAGATCTCTTTCTCCTGGCAGGAGGAATGAGGCAGGAGTACAGGCTCTCTACATTACCCTTCACCGTGCCAATAGAACCCCTTGCAAAGAGAATTAGGCAAAATACACAGATCACTGGCATTAGGTGGCTTATTGAACTAGAGAATAACATGTTTTTATATGCTGATGACCTTTTGAGATACTTGAGCAACCCCTGACACCTGGCTCCACAGCAGCGCAGACATTAGGTGACTTTGAAGATTATTCTGGATTTAAATTCAAGTGGTCCAAAAAAAGACTCTTCCCTCTCTGTTAGACTGACAGACACATTGCCTTGACAGAGTCCATTGGATTTCAGGCAAAATCATATAGGACCTGATTTATATCCTGGCGGACAGCCCGTGTGTCCCCCAGGGCAATGGAGTAAATTACTCCATTGTCCTGGTGGAAGAACCACCGGCTATATTTTCGAATGACCCCCTAAATAGAGGTAATTTATAAAGGCATTGGAAAGAAATGTCTTCACAGCATTTACTATCAATGCATCTTACTCTTTACTGCAGGGCTGCACCAGAAGGATGCAGCCCTGCACGAAGCAGTATTCTTTTTTCTTTTCAAAAACAAAATCCTAAAACAGGATTATTTTTTTAAAGAAAAAAAGAAACTCTCCCCTATCCATTGCAGGCTTTTGCTATGGTGGAGGGAGTATTACAACAATTTTACTGTTCCTTACAGTAAGGTTGTACCTGATGGTAAGGAACAATAAAAAAATGACTACATGTCCATCCATCAAAATTGGAAGGGTGTACATGTAGCCATTTCTCCGACTGCTCTTACTCTCTAGGGCTGTCAGAGACATTTGGCAACAGCAAAGAAAGTGTAGTATTTGCCATGATCAAATTAAAGGTCCGCCCACATATAAATTGAGTGGGCAGACATTCATATTGGTGATATACATACTCCGTTGCGATGAAGTATACATGCCGTCAATATGTAAATTGGGCCCATCGTATTTAATACTAGGTGCATAGCATATGCACAGAGAAAACATTGCCCATTTGGAGACTATTTACCCACTGGTTGACCTGGTATGCAGGGATTCTCAGAACTGAGCATCCTTGCCCCTCTTGATGGGGAGAATTGCTGCACTGAAAATTATAATTCCCCCAAAAAACCTTCATCATTTACAAATGTGACCATTTTTGTCCTACCCATGAACCTTCTATTCACCTTAGTGTCTCTAATGAGATTGTTTTATGGAACAAAAGACACCCCAGGGTTTCACTAGCTAAATGTTGCAAATCAACATTTGGTGGGGGTCTCAGCATGATAGATTCCACATTGTACTGTAGGGCCTTCCACGTGCTAGTGGCATGTGGCTGTATCCATGTCTCTCATATTATCTCCATCACGGATCCTGCATGTATGATCAATCTATGGGTATTGGGACAATGCTACTCCATTAATTATTTGTATTCCAAAGGGGATACTTCTGTGATAAAAATGGTTCTGAATACGTGGAGGTCCTGCCTTATACAGATAGGAGAAGGACGGGACAAATGCTACTATAGATGGGAGCAGACTTTCTTCAGGTCACATCACTTGAGGGATTTGGTGCTTGTGATGTTTGGGAGTACCTTCATTGGAGGATCTCCCGAAATCAGGGACAATTACATCCTTTACTGAAATGAGGAAGGAATTTTGACTCTTACACTGTCAATTCTACAGATATTTTCAAATCCAACATGTCATATTTAGCCACCATGGTGGATATGCCTAACTAAATCCATTGGAGCCCAAATTACCTGTCTCAACTTTCTCAAAGAGGAAAAATATCCTGTCTTTCAAAACACTTATCATTACCACATATGATACCTTTCACCAGCTCAGGATTCCTGGGAGAGGGCTTCAGAACCCCTTGAAGATGAGGAGTGGACTTTTACACTTGGTGGCTCAAGAGAGATAGCAACCACTAGCAGATTCCATCTAATACAATTCAAATATTTGACCCGAACAATTGTGTTGCTTTCAGAATAGTTCTGATTTGAAATGCCTCATATATGTCTGACTGACAAGTCTACTTTATATGTACAGTCAGTTATTGTGAGTGCATTAGGCCCTTTTTGGACAACATTCTCGGAGTTCTTTGGCATGCCCTATTGTACTCAATCCCAAAATTGCTTTGCAGAATGTCCTTGAAGACGAGGGATTTTCATGAGCTGAAAAGTCTTTCCTCAGAATTGATTTGGTACTGGGTAAAAGAGACATTGCCCAAAGTTGGATTCATTTGACCCCTCCATCAAAATAGTTGGATGGAAAAGAAGATCCCAAGATATGATGCTAAGGGTTCTCCCCAAGAGCATCACAGGAATTGAAAGCAACTGGAAATGTAGAGTGAAGAAGAGGGAATCACTTAGTAAGCAAGAGTTTGACTGTGGAAAAGGAGCCAAAGTGGTGCTTACCAGATAGGTGGGTGCTCGGTGTTAGGGAGGGTCTACCTTGGGTTATAGATCAATTTAGCTGTATTCTAACAGAGTATATGGGTAACCATGTGCTGTATTGTGTAATTTAGTTCCAGATGTGTTGTATTTTTAATGACAAACTGAAAATCTCATATAGACATTAATTTTAAAAAATCACAACAGTACAACATTCTCAAATTAATTTTGAAAAAATCAAGAAATACATAATAACCAAAATTACAACAACATGATCAAAATTAGACGAGGAAACAAAAATATGAATATTTAACATTTTAAAGCAACAAGTCTGTAGAAAACAGAAAGATCCAATTAAAAAGTACAGTTAATCAATGACCTGTTATAAAAGTGTGAAAGCCCACTACAGCAAGCATACAGGTGAAAGCATCTAGAGTAAGTATTCCAAACGTAGGGAGCTTGTGAAAACATTTAATATCATGGCAGTGTGAGAAGTCCAGCTGACAAGAATCAGCTGTAGTTCTTACCACCTACATAAATGAACCAGCATTTCAAAAAGCTATAAAAGGCAATACATCTATTTGTACAAATGTTTATATAGAAGGTATTAAAATAAATAAAATATACATGTAACTCATATGTAACACCACAACATAGCTGCAGTCTAGGGCCAACTGCAAGGGAGCAGAGGACAGATAGGCTATTTGGGTTGCACCGGTTAAAGGTTTTACCTTCTGATGGGTTCTACTTTGGAACTCCAAGTCCTCCAGTATAGTAAGGAAGAAGCTGAAGCTGGCAAGGATCCCTTGAAGTTGGATTTGTCACCATTGACTTCACATTGTCCCCTTTAGTTTTGGCACCATGAGCTCTGAACTGGAAAGAGAAGAATTCTGTAACCACCAAGGGCTGGATAGAGAAGAATTCTGTAACTGCCAAGGTCATACATATGTTGCCTCCTCACTTTTATGGTTCTTAAATTCCTACAAGGAGCAAGACTGGTAACATTAGCTAGATGGGTCTACATGAGGATACATTTGCTGCAGTGTGCCACTGTAACATCTATCTTTGTAGTAAACGACTGTAAGCATGACAAACCTGGATCCCTTGCCTGTAGACCGTACTCCCTTTCTGGGGCAGCCTTGACATCTTGTTCTGGACCACCAGAGCTAAGCCAACATAAATGTAAATGCTAGAGAAGGCAGGACCATATAAATCTATTAATTGTTCTTTTAATTCTGTAGTTTAGAACTATGATCCACAGCAGATGGAAAATGTTAATTGAGGTAATTCAGGACATTAAATGACCTATAGTCTACAGCAGTCTGGGTTGTCTGTCAAGATTCAGTGAGTCCAAATAAGCCCCCAAGATGGACATATTATTTGTTATTTGTGTTCAAAAGGAACTATTCACAAACTGCATTTTGTAGTAAGTTTAGTAGCACTACAGTAGAAGTTCTACTCATGTATCTACTATATTTTTTGTGAATTGGTGTCTACCCAAGCTCCCCTACATTTTAATTGTAAATGTGTGAGAGATGGGGGAGTGGCTGGGAAATGGGAAATCCTTACTACTAAATGGGAGAAGATAAGGGAAGAGTATAGAGGGATAGGGAGGGATTTAAGGTTGGACATGTACCCTCTGACTAAGGGCCTGATTACGAGTACAGAGGTCCCTTGGACTTCTGTACTGGTGGTGCCGGTCTGACCGCTGCATCCCTGGTGGTCCGCCTGCCACATTTCGATGCTGACGGTTGGACCGTCCCAGCCAGGATCAGATATCATGAAGGGTTGGGGCCAGAGAAAGTCATGGGCAGCACTGCCATGCTGATCATGACTTTACTTTCCACCAGCCTTTTTATGGTGTGGTCCCTGCCATGAAGAGGCTGGTGGAAAGGCAGAGCAAAGGCCACAGGGGCCCCCTGCACTGCCCACAAGCATGTTGTGGGCAGTACACGGGCCTCCCTGTCAACACACTTGGAATATGTGCTGTCTGACATGGCAGACAGTGCACATTCCGAGTGTTCTTTGTGCAACGGCATTTACCTCGGCTCTCTCTGAGAGCTGAAGCCAATGCTGTTGTACTGTTTGTGTCAGTCAGCCCAGCGGAAACATCGTAATATGGCAGTGGGGAGGCCACCATCTTGGCAGCTGCCTCCTAACCCTCGCATTGGAGGTCCTCACTGCCAAGCTCATAATCAGGCCCTAAGCCCATTGCTACTCACAAACTACACTTATAATGTTACTACAGCAAAACGGTCCCACAAAAATTGTAAATGTTCTTCAGCTCAGATCTGCAGTAAGTCCAGAACCGCATATGGCCAACCACTCGTACTTCAACATCCTCCCTTAGATAATATAGGAAGGCACTTAAAATAACCTACCGTAGATAATAATATTAAAACATATTATTTTCTGACTACGAGCTATACATTTAATTTCATGACAAAAACTATAGCTAAAGAAAAATAATTTTAATCTATTTTAATTTGTAAAAAGTTACTTTTCGAAATCAAATGAATTAAAATAAATTATACACATAACTTTAATTAATTTGTATTGCAAAATAAATATAAACATTTAAATTTGGATGGGCTTTTTCTATAAATGATAATTTTAAATTTATTAGATCCAAATAAAAGAATTATTTATTTCCAAATTAGGTTAGTAGTGTTGTAGCATTCTTTTATTTTGTTTCGTATTTGAGATAAATGTATATAAGTGAATGTGAATAAGTCTTTAACACAAAATAATTTGTACTCTTTTTTTAAGTTTAATAAACATTATATACTGAATAAACATTTAATACATCAAATTCAAATGGCTATTTTTCCAGGCCTTCACCCTGAGAAGGCTGGCAGCTTTTTCCTGTCGAAGTCTTTTAGGATAAATCAGGGTAAATCACTGGGGCATGACAATTGGGATAGAATTCAAAATTGGATCTCCTTTGAAAACGTCTCATCACACTGGGGTGAAAATTTAATTTCCAGCTTGTAAACACTGCCTTTGTGTTTTTTGGTAACTGAGTGCAGTTTTAACAGTTTTCCTACAAATTATAGCTTTGCCAATATAGTTTGTTGGTTTTAATGGGCTAGTGAATGATGGAATACGACAGACTCATTAAGTTGTGTTACTTGAGTTGTGCAAGGGTGTTGCTGTGTTTTAGCATTTGTGAAGTATTTATATATTAGTGCTTGTTGCCATTCTCATCTCTCATTTACTTTACTAACAAAAGTGAATGCATCACATCTAAGTAGTTCTGCTTAACATGTTATAAGTATTTGAATTCTTGGAACAGCATTGGCAAGCACGCTAAGATTTGTTTTTTGAGTTCATTGACTCCAGTGACAGTAATTGAATGTGTAGTTGATGAGAAATTATTGTTGGTGGAATCAGTGAGTGAAGTGAACATAGAAGTTTTGACCTTTTAAAGATGTGCAGGTAAATGCCAGCAGTGATAGTAATGACACTATTAACTATAAAAGTGATTTAAGGGATGAAGTAGGCAGAGTAATAAGAAAGTGATATAAAGATGAGCTAGGTACAGACCACTTTTTCTTTGCTTAGTTAGATACAGGCCATTTTACCTTTGCTGACTTAGCTACAAACCACTTTGTTTTTATTGAGTTAGCTAAAGACCACTTTATATTTGCTCAGTTAGTTACATAGCACTTCATATGTGTTTTGAGGATGGAAGTCTACTAATTTAAAACTTGTCAAAAATTTGTCACAAATGTGGAAATGTTTGCAAAAGGCAGAGAATCTCTAATTCTGTTTTAAAAACTGTAGAATGAAAGTAAGAAAGTACTACTAGATGTGAAGAAAAATATTTATAGGGATAATTAAACCTCGAAGCAAGCAAGCAGGCCCAGACATAAAATAGACAATCATACATTAAGGTATAAGTTATTTTGTGGAGATGCATGCATTGTGTAAAAGTAGAAAATTAATTTTGTTTTATAAGGATTTTGAATAATCCATAGGTCTATAAGTTGATAATGTTTGCCAGCATACACTTGATGGGTTGAACCTCTAAGTTATATACTTATAGAGGAGCATATACTTTGTCTAGTGAAATCCCTAGCAGTGGTGAAATGCTCTGAATGACAATTACATTAGAATTAAGAACCTGCCAATGGATTGCTCCTCTGATTCTGGTGTGTTTATAGTGCTGGGATTTAACACATAGGCCCTCATTACAACATTGGCGGTAAAAGCCGCTTACCGTCGTGCAGAAGTCTGCCAACACACTGTCGCGGCTGCGGAAATCCGCCACAGCTATTATGACCCACAGCTCGGAAGCCGCCAAAATTCAGACACCCACACAAGTCCGCCACACCAAAGGTCAGTGATAAACTGGCGAAACCAAATCCTCCACCGTCACGCCAACAGAAATACGGCCATACTATCACAACCCATGAATCCACGCGGCGGTCTTTCAACCACAGTATTCCATTGGCGGTACACACCGCCGCACTCAAAATGCACACACATATACAAAACACAGCCACATTGGACAAATCGAAATACACCCACCTGATACACATACACACACCACTCCCACACACCCATTACAATATAAAACACACACCCACATCACCCACAAACCCCTACGACCAGAATTACAGAGGGAAGGCCAGAGAGAGACACCACAAACAACTACCAAGCATCCACAGGCACACAATATCATCACTCACAGAACTTCCACGCACCTCACACAACACACCACTAAATATCACCACACTTATCACTACACACACCACCCCACACATCACCCACACCACCCCATGGCACGGCAAAGACACCCCAGGTTCTCTGAAGAGGAGCTCAGGGTCATGGTGGAGGAAATCATCCGGTTAGAGCCACAGCTATTCGGATCACAGGTGCAGCACACCTCCATAGCAAGGAAGATGGAGCTATGGTGCAGAATAGTGGACAGGGTCAACGCAGTGGGGACAGCATTCAAGAAATAGGGATGACATCAGGAAGAGGTAGAACGACCTACGGGGGAAGGTGCGTTCTGTGGTATCAAGACACCACCTTGCGGTTCAGCGGACTGGCGGCGGACCCTCACCTCCTCCCCCACAACTAACAACATGGGAGGGGGAAGTCTTGGCGATTCTGCATCCTGAGGGCCTCGCAGGAGTAGATGGAGGAATGGACTCTGGTAAGTCAACTCTTAACTATTACATCCCCCACCCTACTTGCATGCTATCACATACCCCCACCCTCACCCTCACCCCCATCACTCCAACTCCTCACAAATGTCCCAACATCACAAACCACACATCCTAACACCAAGCCCTGCATGCAACAACAAAGCATGGACACCCATCACCAAAGCATGGCCACTGCACATACCCATGCACCCCCCTAAACCACCATCACACAATGTCCCCCACAGGAATGCAAGCACTGGGGTACACGGTCACCTACCTATTGCACACCATAGACACACAGATGTAATAAACATCCTTTTATACCCCTACAGGACCCCTACCCAACGTCACCAGACAGGAGGGTCCACACATGTCCACACCACCAACAGAAGAGGCCCACAGTGATGACAGCAGCTCTGTCCAACTGGATCTAGATGACCAGCCCGGCCCATCGGGGACCTCTGGACAGTCGGTTCCCCTGACACAGTCACAGGCCACCACAGACCTTCCCCCCTCTGGAAACACCAGCACAGCACCCACCCAGCGGGCCCATACCTCTGTCCCCAGGACACGTCAATCAGCAGTGTGTCCACCACTACAGGGAACCCAGGCTAACCCACCACCCCAACAACAACAGGGACCTGGGGGCAGTGGTAGTGGGCACACGGTTCTGGGGACAGAGGCCCAGGGAAACAGGGGAACTGGGAGGGCTGCTGCGTGACAGGGGGAGGACAGGCCAAGAGAACTCACTCTCCACGAGGCCCTCTCCAACATCATGGGAGCCTACCACCACTCCCAGGAGACGATGGCAATGGTACTGGCCAAGTATCAGGAGACCCAGCGCTGCAACAGGAACAGTATTTGGGCTTCAGGGAGGAACTCAGATCCATCAATTCCACCCTGGGCACCATCGTAGGGGTGCTGAAGGAAGTACTCAATACCAGGAGGGACACTGTGGCACAAGAAGGGGCCCGTGACACTAGCCTGGACGATGAACTGCCCACCCCCTCCGCCGGTGCTAGTGGACAGGACGCCCTGCCACAGGACCACCACACCAGCACCCCACCCCCTGCAGAGGGAGAACCACCCCGCAAACGGGCCCTGAGATCCAGGACAAAGACAGAGAACGATGCCAAGACCGCCGCCAAGAAATGAGACCACCCTGATTGTCATCCTACTGTCCCACTTTGTCACCCTGTCCATCCTTAAGCTGCCCCAGCTCCACTTCCTATGCCCATTTGGGCAATGCACCTGTGAGACTAATAGACTGGACTCTGCCATGGACATTCCTCCGCCATCACCCCTCACCATTTTGCTACCCCCTCCAATTTTGAGCACTAAAATAAACACCCTTAAAGCACAAACCAATCTGGAGTCTGTCTGTGATTTCGGAATACTGTATTAGCAATAACTGTGGCAAAAAGCTCTTTCATTTGTAATGTCAGCATACCTATGTCACACAGCTCTAGTCCACGAGGAATCAAAGCAGATGTCACACTGTGGGACCCAGATCTGTGAAATCGTAAGGGAAAGTGACAACTCAGTGACCATACACTAGGTGAAAAAGACAGACAGTAGAGAGGTAGTAGTGTATAAGTACATGTAGTAGGCAGGTTTGTATTCTTACCTGTGTTTCACTGGAAATATTGCTGGATCACTGAGTCCCTGTTGTCCATGTCTTCTTCCTCTGCTTCCTCGTCTTCACTGTCCACAGGCTCCACAGCTGCAACAACACCACCATCTGGACCACCCTCCTGCAGAAAGGGCACCTGTCGTCGCAAAGCCAAGTTGTGAAGCATACAGCAGGCCACGATGATCTGGCACACCTTCTTTGGTGAGTAGAATAGGGATCCACCTGTCATATGGAGGCACCTTAACCTCGCCTTCAGGAGGCAGAAGGTGCATTTGATCACCCTCCTAGTTCGCCCATGTGCCTCATTGTAGCGTTCCTCTGCCCTTGTCCTGGGATTCCTCACTGGGGTCAGTAGCCATGACAGGTTGGGGTAACCAGAGTCACCTGCAAATGGCGAGGGACAACTGTTAGACACACACTAACCTGGAGGGATATCCCCAGACGCAGACAACCATTCCCACTGACTGGCTTCCAGGTGCTCACCTAATAGCCACACACGGTGCCTCTGGAGTTGACCCATCACATAAGGGATGCTGCTTTTCCGCAGGATGTAGGCGTCATGCACTGAGCCAGGGAACATGGCATTCACATGGGAGATGTACTGGTCTGCCAAACATACCATCTGTACATTCATCGAATGATAACTCTTCCGGTTTCTGTACACCTGTTCACTCCTGTGGGGGGGGACCAAAGCCACATGTGTCCCATCAATGGCACCTATGATGTTGGGGATATGTCCCAGGGCATAGAAATCACCTTTCACTGTAGGCAAATCCTCAACCTGAGGGAAAACGATGTAGCTGCGCATGTGTTTCAGCAGGGCAGACAACACTCTGGACAACACATTGGAAAACATAGGCTGGGACATCCCTGATGCTATGGCCACTGTAGTTTGAAATGACCCACTTGCAAGGAAATGGAGCACTGACAGCATCTGCACTTGAGGGTGGATTCCTGTGGGATGGCGGATAGCTGACATAAGGTCTGGCTCCAGCTGGGTACACAGTTCCTGGATTGTGGCACGGTCAAGCCTGTATGTGATTATCACGTGTCTTTCCTCCATTGTTGACAGGTCGACCAACGGTCGGTACACCGGAGGATGCCGCCATCTCCTCACATGTCCCAGCGGACGGTGCCTATGAAGGACAACAGCGAGCAGAGGGTCAAACAACTCAGAGCTACGTACCCACAGCTGACACAGAACACCATTCATACTCAAAAAGTGGCCTGTATGTGTGTTGAGTCTAGGCCTAGGTATGTGTGACACAGTTGCAAATGAAGCCATGTGGGCCCCTGAAATGGCGGCTGTCTGACCTCTAAAGTGGGACAATGGGATGTGAGGTAACTGCGCTGGCGTTGTACACAGTTGCGGTAGGGGGTCAAAGACCGCGGCGCAATTCTGCATTGCTTAACATTGGACACTATGGGTCCCAGGAGCCAATGACGATGTACGCCGGCTGTGACGGTACGCACCAACGCGGACGTGACAGCCATTTTCTATCGGTTCAATCGCTCAATACCTGATCTTCGACAGGAGAGGACCTACACTGCAAGTGCTGCTGTGACCTCGGTCTGGAAGAGACAATGGCTTGAGTGTCTGGGGAAAGGGCCCCTGCCTTCACATCGGAGGAGTTGGAGAAACTCATGGATGGGGTCCCCAGTACACGCTACTCTACGGTCCTCCAGACAAACAGGTAAGTACACTGGGAGCATGATGTATGGGCTATGCCTCTGTGGAGAGGGGTGGATGTAAGAAGGAAGGGGGGAGAGTGCGGCGTGCATGAAACGAAGGTGAGTGCATGTGCCACATGGCAAGGGTAGGGATGGGGGCCAATCACTTTGACGGTGCAGTTGGTAATAACTTTCTCTTCCCCCTGTACAAATGATGTAGGTCAGTGCCCACCAGAAAAAACATATTTGGCGTGCCATCGCCAAGGACATCCGGACCCTGGGGGTCTACCACAGACGAAGCACCCACTGCCGGAAAAGATGGGAGGACATTCGGCGCTGGAGCAAGAAGACGGCGGAGGCTCAGCTGGGGATGGCCTCCCAACATGGGAGGGGTGCCCGTCGCACCATGACCCCCCTGATGTTCAGGATCCTGGCGGTGGCGTACCCAGAGTTGGATGGGCGCTTGAGGGCATCAGAGCAGCCACAAGGGGGTGAGTACACTTGCATTCTGCTGACTTTGCGTGCAGTGGAGGGGTCTGGGTGGGGGAGGTGGGCTGTGGGTTTCCCTAGGCCAGGGCGAGTTCTGTAGGTAAGGTCCCTCCGTAAGGCAGGCCATGTGGCACCCCAGCCCACCTCTGTAGAGTGCCAACTACACCTAGTCATGCCCCTGTGTCATCTATGTGTGCAGATGTCGTCCATAGCCTTGTAGGCCATTTCCCAGGAACTGAACAGTGGAGCCCAAGAGCACGGCGTACTGCAGGGGGCTTCTGTGTCTGTTGTGTCCGCCAACGGTAGTGGTAATGCATGCACTCTACATGTCTTTCTTCTGTCGTCCCCCCCCTTTTTGTGGTCTCCCTGTTCTTGTGTGCATTAGCATCACCAGGCGGAGGAGCAGTGGCACCGGAGCACGAGGGAGCTGCATCCCACATGGACTCGGATTTCACCAGTGGGACGGAGGGCAAGGGGAGCTCCACGGCGGGGACAGGAGCTGAGACCAGTGACACAGACTCGTCCTCTGATGGGAGCTCCCTTGTGGTGGCGGCAACATCTGTGCCCCCCCATCTACAGGTACAGCCGCCACCCACCCTTCCAGCACCGCCCTCCCAGCAGCCCCTCAGCCTTCGCCCCGTGCCCGCTCACGCAGGAGGGTGGGCATCACCTTCGCCCCAGGCACCTCAGGCCCTGCCCCAGTCACCCCTGCTGCCCTAAGTGAGGAGGCCATTGACCTCCTCAGGTCCCTCACTGTTGGGCAGTCTACCATTTTGAATGCCATCCAGGGTGTAGAAAGGCAGTCGCAACAAACAAATGCATTCCTGGAGGGCATTCATTCTGGTCATGCGGCCCTTCAGCAAGCTTTTCAGAATCTGGCCTCAGCACTGATGGCAGCCATTGTCCCTCTGTCTAGCCTCCCCCCTCCAATTTCCTCCACCCCGACCCAATCCCCTGTACCTCAGCCTTCCCAAGCACACCTACAGACCAGCATGCACACACGTCAACACACAAGGGAAGCTCAGGCAAACATAAGCACCACACATCCCACAGGCACTCACGCAAGCATCACACACATGCAGACACACCAACATCTATTGCCTCCACTGTGTCCCCCTCCTCCTCATCTCCCTCCTCCCTCCCTGTCTCGTCTACACTCACACCTGCATGCACTACCTCTACAGCCACTACGTCCCTCTGCAGCACACCCACCACCACACCCCGCTCACGTGCAGTCACCACCCCCACTACCATTCACACGTCCCCTGTGTCCTCTCCCAGTGTGTCTGTGACGCCCCCCCGAAGATACACAAACGCAGGCACACACCCACCCAACAGCCATCCACCTCAAGACAGCCTCCAGCGCATGCACCATCACCCAAAGTCAGCAAACGCACACCTCCTACAACCATAACCTCTTCCTCCACTCCCAAACCCCATCCAGCTACCCATCCCAGTATGTCAAAAAAACTTTTACTGTCCAACCTTGACCTCTTTCCCACACCTCCCCCACCCAATCCGTCTCATAGGTCCCGAAGTAGCACCTCAGCCACAACATCTCCGGGACCAGTGGTGCCTGTAGCCACTGGAATCTGGAGTGCACCGGCCACCAGGGAAGCCAGTGTGGCACGGAGCCACAGCACAGAAAGTCCCCCACCTGTGAAGCATCAGAAGTTGGCCAGTGCCCGGCGGGAGAGGGGGAAGACTCCAGCCACCAAAGCCAGCACCAGCCCAGCTGCCCAGGAGGCCACCGCCAGCACAAGCCCCGCTGCCCAGGAGGCCACCGCCAGCAGCAGCCCAGCTGCCCAGGAGGCCACCGCCAGCACAAGCCCCGCTGGGCCTTGAAGGACCGCCAGCAAAAGCCCCGCTGGGCCATGAAGGACCACCAGCACAAGCCCCGCTGGGCCATGAAGGACCGCCAGCACAAGCCCCGCTGGGCTATGAAGGACCGCCAGCAAAAGCCCCGCTGGGCCATGAAGGACCGCCAGCACAAGCCCCGCTGGCCCATGAAGGACCGCCAGCAAAAGCCCAGCTGGGCCATGAAGGACCGCCAGCACAAGCCCCGCTGGGCCATGAAGGACCGCCGGCAAAAGCCCAGCTGGGCCATGAAGGACCGCCAGCACAAGCCCCGCTGGGCCATGAAGGACCGCCAGCACAAGCCCCGCTGGGCCATGAAGGACCGCCAGCAGCTGAGTCCCTGCAATGGAGACCGCTGTCTCAAGCACCGCTGAACAGGGCACCGCCGTCTCAAGCACCGCTGAACAGGGCACCGCCGTCTCAAGCACCGCTGAACAGGGCACCGCTGCCTCAAGTACCGCTGGCCCATGAGCGCCAAGGGCACTGACGCTACTGAGTCCATCACGGGCAGAATGAAGCACTCTGGGCACCATGCCCCCTCCAGAACCAGTGGAGAGATCCATCCACTACCTCTGTCCTTAGCAGGATGAAGCACTCTGGGCACCATGCCCCCTCCAGATCCAGTGGAGAGATCAATCCACTACCTCTGTCCTTAGCAGGATGAAGCACTCTGGGCACCATCCCCCCTCCAGAACCAGTGGAGACTGTTATCCACTTGAGAGACTGTGGCTTTGCACTCCCCAGGATTGATCAGTGGGCAAGCCACCCACTGTAGAGACTTGAGAGATTGTGGCTTTGCACTCCCCAGGATATAGCAGTGGGCAACCCACCCACTGTATAGACTTGAGAGACTGTGGCTTTGCACTCCCCAGGATATAGCAGTGGGCAACCCACCCACTGTTATCCACTTGAGAGACTGTGGCTTTGCACTCCCCAGGATATAGCAGTGGGCAAGCCACCCACTGTAGAGACTTGAGAGACTGTGGCTTTGCACTCCCCAGGATGGAACAGTGGGCAACCCACCCACTGGAAAGACTTGAGAGACTGTGGCTTTGCACTCCCCAGGATTGTACAGTGGGCATATGGCCCCCTCGTGGATTTGGCGGTGTGCGCTCAAGCGGCTGAGGTGCCCCCCCTTTCCCTCCCCCTGTCTGTGGCCCTGCAGTGTTCTCTCCGTCATGGTCGGGGATCGTGTGTGGGCCTCGCCCATACCGTGTGGGCCCAGTGTTCCACTGACTTAATTGGAGCACTACCTGGACTACTATGCTTGGTATATATTTTGTAAATGGTGTATATATATATATTTTTGCCTACTTGATTTTAATATATTACAATGGTTGAACACATTTTCTATTGTCTTTGCATTCTTCCGGGGGGCGTTGGGGGGTGTAACTGTAATGTATTAATATGCATTAGTGTGTGTGTTGTAGTGGGTGAGGGTGGGGGTGGGGGTGGGGGTGTTGCGTGTGTATGTCCCTGTTTTTTCCCTCCCCCCTCCCCTGTGTCGTAGGTGCAGTACTCACCGTGGTCTTCGCCGCCGGCGTTCGTGCTCCTGGTAGAGGAGCAGGAAGACTATCGCAGGTAGAATGTGGAGTTCCGGGTCCATGGTGTCCTCGTTCCTCGTGGGGTGTGTAGAGGTGAGCGTTTTCCCTTCGAAATTCCTGTTTCCACTGTGTTTTTATCCGCTGGGAATCCGCCCCGGAAAAGGTGGCGGATTGGCCTGTCATAATAGTGTGGGCGGTACATTGTCTCCCGCCTGTTGGCGGTGACCGCCGCTCTGTTTGTTTGTACCGCCGTGGCGGTCAGAGTGTGAAAGTGGCTGTCTTTGTTGGTGGTTTTCCGCCACGGTCGTAATTGCGAAAATTTTACCGCCAGCCTGTTGGCGGTCTTACCACCGCTTTAACACCGTCCGCCAGGGTTTTAATGACCACCCTTGTCTCTTGCCCTTTCTTTTCTAATTCCTATTGATACATTTTTCATAGATTTTAAATTTTAAGTTTTTTCACACTTAAAAGATCTCTTACCTAATGTATTTCAGGCTCATTGACAGCAGGTTTGCAAGGGAGCTCTCCATATCTGGAGTTACGCCTTCACTTCTATTGTGGGCACACATCTAATAGGCATGATTTTAAGATGGGATTATTATTTAACATTTTACCATTATTCACTTTTGTTTTTTTTGCACACTCTGAGGTGTAAAAAGTTGTATTTAACTGTCTGATCCTCTTTAGATATGAATATCTTGTTATGCACATAAAGCAATTGCGATTAGGATAATGCTCTTAAAAGCTTTTGCAATCTCCACATGTTTTTCTTGGAATACAACATGGGCATTTATCTCATTCCTTTGCTGTTCTCACTCTTTAAGAGTAAGTTGATCACCACACAACATATGCTTGTTTGTCTTTGGGTACTTTACTCGGCTATGATTGTAAACATATCTTCTTAGCCCAAAGAAGACATATGCTTGACAAACTAAAAGAAGGACACTCTCTGGTCTTTTTTGATGTGCTTGCAATAACATTTTTGTTGTCTTATTTGAAAATAATGTTGGCTTGGTCTTGCTCACAGAAACATGGCTATCCTCTGATATAACTCCAGCTATTTCTGAATTTGTGCCTCAAGACTACTAAATTCCTTGAACTGTCACAAAAAAATGATAACATAGGATGTGTTGCCCTCCTATGCCATTCAGAAATAGAGATAACATTCATTTATTGCCCTGAGAACTTGCTAAGCGTGGTCTAATCTGATCCCTCCAGTGGAATCAGAAAGTAATGTATTTTCTCTTCCACCAATTTCTTCCTAATACACAATCAGGTAACTGTGTTAGGATTTTTTTTTAAATGTAGACAGTCCAATGGGGATTGCAGAAGTTTTTTATCTTCACTATAAATAAGTCTTGGTAATTTTTTTAAGTTCTTGATCTCTTTCCTGTGATTTTTTCACATCACTTATCAATCTTTTTCAAAATATAATTGCTGGAGGGCCCTTTAAAGGCTTTCTTAACAGGACAAAAGCTATTGGAAAATGAAAATTATGTGATGAAGCTTTGTTTCACAATTTATTAACAACTGAAATTACTCAATACTCTGCGTTCAACTTAGAGCCAATATTCAAATTTACATGGCCTTATAAGAGACTGACCTTCACAAATGATCACCTTATTCTGATACAGTTAGGCATTTTTATACAGTCCAGAGCCAACCACAATGATACTTGATATAATAAAGAATTACAGACTTTAAACTACAATTGTAGAATGAGCATGGCTGGCAGTAAAACATTTTACTTGAGATGCATGTTTCTTACCAACAAATAATCCCATTGCTGATGGTAGAAACAGCATGGCAGTAAAACTATTCACATGAGTTGCATGTTTTCTACCAACCAAATAATCTGAATATTCCTTTGTCATAAAAGCAGTTGTAAAAGCTTTTTATACCTCTAAAACCTCCCAAGCCCCAAACTCATTCAAAGAGTTATTTTTCGACTCCACATTGCTTACACTCAACACTGATCCCTTCTCAGAAATAACATGATTAACTGTCCCCACATTTCTGGGACAAGTTAGCAACTATTAAGTCCATAACTGAATTGAATCCTTGCCATGATCAACCAATCTAAGAATGCCACAATTTATTCCATACTAAGCTACCTTTTGGATATCTTTGATGCAAGTAACAGAGCTGTTAAACCCTGTGAAGCCATCAGGATTCCCCCTTGAACCTTGCCTGCCTCATGTGACCAAAGAGGTCAACTTAGCATTGGCTTCCTTGAGTACAATGCTCTTTAATATCTCATGTAAATCCCCCACAACAGAATTCTGTGATCATTACAATTTTTCTCCATAAACAACATTTGAACTCATAGGTATTGGCCACTTTCAGGCAAATTTCACACCTTACTCTTTTGGGAAAATGCCTGGAAAAAATGGCCACCTTCTAGTTGCATCATTTTGCAGGAACACATTGCATTTTGGCTACATGCACAAGCAGGATTTCACTTGGGCTGCAGCACAGATCTTGCAGCATTATCTAAATTCTGAGAATGGAGGTCAATATAAATAGTGTTGAAGCACTAATATTATTGGATTTCTTAGATGAGTCCGAAATCATTGTCCATTACATTTTAATTGAGAGACTTATATATATTGAATGTCAAGCAAAAGTTCTGAACTTGGACAAATCATTAACTTCTGAAAGGACATACTTGGTTACATTCTCATAGTTCATTTCTTCCTCACATATGCTGAGCTGGGGTTCTCCACCATTGGCCATTCTGGCCCCCTTCAGATTGAAGATTTACATGAATCCACTGGCTAATCTCTGAAGTTCACAGAGAATGAAAAATACTTGCATGCAGATGACACACAACTGTTGTTTAGTCTGTCCCTTAGTCTTCCTTACCACCAACTGACATTAACGGCCATGTGGCAACCTCTGTTTCTGTTGTATAGTGGTGGATGTTTGTAATTCTTGAAAAACTTAACCCTGTTAAGACTGAAAATGTAATTACAAACAGGACAAGCCAAGCTTACAACAAAGTAGAATGGCCCATTGTTTAATCTGGATATCTAACTAGATAAAAAACGTTCAATTGAAAACAATATGTGTTTCAAGTCCCTGCTTTTTCCAGTTTACAACTCCCAGATGGAAACTATTAAAAATATGTCTCTTTCATATGTAACAATATGGCTTGGAGTATTGGAATGTTGGGGGAGGTGTTAGAAATTGGTCTGTTGGCTGATTGGGGGGTGAGCCCTGATCAAGCAGAGACCACAATCCTAGACCTGGTAAAACACCAGCAATCAGCAAATTAGCCTGTGCTCACCCCCTGGTAGCTTGGCACAGAGAAGTCAGGCTTAAATTGAAGGCAATGTGGAAAGTATTTGTGTAACACTTCAAACAGTAAAAAAGTGAAAACACCACACAAAAAGGTCCCACATCAGGTTAGAAAAATAGAAAGTATTTTAATAAATAAAACTAGACTGCAATAACAAAAACCAATAAGCAGAACTTGAGTAATTCATTTTTAAAGATAAATTGCAAAACAGTTCTTAGAAGCAGTAAGCGCCAACCGAGAATATGTGGTTGCGTCAGACTTGGGACAAAGTCAAATGTTCAGGCACCCGCAAAGGAAAGCAGGCTGGCTACAGGGGCCTAGCTAGGCCCGTTGAACCAAAGTACCTTAAATCCTTGTTGACTGCATTGCATGGGTCCGAAACAGAGACGCATCCTACAGCAAGGACGATGCGTTGGTTCTGAGATGCAGCGAGGCTGTGGCCCGAGATCCCATTGCATTGAGGATCCTGTTGACAGAGCTTGTAATGCAAAGACTGGTGTTTAGGATGCATGGCGCAGCCGAGACGATGAGTTGGTTCCGATTCATGCAGTACCGGCGATGAGGAAGTTCCTCATCGTCATCAAGACTGCTGTCAATAAGAGATATAGGGAACTTGTGCAAGGCAAAGAGTTGAGCAGCGGTGGTTCTGAAAATGATGCGCTGGTCCCAAGTTGAGGTAATGTGAGTCCATTGGGAACCCCACATTCCTTCCACATAAACTTCATGTATGAGATTATGAAGTTGGTGCACCTTTCTGACACCGCTTCCTTGGGGAACCCTCTGCGATGAAAATCCCAATTAGATCCTTAGCCACTACTGGTGCAATAACAGTCCTCAAAGGTATTGCCCCTGGGTATCTAGTGGCATGGTCCACCAAGACTTGGATAAACCTATTGCCTAAGCCTGTCTTGGGGTCCTATAATATAAATTCCCACCCTTTCAAATTGTGTGCCCAAAAACAGCATGGGTGAAAGGATGTGTGAAAGGTTGTATGGGTGAAAGGATGCATGGGGGGGTGAAAGGATGGGTGAAAGGGTGGAAGAGTGAAAGGATCTGTGAGTGATGAAAGGATGCATGAGTGGTGGAAAGGATAAAAGGGTGAAAGGATCCATGGGTGGGTGAAAGGAAGAATGAGTGAAAGGAAGCATGAGTGGACAAAAGGATGGCTAATTGGATGCATGAGTTAGTGAAAGGACGGGTGAGTGGAAGAAAGAATGGGTGAGTAGGTGAAAATATGTGTGGGTGGGTGAAAGGGTCGATGGGTGAAAGAATGCATGGGTAGGTGAAAAGATGCATGGGTGGGTAAATGGCTGAAAGGATGCATGGGCAGGTGAATGGGTGAAAGGATGAGTGGGTGATTGAAAAGAT
This sequence comes from Pleurodeles waltl, assembly GCF_031143425.1. Classification (NCBI taxonomy): domain Eukaryota; kingdom Metazoa; phylum Chordata; class Amphibia; order Caudata; family Salamandridae; genus Pleurodeles; species Pleurodeles waltl. The sequence goes on from NC_090444.1 coordinate 1,142,238,822, forward strand.
GGATATATGACAGGACAGGTGGATGTATGGTTGGAATGGTGAAAGACTGAATGATGGATGAAAGGGCAAATGGATAACAGAATGTAAAAGTGAAAAGGTGGATATCAGCAGGGGGATGGAAGGGTGAAAGGATGAATGGATAGATGTTAGGTTAGAAGAGATAATAGAGGTGTTTCTGGGAAGGAACGGACGCACTTGCTTCGCTTGTTTGGTGCCATCAAATCTTTGGTTCAAAGTAGGGGTATTTTAATTTTCTGGCTACTTCTCTGCAAATCCCAGCTGTCAACTACGCCCAGTCATGTGACCAGAAACAGGCGGTAGGCACCTAATGGCAAAGGCAAGTAACTGCCAACTTTTTAAAAGTGGCATTTTCAGAATTGCAATTTAAAATCTGTCTTTACCATAGGTCAGGATTTTAAAGTTTGATTCCGGAGACACCAAACATGAAGGGGTCATCTCTTCCTATTTGGAACTACACTTATAAGATGTAATAAAGAAACTCCAATGTTATCCTATGGGAAAGATAGGCCTTGTAGTAGCAAAAAATGAATTCAAGAGCTTTTCTCTGCCAGGACAAAACTAAAAAGTATGAGACCTACACTTTGAATACATGGCACTCTGTTTTCTGGGCTGTGCAGGGCCTATCCTAGGAGTGACATAAGTATTAAAGAGGAAGGTTTGGGCCTGCGTAATCTTAATTTTACTAGGTCGACGTGGCAGTTTAAACTGCACACACAGACTCTGCACTGTTTGGCCTGAGACGTGTTTAAAGGGCTACATAAATGGGTGGCACAATCAGTGCTGCAGGCCCACTAGTAACATTTAATTTATAGAAAACATGTAGTGCACTTTACAATTGACTTATAAGTAAATTGGATATGCCAACTATGCCAATTGGGGTATCACCAATATCACCATGTTTTAAGGAGGGAGCATGTGCACTTTAGCACTGATTAGCAGTGGTAAACTGATCAGAATCCTAATGCCAACAAAAATAGGTCCAGCAAAATGGAGGAGGAGAGGTAAAAGGTTCAGGTGAAGACCACCCTAGGGCACGCAGGCCTAACAGCAGGTACAAGTGTTATGTCACACCAGGTTCTGCATCAGTTGTAAGCTGGACCTGGTACTTGATGCATGAATGTTCATAAGCTGTATTAAACTTTAATGAACTAAACAATGACATCTCAGTGGATTCTTAACTTAAGCAGTGCGTCTATTACTTTTGAAACCGTTAGTTGCAAAGTTTACATGGGCATAATAATCAAAACATGCTTAGAATCCCCAATAAATGAATGTCAAGCCATACACATGCTTTTATTAAAAAAGTAATATTTATATATGAATGCATAGTGAAATACAGCATGACACAAATAGTATACAGTCTTCATGAAGCCAGCACACTAGTGTTGTCCATGTTAGATTCTGAGTGCCACTACCCTGTCAAAGGACTGTGCTTATTCCCTATTTACGTGAGGTACATTAAAGCTAGGCTCTCACTAGTGAGAACAAGTCTTAGACATTCCACAATGGCTTTTAAAAAGCCTCAGGCTCACAGTGCTTCTGTCAGAGCAAGTTCCCCCAGAGGCCTGGACCTCCAGTAGTTAATTCTATTTGCTCTTGCTGGAGTGGTGGTACTGAAGGTCTGGGCCTATGTCATCAGCCTGCCAGTGAGCTGAAGTCTAAATGCTGTGTGTAAGGTTGGCCGGTGTCCTCGGTGCTGTTCCTGTCATGCAGTATATTTTCCTGAGTCTGGCAGCAGATCATGAGTGCTTCTGGGTCCAGGTGGTTGTGTCAGTGCTCTGCTTCCAAGAGTTATAAATTACTATGCTTCAATGCTGCACACTGCTCCCAGGCGACTGACCTCTCTCTTCACCCTGAGCATCACATTGCATACGGAGATCGTGAACAGCCCACAGCACTGCACAAGGAGAAGGCCCTCTTCACATCAAAGTGATCCACTAGTGTGACAAATCTTATTCTTCACTGCAGCCCCCACCTGGCATCCAGCTGTTCACAACACACACATAGAGTAATGGCCTCTATAGGACACAGCATTGCACAAGTGACAGCCGTCTTCTTGTCATAGCGGTGCACCACGGCAATGGATCTTAATCTTTACTGCTGCTCCCACCTTGCATTTGGGGATCACAATCAATGGAACATGGGTGGATGGTTCGATCTGTGAAGCAGTCTCGGCATGGACCTAAATCCTACACTCACTTCAGGGATTCACTTTGCAAGATCCCACAGGGCCTTGCTTCCTCTAGGAACTCTATTCTCTCTCAGAAGGCCCTCTAGTCATGGAGACAGGCAGGTGATAGTGCTTTAAGCTCCAAAGCAAGTGTTCTTGATTTTCTTGGGTCATGTCCCCTCACCCAGTAGAGAGACTGGGATACTAGTGGACCTTTAGTCCCCAGTAGTGGCCATAACAAGCAGAGGTCCTTCTGAGATTCTCTACAATTATGTACCTGCTACAATTTGACAATGTTGTGAGGCTCAACCTCTCTTTTTAGGTTGAGCGCACAAGCGCTTAACCGATTGTAAGTATTGTGGGCTTTCAACCACGCCCATGTCATGCCCATCACTTACACTCGTTCATGGGCTTGCCTTTCAAAGATCACTTGATGTAATTGATAAATACTTTACATTAGTCCCACCTTGCGGCTGTTTTTGTCACGCCTTGAAGACTGCCCCTGTTACATGGATTATTGCACTACTGCCACTATACTTCAGCGTGGGCAAACTATTTCTTTTGTTTCTCCCCTTCATGGTGCATGGCAGCCATGGCGCTCACAGCGTGAACAGGCACCACATCATCAACTCGATTGGCGGTATTGGAACACTGGTCACATTGTTCACAGTTACCTAATCAGAGTCATTTCTTGTGGCTCTCCCCTTAAACTTGAAATTGGTGAATGCTTTATGCAAACAGAAATCCTCAAAGTGATAGCAGTGCTCCCAGCACAGCGGGAGAACTGGAGAGGCAATACTACAATATTCACTGCACTGAGGAAAACGCAACCCATAATGATTTACTGGGCATTACTTTTACAAAACACTTTTGCTCATAACTAAGCCTGTGGGGGTTCTAGAACAATGGGATCACCACCAAAACGTTCAATCATGTGCTCTTTCTGTATACTAGGTTAGTGGAGACCCCAAAATAATAACCCCTCCCACCATTTAGTGTCTGTAAAAGCTTTTTCATGGCTGGAAGCTTTGTTTTACAGCTGGGAAGAGATTGTGTTTTAAGAGCATTCTTTGTAATATCATTGTTATGGGCCTGCTACTCCTGAATGTATGTAATTCACTAGGGGCTAAATGTATGGTTACACTGCATTATTTATTGCCATTTTCTTTTTGTGTGGCTATGCTTTCTATGGGGCTAACAATATTGTTAACCATGTTTCTTACAAATGCTGTTTTCATTGTGGTGTCCTCTAGAGACCGTTCTAAGCATTGCAGTCATATCAACATATTATAATAATAGTAGCATGGAAATTGGTCTCATAATGCTTTGCCGGGCATTCGTTTTACAAAACATTTTTGCTCATAGCTCAGCCTGTGGTGGTCCTAGGATGTTGAGACCACCTTCAAAACATTGACCATAATGTGCTCTTTCTGTCTATTTCATTTTTCGGCCCCCACACTATGTTAGTGGGGACTCCTAAATAATAACTCTTACCGCCATTCATTGTCTTTTTAAGTTTTTTCATTGCTGGAACTTTTGTTTCTCAGCTGGGAAAAATTATGTTTTATGGGCCATCTCGTTGCAATAGTCCTGCTACCCTTGAAAATGTGCAATGCACTTTGCTCGCTGGGGGCTAAATGTTTGAGTAAGCTGTATTTTTTTCTTCCTTTGTTTTTTCATGTGGTTATGCTGATTTAAGAAAAGTGGTACTGCACACAGTGCAGCGCTACTTTTCTTGTATTCCTTAGTGCTTCTCTAACACCACCATATTTAAAATACGGCACACCATGGCAGTAGTTAGGGGACTAGCGTCTGAATTTTTGATGCTAGTCTGCCACTTTGCAGGATTAGATTAAAAATTTTTGACGCTAATCCTGCAAAGCAGCCAGTGGCCCATTGTAAGCAATGGAAGCCTCCTTTTAACACCTGCTCTGAGGAGGCCCCCTAATGGGGAAACACCCCCTTTGCATATATTATGTAGGCATAATGTAGCGCAAAGGGTTTCAAATTGGTGCAATTCATGCATTGCACCACTTTGTAAATATGGCACAACATTTTGGCCTTCCAATGCCACATTAGTGTAACAAAATTACACTAATGTGGTGTTGGAATGGCACTAAGACCTCCTAAATATGCCCCCATGTTTCTTCCAAATGCTATTTTTATTGTGGTATTCGCTAGGGGCTGTTCTGAGCATTGCGGTCAACATACTATAATATTTGCAGCACGAAAACTGACCCCATAATGCTTTGCAGGGCATTACTTTTACAAAACATTTTTGCTCATATCTCAGCCTGTGGTAGTCCTAGGACAATGGGACCACCTGCAAAACTCTCTTTCTGTCTATATTATCTCTGGGTCTCCACACTAGGTTAGTGGGGACCCCAAAATAATAATCCCTCCCACCATTGAGTGCCTTTTAAGGTTTCACATTGCTACAATGTTTGTTTTACAGCTGGGAGAAGTTTTGTTTTAAAGGTCTTGTTTGTAATATCATTACAGTAGGCCTGCGCTGAAACACCATCCTGTGGCTATGTATATGGTTACACTGCAATACTTTCTCAGTTTCCTTTTTTTTGCATGGGGGATATCCTCTCTAGGGGCTAACAATATGGTAACATGACCATGTTTCTTACAAATGATATTTTTGTTATGGTGCTTTCTAGGGGCTGTTTTGAGCCTTACAGTCTAATGCCAAACGTTTATTTCTGATAAATGTTTGTACGATAATTTTGACAGTTTGAACACTCTTGATATGTTTGAGTGACCCTCCTAGTTTATTTCTCCTCTGTGGCTGTCTTGTGTCTTTTTTTGGGGAAGCCAGCCAGCAACTCTGATGGTGGGGTGGTGAAAGTGGTATTCTATTGGAATTAGCATGGCAGATTTAAATTAGGATGCTAAATGGCAACATTTTAATTTTTTGCTGTAGTTAGAGGAAGAAGGTAAATGGAAGTGCCTTAGTTATATGCAGGACCACTGAAATTATATGGCAGGAAAAGATGACATTGTTGAGCCATGTTTGATCAATTTATGTGGCAAGTCCAGTTAGCTCTAACTCAAGTGAATGCGAGGCCTATTTCATTGCAAATGCTTGTAATGCTCTGTTTCCAGACACACATATGATTTAGGGGAATATTTCTTGCACCACTTAGTGCCCCCTTAACACCACCATTTGTCTGCCATATTTAAAATATGGCACACCATGGCGGTGGTTAGGGGACTAGCGTCAGAATTTTTTACGCTAGTCCAGCGCTTTGCAGGATTAGCGTAAAAAATTCTGACACTAATCCTGCAAAGCACCCAGAGGCCATTGTAACCAATGGAAGCCTCCTTTTAATGCCTGCTCCAGGGAGGCGTTAACAGTGCCGAAAAAAATGGCACAAGCAAATCTCTTAGATTACCTTGCTCCATTTTTTTGGCCCCTCTAGCAGGGGAGCGCCCCCTTTGCATACATTGTGACTGGTGCAGGCATAATGTAGGGCAATGGGTTACAAAGTGGCACAATGCATGCCTTCTAATGCCACATTAGCATAAAATGGGGTGTTGGAATGGAGCTAGAGGGCTCTGAAATATGCTCCTCATGGCCAGATTCAAGAGAGAATGACGGTGCACGACAGTGCGCCAAATTTGGCAGCGTCGAGCACCGTCACTTTCAAAACTTAAGGATGCGCTGAATTTACTAGAATCCGGCGCACCCCTGTGTCTCCCCCTGAGCCGGCCCTAAATATGCTGATGTGCACCCACGCAGTAACCCTTGCATCATAGTGCAAGGATGGCTGCGTTGAGGGGGAAATTGTTTTTGTGCAGGAAGGAACACCTTCCTGCACAAAAACAATCTTAAATGGTGATTTTCTCTTTCTATATGTGCTGCAGAATGCAAAATGAATTGAAAGCCTTTCCCCTTGTTGCACCATACTAACGCCAACCCTGGGGTGGTGTTCGATTTCGGCACTGCCTCAGGTTTACAAAAACTCGTAAATCTGGGCCAGTGTCAAAATGCAATGGGTGTTGCTGTTGCACACCACAGCAACACCTATTGCACGCCCCTTCCATGCAAAGTGCTGCGTGTGAAGGGGCTGTATTGACAAGGCGGCGTTAAGCCACAAAAAGTGGCTTAACTGCACCTTGTACATACAGTGCAGTGCATAGCGCCACCAGAGCGTCACTAAAAGTGATGCTCTGGTGGCTCTAGGGGCTCTTAAATATGCCCCTTAGTTTGTTAGGGCCTGATTTAATTATTGGTGGAGCAGAAACTACATTGCAATCAAGTTCTCTCTATGCCAAGACTATGGACGCCTGCCCGGTTTAAATGCAGACAGACCATGGTTTCACAATGACGGAGACTACTCCATCTCCACCGTGGTCAAGCATTTTGCTATATGTCTACCAACCTAATTTAGATGAATGAACATATGGACATTTTTCAACTTCCATCACCACCAGTAAAAACCTTGCGGTAAGGAGCATTGTAAAGTGGAAACTCCCATGGAGAGAGGGGTACTACCTTTTTTTATTTTGATAAAGAAATTTCACGTTGGGGTTTTCTTTAAAAAAAAAAAACTTTTTCCATTCAGGCTCCATCATGTTTGATGGATCTGTCAGGCAAAGTTAAAAGCATAACAGGAACTGCCTGGATGGCAGTTCCTGTTAGTGCTTTAAATGTCCGCTGCGCTGATGGACATTTCAAAATTTGGCCGTTGGCACCAATGCCAGGACTTCGTAGTAAATTATTATATCTTTCTGCCAGAGGATGGGCCAACACTTAAATCAGGTCCTTATTCTTTGCAGTTTGTGTTGTTGGTTTGCCCGCTTTCAGGCATCCAATCCTCTGTCTTTTCCTTTGTTCAGGAAGCAGTCTGTCATAGCAGCAGTGACTCCAGTCCTGATAACCCCACAATGCAGACCATAGGAGTAACTGAAGGATCACATTTTGATGTCAACCTCACTAATATGTGCATATAAAAATCTAGAAAGAGCATCAATCCTGTTCCTTATGATTCTTTTATGATCCCCATCTCTTTCTTATAAGTTGTGCCCTGCTCTGACTAGCAACTTTTTCAGAATCTAAGAACAGTTTTGAAGTGCATAGGAGAGCCAGGCTCTCCCCTCCTGTAGTGTGTGTGTCACATCCAGATCTCGGGAATGCAAGCAATCCACAAATATGTTTGGGATGGCTCTTCCACCTTCACATGCTTTTTTGAGGCACTTGGGTTCCAATATGGAAACCACAAGCCTCCATGTAGTGTTCCACACATAGGCACATGCACATAATTGCATGCACATGCAATCATACATGCTTTGCACAGTGCCACATACTAACATGATGTTGGCCAAGGGAGAGTTAAGTACTGTTAGAAATGGGGTTTCTGGTTGGCTAGGGTATGCACCTAAGTCAGGCAGAACCCACCACTCTAGTCAGGGCAAGTAGGTAACACACTAAAGATAACCTGTGCTCACCCCTGGTAGCTAGACACAGAGCAGTCAGGCATATCAACAGAGGTCTTGTGTAAAGCGTTTGAACAACACACTCATACCAGTCACGCAACAAAATACACTACAGAAGAGACTCCACCCAGGTTATATATAAACATATAGGGGCAGATTTATGGAATGTTTTGCTTCACCGATTGCAGCGCCACTTTCCCTGCACCCATTAGCGCCCCCCCTACCACCACCATGTGTGAACTGTATTTAAAATACGGGCAACATGGCGAAGGGTAGGGGGCAATAGCATCTTTTTTCATGAAGCTATTGATGTAGTCTGCAGGAGTAGTGCCAAAATGTTGGCTCCACTCCTACACAGTACATAGGGACCCATTGTAAATAATGAAAGCCCCCTTTTAACGCCTGCTCTGAGCAGGTGTTGAAAGTGCCATAAAAAATGGTGCAAGGAAATCTCATAGATTTCCTTGCGTCTTTTATTCAGCTCCCCTAAAAGGGGAACGCACCCTTTACATACATTATGCCTGACACAGGCATAATGTATCGCAAAGGGTGACAGAGTAGCGCAATACATGCATTGCACCACTCTGTAAATATGAGGCAGGGATTTGGATTTGTTGGGCCACATTAATGTAAAAAATAATGAGGCTAATGTGGCGCAAGGTGGCGCTAAGGGATTATAAATATGCCCCATAGTATATTGTATAAAACATAAATTAAAACAACAATATTCATAAGCACTATGTGCCTTATACAAATCCTGAGTCAGTACTCCTTAGTTTGGTTAGACAAGATTAATGATGCCATGCATCACAGTGCCATGGCATGCGACACAACAGTTAAGATGTGGCAAAGAATACATAAACCAACAGGTATCATAGATACTGTGTCTGCTATGTAGTATTTGTTATCCTGACAAGGTAAGCATCAAACATGGCAGACACTATTATTTCAGGGCAGGACTTACAAAAGTATAAATCCTGAGATATCACTGTTTGGAATACCGGTTTGGATCACAAAACATTTCCCCTCAGGATATAGGGTACAGCCCACATGCACGCATTTTAAGTATAAACTGTTAAAAAGGGACAAGTGGTATGCTGCAGGAACTCCTGACTGCCTACTGCATACCTTAAAGTAATCGCGAATGAAGACCCACCAAGGTTATTTCCCAGTGCATATCCAGAGCCTGAGAGGTAATCCTTTTGAATCGTTACTCATAACCATCCAGAACTCATAAGAGGATGCAGGGATCCCACCATCATGTAGGTGCCTCCAAGGCCCACCCCAGTGAGGGGAGGACACCCACACAGTGGATGATGTCGAGGAGGTCTCACTGGGTCCTTCCCCACATTAGGAACTGGTACAGGGGCCACCGCCCATGAACACGTATCATGGCTGAGGGAGCTGCAGGAGCTGTGGCCGAGTACAGTGATGTTAGTGGGCCTCGTTCACTTGGCCAACTTTGGCACACTCTGCAGACCTCGCCAGACATGCGAAGTTGGAGTGCAACTGCCAATGACCTTGGGGATTCAGTCTTGTGGGAGGCTGTCCATCTGCAAAGGATCATGGAGCAGCACCCAACTACACCGTGCAGCTCACCACAGGTCAGGTGCCTCAGAGGTCTCTCCTGACCTGAGTGCAGGGCAGAGCAAAAAGGTTTCCCTGGGTGCCACAGGAGAGTGTCAGCAGTTCCTTCCATTGTTCTGTGCGCTCTGACTCCGGTTTTCCACGACTAGGTTTCTCCATGGCACTTAGGCGCAGCTTGGTGAGGTTAGGAAGCACTCAATCTGCACTTCTCACATTCCAGAAAAAGCAGTCCACATATGCTGGGGTCAATGCAGTGCTCACTACATACTAGAGATCGATATGGAAGGAACCTTAAAAAGTGCTTACCATGCACTAATGTGAGAACACAGGGGTATGGAGCTCCTCATGTGCTGGAAGTTAAAAAGTGCTCACAACACGCTGCTGAAGAAGGCTAAATTGGTCAGCTCCAGAGCCTCTTAGAATCTTACTAATGCAGGGACTCTGAGGGAGCAGAAGTTCCCCACCTATCCCTTGGAGAACACGTGCAGTTGGGGGCAAAGCAGGCAGGCCAGCACATCAGGATTACTGCTTCCAGTGGTGATCTCCCCTGAGAGCGCCAAAGTGCTTTGGCAGTCCAATGTCAGGGTGCAGCTGGCAGCAAGGCACATGCAGAAAAACCCTCCAGCGAGTCCTTTATGCTACCCAGCAGCAACAGGTAGCAGGAAAACAAAGGAAAAGCAGTCCAGCTGAGTCCTTTTGTGCAGTTCAGCAGTCCTTCTAGCAGAGCTCCAGTCCCAGTTCCAAAAGTGCTCTAAAAACATGGGGTTACAGCCCCTCTACATATACTCAAAATGCCCAGGCTCTAGAACGTGGGAAAAGGTTCCAGCCAGATCTGACCAGTTCTAAGGATTTATCTTCTCCTGTACCCTGTCTTCAGACATCAGTAGGAGAAAACAAGTCCTTTGTGTGAGAGCATGACACAGCCTATACAAGTGTGAAGTGCACCCCAACCCCTCTCTCCCAGCCCAAGAAGAATATCAGTATGCAGATGTAACCCTGTCACACTTAACCGTCCTTGGTGGATGGCTGTCTGGTGAGTATGCACAAAGTAGAGCTGTCACCCTGCCCTAGATGTGGATTGCAGTCATGCTGCAAAGCACCATAGTTGTAAGCATAGAGAAATGTCTACTTTGTAAGAGCGGCATTGCTAAAATAATAATGTAAAATCCACTCACAACAGTAAGCAGGATTTCTCATTACCACAGGACTCACAACAGTGAAAAATGAAATAGGCTCTTTGTAACTGCTAGTATATGTAGTACATACAAATATATGTCCTACATTTTCCATACACAACATCCACATAGGGCTATCTAGGGCCTACCTTAGGGGTGACTCAGGTGTAGTCAAAAGGGAGTTGAGCCCTTGGCAAGTGGTTTGACTTGCCAAGTCAGTGTGGCAGTAAACTGCACATTCAGGCCCTGCAGTGGCAGGCCTGAGACAAGTTTGAAAGGTTACTTCTGTAGGTGGCGTAATCTGTGCTGCAGGCCCACTAGTAGCATTTAATTTACAGGCCTTGGTTGCATGGCCTGTACATTATAAGGGTCTTACAAGTAAATTAAATAAGTCAAGCAGGTGTAAGCCAATTATACCAAGTTATAAGGGAGAGAGCAAATGCACATTAGCAATTATTAGCAGTGGTAACGTTTCCAGAGTCCTAAAGCCAACAAAAAGAGGGTCAGAAAAACAGGAGGAGAAAGGCAAAAAATGAGGGATAACCCTGAGGAAGGGATCATTTCCAACAGGTACTCATCAGCGGAAATTCACATCAGTGAGTCAGTTTGCCTTATCCAGTGACACAGGTAAAAAGGCCTGCTCACTCTACTGATCTCTTTTTTTTAAAACAGTATGCTGCCACTACTACGCTCATGTTACTTAACATAAGTGGTCCAGTAGGTCCTTGCTAGACAATTGAGAAACATAGTTGCTGCAGCCAGGACACCGCAAAGAGTGTAGCAAACGGTGCAAAAAGTCTAACCTTGATACCAAAAAGGATTCTAGGATCATGCCTGTGACTGAGGATTGGAATGTACATTTTAATTATTTTGGACACTACTTTGAGGAGTCATTCGTTGAAAATTGTAAACTCGTATTTGCACTTTTTATTTTCAGGAAAGGAGTGAAACTAATTCTCACCTAAGCACAGACCTCAATAAAATTTCTCAGGATATATGAATGTTATGAATGTACCAAAGTAGATAGAGAGGTTGTTGCTTATTATTAGAATAGTAAACTGCAAATGTGCATATGCTCTCTTTATGAACCTGTCCTGCTGAAATTAGTTCAAACTTTAGAACATATTCACATATTAGTGAAGATAGTTATATATAGTGGGAAATGAGTTATAGCACAGAATACTATTTGCATATTTTACAAAGTATAAGGAAATGCCTCTGTTTGCATGTTCACCCCCACAATTTCAGACTTATGCTGTTGTTTTTTTCTACCCTGAGAGTGCACTGAGACCTGTTAGGCAGACCTCAGTGCCAGTGTTCTTCTATTCCCTTTCAAAGCGTATGTCCAATTGGCTATACTCAATCACTCACTTACTTATACGTCCCTAGTATTTCGTACCCAGGGACCAAGGGCATGTAAGACAGAGTGTCCACCCAGGGCTGCAGCACTGATTGTGCCATTCTGAGTGTGACAAAGTACAAAAGAGTTCACACCCTGCCACTGCAGACTGGAAGAGCAGTGATCACACTGCTAGTTCAACTTTGCCACCATTTCAAACTAGTGGCAAAGCCACCACTTCCCTTAACCATATATATAAGCCTTCCCTAAGGAAGGCCTAAGGGTGGGAGCTATAAATTGTTAAGTAGGACATATATTTCTTATCTATGTCTTAGCAGCAAAACCCCTCAAGTTTTCATTTTGCTGAGGAAAATTTAGTAGTCCTGTAGGAGGCTGGCCTGGTTTGTAGTGGGTACCAAAGGTACTTACACCTTGTACCAGGTCCAGTTATCCCTTAGTGAGCTGTAGTCCATGTCTAGAAGCCAGGTTCTCTAAGGGTAGTGTGGATGAGCAGCCAGGCCTAACTAAGAGACATGCAAAGCTCATGCAATACCTGTAGTCACACAGTACTCACACACATGAAAGAAAATACTCAGTGTTATAAAAATAAAGGTAATTTATTTTGGTAACACAAATGCCAAAAATACCTTACAGACTATACTCCCTTAGGAGGTAAGTAATATACACAGTATATACACTAGAATGCGGTAATAGCATTTGCAGTAACAGTGCAAATACTGAAAATCACAAAAGTTAGAAATGGGCCTGGGGGAACACAAACCATATACTAAAATAGTGGAATGCGAAAGTCGATTTCCCACCTAGGCAAGTGTAGTGTGTGGAGGGGTGCTAGGAGTGTAAGAAAACGCCAAAGGTAAGTAATAGAACCCAACCCAGAGCCCAGGAAAGCAGGTGTAAATCACAGTAAGTTTCCTAGTACACACAAGAACACGTGATAGAAGATCTTGCAAGAACCAGAAGAGACTACAAGACACTAATGATGGATTCCTGGACATGAAGAACTGTGGAAGAAGGAGACCAAGTATCCAAGAAGCACTGAAGTGTTCAGGGAGTACAGAAGCTCCTGCTCACTCGGATGAAGGTGCAAAAGAAGAACCACCAGTGAAAAAGAAGATGGATGCAGGTTCCTGGTTGGTGCAGATTATGTCCCATGCCAGATGGATAGTTGCAGGCTGGTTTGCGTCGCTAGTTTCTGCCAACAAGCCTTGGCACACTGAAAGCTCTCGGTTAGCAGGAAATTGGTGCTGCCCAGGACCAGGAGGGACCTGGTGGCCTCTACCCAGGAAGAGGAGACAGAGGGGGCTCTCAGCAACTCAGAGAGCCCTCAGAAGACAAGTCAGCGCACACAGGAGTCCCACAGCACCGGGACAAAGAAGGTGCAAATGGAGGCCCATGCAGCACTACACAAAAGGATCTCACACCGCTGGAGAACCACTCAGGAAGCTGTGCATTGTAGGAAGGAGTGCTGGGGACCGGAGATGTGCTGGGCATGAAGACATTTGTGGAAGGTTGCACACAAACCTTGGCAACTGAAAAACCTGTGGTGCATGAGGGTACTGTCTTGCGTGGGAAGGCAAGCTTTTACCTCCACCAAAAGTTGGACAGCTGGACTTCAGGATCGTCTGGACCACTTCAGTCCACCACCCATGATGCTGGATCCATGCACTTCGTCAGTAGAGGGGACCCAACACACCATCATCGCTGCAGAGGGGTGCCTGCTGTAGCAAGGACGTGACTCCTTCACTTCAAGGGAGATTCCTTCGTTCTTCCGGTGCATGCTGAAGACAGGCAGTCCTCGGAGGATGCACGACCTGGAACCAGTTGCAGTTGCTTATCAGGAGCTGAAGTTACAATGTTGCAGAAGTCGTCTTTGCTTCTTTGTTGCAGTTTGTAGAGTTCCTGGAGGGACCAGATGCAGTTTCGTCGGTAGAAGGTGGAGTAAAGTATGCAGAGGATGCCTGCTGGAGTCTTGCAATCCAAATCTGAGGAAACACCCAGAGGAGAGGCCCTAATTAGCCCTGAAAGGGGGATTGGTCAGCTCAACAGGTAAGCACTTATCAGGGGAGGGTTCTGGCATCACCTGCTGGCACTGGCCACTCAGATGCTCCCAGAGTGCCCCACCATATTGGAATCCAAGATGGCAAAACCCAGGGACACTCTTGAGGAGCTCGGGCACCACCCCTGGAGTGGTGATAGACAGGGAAGTGGTCACTCCCCTTTCCTTTGTCCAGTTTCGTACCAGAGCAGGGACTGGGGGTCCCTGAACTGATGTAGACTGGATTATGCAACAAATGCACCATCGGTGCCCTTCAAAGCATTTCCAGAGGCTCTGGGAGACTACCCCTCCCAAGCCTGTAACACCTATTTCCAAAGGGAGAAGGTGAAACACCCCTCCCTCAAAGGAAATGCTTTGTTCTGCCTTCCTGGGCCCGAGCTGCTTGAGCAACAGGAGGGCAGAAACCTGTCTGTGAGGTGGTAGCAGCTGGGGCTGCCTGGTAAACCTCAGAAGGCTGGTATGGCAGTACTGGGGGTCCACTGTGGAGCCCCCAGAGGGCATGGAATCATACAACCATTATTAGGATCAGCATTGGGGTATAATTCCAAGATGTTAGACACCTTACATGGCCATATGTGGAGATACCATTGTGAAGCTGGACATAGGTCTTAACCTATGTCCAGTGCACGCTTAAAATGGCATCCCCACACTCACGAAGTCCAGGAAAATGGTCCTGGATGACGTGGGGGCATCTCTGCTAGTGCAGCGGAGCCCTCACACACAGGTACTCTGCCCCCAGCCTTCATGGTTGGAAGGCCTGGTCTATGGGTGACTTATAAGTTACCTGGTCCAGGGTAAATGGCTATGAAAGGGTGCATGCACCATTTCACACAGGCTGCAATGGCAGCCCTGTAGAACCCCTGGAACCCCAATGCCCTGGGTACCTAAGTGCCATATACTAAGGACTTATGAGGGGTGACCAGTATGCCAATTTGGCATGAAATACTGGGTTACCAGTATGCAATAACAAACCTTAGAGGAGAGAGAGCATAAGCACTGGGGTTCTGCTTAGCAGGATCCCAGTGACACAGTCAAGCACACTGACATCAGGCAGAAATTGGGGGTAACATGCCAAAAAGAGGGTACTTTCCTACAAGCCCCATTGGCTAACACAAGGTTGTTGGCTGGTACCCCAGCCTGGCTAACGTCTGAATGACACTACCTAACTGGGTGCTATGATATAAAATTAATTTTGTCATTAACCCTGACCTGATGCCCAGGTCTAATTTCATGTCACAAATTTAATATACAACTTTTAGAAAGATGCTACTCTGTGACCTAGCTGGTCCAGTAGCCTCACATGGGCACTGGCCCACAGGCAGCTTTCTGCCTGCCTGGGGAGTAGTGTAAATAGCTCCCAGGCCTGGAAACAATAGCAGCCCGCTGCAGGAGGAGCTGTCACTTTCCAATTGCAGGAAGCCATTGAGGGCATTAGTCCTAAAGGCGAGCTTCAAAGGGGAAGTTGCCTTTGACGGGTAAATGGTGATAACATTCCTGAGGGGTCCCCTTTATTCAGGTAGACAGGCTGGAGACAGGGTCATATATATAGAGAAGTCCACTGCCCAAACCGGTCTTTCCATGGGCATGTAGGCGCAGGGTAACCACAACTCTAGGATGGATTACCAAGCTCCTCACAGTTGATGAGAGGTTCAGACATATTGAGAGTGCCTAAAATAAAGCACTCTGGGATTGCTAGATGCCACACATTGCTGGAAATTTATCACCCCAAGGGAGGGTACCTGGTACACTATTGGCTAGTGATCATGTGGTCTCCCAAGACACTTTCGTGGGATAAATATGGCAACTCTGTCACCCTAAACCCTTTAATTACTCTGGAACTGGAACAATGGCTGAAGAAGAATTGCCCTACTGCCCTTTGAACCACACAAAGAGAGAGTGCACTGTCTGCTGGGCTGCCCCTGCTGCACTTTGGGCTAACAAGGTTGGGGCTGTGCCTGCAGCTCCTGGCATAGGAGAAAGTTGTGCACCAGCAAAAGACCAAAGTAGTGATTCCAAGGATCAGTTGGCTGATCCCTGGAACCAGCTCCATGACAAAAGAGCTGAAGAGGCCCAGGCCATCAAGTTTGTAGCCACAGAAGTAGATCGACAGCTACCTGCATTTGGGCGCCGCATGAGACCGATCTTCGATGGCCAAAAGTTGCACCTGAGTCAGCCAGACCTGGGTGTGTTGCCAGAGTCCAGATCGGTTACCCAAGAGGGACACCAGCCTCCACCAAAGGAGTTAGTTCAAAGCACTGCATCTGAAGACCAGAAGACCAGCAGCAGCTGTCCCTCTACTGTCTCAAAGAGGACTTTGTGGGACCCTGACCTCTGTGGTCAAAGTCATCCCACATCACCCAAGGACTGAGAAATCAACACAAAGGCACCCCCTCAACCACACAGAAACTGGTGCATCTTTTCATCCTGTATCCCCAACATTACGATCACTCCATTATAGTCTGTGGTGGTTGTGTTGCAAAGTTAGGAACTGGAACAGAAAATGCTCTGTTTGCCAGATAACTGTCCAAAAATACCCCATTGCCCACACCCCCACACACACAGACACAGACCTTCATACTGTCGGGTTTGGTCATCAAAACCGGGCCAGAGTAGATGCAGTAACTTATACAAACGTTTGAAAAGTTTCCAAACTTTTTGTTGACCAATGCTTTTTTGCAGTTGGTTTAAAAAGTGATAATATCTTTAAACATCTGTGTCTCTGGAACCCTCTATGGATTTTGCTCATCAAAGTTTCTGAAATACATAAAAATACAATCTATTTGATAAATTTGTGGCTCATTTCTTTCAAGTTGCACAACATTCTTATTTTGTTGTTTTGGTACTGTTAAATGCATTACATTAAGTTCCTTTGTTAAGCCTTAATGTTTGAAGCCACAGCTACACAGAGTTGAGCTAAAGGTTGTACAAACAAGCCTTTTGTGAGTGTCATTCATGGTAAGGATGCACAGCCATACCTTATAACACGCCTAAATCCTCAAACAAAGTTTACATTGTGTTTCCAGCTATAGAAAGACACATATTTTCACAAGGACATATTAAGATGGAAATATAGAGATAGCCAAAAGGTATTTCATGTACAATAATAAGGATCAGAAATGAAAGTCAGAATATCTTTAAAAATCCATGCCCTTGCAGTGCCACATGAGCCCAGGTGCACTCCCAGGTTTAGTGACGATATACAGTGTTTCTGTTTCTTTATCTTGTTCAATTTCCATTTCCCCATTTTTACATCTAACCAACATATTATCATTAAATGATTAGCAGTGGCACATAGAAATGTGGAAGGAAACATTGCTCTCATTGGATCTGGATTTAACGTTAGCACAGTGTGACCCAATATAACATTGAGATTCTCTCTTCAGTAAGATGTCATGTTGGGCTTTTTCTCAACCCTGATTTCAGGGTGGGTTTAGTATCTTGTCTTTCAACCTCAACACCAATTATCAGTTACAATTAAACCAATTTGCCCATGAGCTTTTATCACCCGTTTGTGACTCTTTCCTTCTTTATAAAAGGGACCATTTGAAGGAGGTGCTTGGCATCTTTCATGTGTATAGTACTGTGTGGGATGGCATCATGGCAATTAGGGTTCATCACCTGTCCCTAAGGCAGGAGGGGCGCTAAGTAAATGTTCACTTTGTTCAGTCCTTGACAACAGATGGGGCTCCCTTGCACACAGTGTCATTTGTGCTCAACATGCACAACACTATTGATGCCTAGTGAGACAAAACTGGTCTAAGGTCACTTACATTTCCATTCAGATGAGTTTTGGGCAAGCAGGTTAGGATGAACTCCTCCTACTAGAGCACTAGCAAGGTTCATGTACATTTTGATCATCCTCTTCTGTAATGACACAGACAACCTGAAAAAGGGCAGCATATAATGCTTCCAAAGTAACTGTGGTTCTTATTAATGAAAGCTTTTCCCACCAACACTTTTCAGCTGTTTAACTGACATCTTTGGGTAAAGGCTGGCACTGGGATGTATAAAATAATAATAACTTTCTCATTGCAAGGTAACTGTGTAAGTATGCACTGTTCCCTACAAATACATGCTTGATTCAGTTATGAGATCAAGAAGTATGATTTTAATACACACAATGTTGTCCTGTACCTGTTTCTTGCCTAATCTACCTTTTGTGAAGCATGGTGGTGCAGCCTATGGATAGACAAACCCGTTTATTTTTTAAGATCCTTGCCCACTTTACACATTGTCTGTTTTTTTTCCAGGTGGACTCTAAGTCTGACAAAGTAAACCTGAATTTTTCTGTTTATGTGTCATGTTTTGTCCTTAGAAATGTGCCTTGACTGTTGGTGAAAGGACACATCAATAGCCTGACTACAGAGAAATATGTCTGTTCTGATGAAAGCCTAGGTCAGTACTGTAGGCTTAAACATGTCAACACTTTAAAGAGTGTTCAGCCATAGGTTCCCATCATACATCCATTTGATTATTTTAACCATACGTAGGTTGGCCAAAATAAAGGAAATCTGGTGCATTTTAAGGTATTTGTATATTAAGATCCCCATTAGACAACATCAGAGTGCTCTCTGAAATATGTTTGAGTCCATCCTGGTTTACAAACCAGGATGAGACCTGATGATGAAGCATGCCACTAATAGAGTAGGTGAGGTCTTAAAAATAAATAACTAGTTTGTCTATCCATAGGCCAAGTAGGCATGCTCCACAAATGGTAGCAAAGGTGATAATCGATACAGGATAAGATTGGATGTATTTGTGATGTTAGGGAGATAGTACCCTGTGAATCCTGTAAGGAAGCTCCCTCTTCCTCCCAGGCAGCATCTGGTATATCTGGGTTTCAAAGGTGTATTTGCATGTCATTAAATATTCATAATCCAGGAGTATGTCTTTGTGACCTCAAGTGACCTATTGCAGGCTGTCAACCTTCAACATTGAACTCTAGTACAAGAACATTTGAATTAATGTCTGGGCTTAGTTGTTCCAAAATGCACCAATTGGCTTCATTTGAACACAAAAGTGCATGTGAAACCTTACGGCATACACTTCAAAAGGATTTTTTCAAATTTGCTAATATATCTGGTATCAACACCAAGGGCCTGATTTATATCTCAGCAGATGGGTTACTCAGCAGACAGGCCACTCCATCACAACAGTAACAGATATTTTGTCAGCCGAAATATAAATCTAGTGGGAAATAATGGGATTTATAATTCAGGGACAGGACATCCATCACCGTTGTGATGCAGTAACCTGTCTGCCGAGATCTAAATCAGGCCCCAAGATTTTTCAGAAGCTTTCTGATTTGTTAAGTCACCTGCACTCGCAGCACCACTTTCCATACATTTGCCTCTAAATTCTTCATGTTGGTGCTGAAATAGCATGTTGCTACTGTACTAAAAGGAACAGAGCCAGACAGTTAGTTTCTTGTGAAATGCTGGATCAGAAATTGTGTGAATATTGATGGACATGGCTTTCTAGATCTGGAGCGCACGTATGGATATGAAGTACTTACATTTTCAAATCTGATGAAACCAGGAAACTTTCAGTTAAATGACAGAGGCTAAACAGAGCAACCTTGTGTGTGCGTGCTTTGAGTGTCCTCCTAAAGAAAACAAATATTAAGAGATCCCACCTGTTTTGATATTTTGCTTTGAAAAAGGCTTGTTTGTGAGTTTGGCCTGTGAGCATGGTCACTAAAAATGCCATGTATTGGTTGCGTGTGAGATACTGTGTTGTATTTTTTTCATATGAACATCTTGAAATAAAAAATGTGTGCATGCGTGGATATGAGTGTGTGAGGATGTGTGTGTGGGTTTGTGTACATGCATCTAAGTACATGTTAGTGGGCTATGTTCTGGAGACATTGTGTTGGTAGGGGATACGTTGTGAGAAGAGCACCCTCCTGAGTCACATTAACTCCTGGTAATCCTGTAAAAGTGATAAACACCAGCACATTTGGACTGTATGTAGAAATACAGACATAAACAATGCAATTAGAAACAAATTATGATGAGTTATGCAGTAACAGGGGGGTCAGATTTAGTAAGATTTATGCAACGCAGTGCAGAAAGGCAATTTGCTGAGCTGCATTGTGTGAAGAGAGATAGCAGAAATGCACTATATTTACAAAGATGTGCTATCTTGCCAGGGTGCCTGTGTTACAGGCACTATTGTTTTTCTGCAGGAAGGGACACTTTCTTGCACAAACACAATCCTTATAGGCATATTCTTTTTTCCATGTGTGCTGGGGAATGCAGCACATGTAGAAGGAGGAAGTCACCAGGAGAAATAAAGATATTTCTCCTCGCTACACATAGGTCAGGGAGGAGCAGCATTTTGGCACAATTGCAGGTATACTTACCTTTGTAAACCTGGGATTGAGTCAAAATCCATTAGTGGATGCAAAGGAAGGCCCGTGCTCCAACCATGGTATGCCTACCACAAGGAAATGTAACACAAAGTAGCTCAAGCCATTGCGGTGGGTTACATTTCATTACAAAGCCATGCAAGGTTGTGCAAATCAGCCCTTGACAGGCTTTGTAAATCCTATGTAAGAATTTGCACCAACGTTGTGATGGAGTAACCCTTACATACATTTCTAAATCAGGCCCTTACTTTGGATCAATGTGTGGGTTATTTTACTTTCATGGACAACAAAAGCTTGGAGCTTGGCTCATAGAGATGTTCATTGCATGGGGAGATCTTCTGGTAGCAAGAAAGCAAGACCCAACCTTCCATCCTAGTAAAGTCTATAAAGTGGGTAATAGAGACATCTGCTGTTTACAGAGCTTAGAAACACCAGAAGTGAAGGGATGTGCTCTGTTGTTGTTGTTGTGCTGCAGTGGGGGGACTGCAATATCCAGAATCTTCCATTGAGCCCAAGAGGAGGGGCTCCAATGCACTACTGCACTGTTCAGCGGTAGGTCAGCCTCTGTGCATGGGACGCCCCGTGTACGTGCACGGACGAAGACCAGGCCAAGAGCTGGCTGGTCTTTGCCTGTTATCGCCCAGAAGAGGCTGGGCTGGACCATTTCTCTTGGACCATGGATTGATAACTCAATTAGATGAGCAACTATATTCCCTATTGATATTTCTCTTACCTGTGGATCTTCATTGGTTGGTGGCTATAGTTGCAAATTCCCTCAGTTTGGTTAGGGGATTGTTGCGTAGGCTCTCATTATTCTAATGAGACTACTGGATTTGAGCGGCAGATCACCTGCAGTGTGGGAGACTGAATCTAACCCACTACAGGTGGCACCTGTCGCCCCAATCCGTGTTTTGCTCCGGCTAACTAGCAGTGCCTCATCTCTGCACAAGAGCAGGGATGATTGGGCAGCCGAGCGCATGACACAATTGATTCCTCAGGGAAATCGTGGTCACTCAGATCTCATCCGTTTCTTTCAATTACATTGGTCTTACATATACAATGATGAAAAGAGGCAGTGTATGATTCAATAAGGTTTTAATGAAGCAACTGCATATTTGATAATAAAGCATGTACTGCAATAACCAGGACGATAAAGTATGACAGGATTACAATTGTGACAAGCAGAGTAAAGCATAGAAATAATGCTACCATGTTGTCACTAGTATCAATAGACTAACTCCTATAGGTTATATTAGAGCACAGCATGTTAATCTCTAATTCTGCTCTTCAGGTTTTAATGGGAAGACATCATCCCCCATACCTGAGCAAAGGCCTGATGTCTGCATAAGCAGTTGTAGTGAAGCATTCAGCAATCAGCATACAGTTGTGATCAACTGGCTGGAATCTCCCTCTAATGTGTATGGGACAGAGAAGTGTTTTTTTTTATAAAACAGCTGATGTTCTGAGAAAATGTCCCTACGTAAGGATATGTATATTTCTATGAATGTCAGTGACAACGTGTTACCACGTTTTACCGGCAACCTATCTCACTGCAGCCTTGAGAGAAGCATAGAGTGAACAAGAATGTCTTGTTTACGAACGTAGTGCTGGCCTAAGCAAAAAACAGCTGGATAGAGAGAAATAAAACAAGACCGCAAATGTAGATATTGTTAAAATAGTAAACAAAGCTGAATAAAATATATCTAGGTTAAAGTGCACAGTGGCAGGCCTAGTATGCTAAAATAACGTGCCTGGAGCTATAACTAAAATGACTACACTACAGGATGAATGTGCCCTTTTTAGAAGCTCAGTGGGTGAGTTATTTGTTTCCCACAGGAGCCTATTTGAATCTAACACCTAACTAAAGTCAAAAAGGGAAAGAGGAAGATGTTGTGGGCCATGGATCTGGACAAGAGAAACCAACAGTCCCATAGTACAACCTTGGACTCCTTTGTGGCCTGAGTGGTAGGGTGGTCTCTAAAGAAATAGACCTTACGGAAAGGTGCCCTTGCCTTGAAAGTAGGAATTGTTTGGTACTGTCTTCTTTCCTCCTGCAAGTCAGTCAGATAGCATGGGGTTCCCAGACCTCAAGATGCAATCATGAGGTTGATTCTGAGGGTCTGGCTTGTTTGCTGATGAGAAGGAGCCCTAATGACTCAATTACTTCACAAACAAGCAATGGCAGACTACTATCTAAAAGGAAAAGAGAGCCAAAATTGACATGTATTCTGAAAAAACAAGCTGCAAATCTTCCTGGAATTAAACCTTTAGGAGGAGTGCATAATAACAGCTCTTGGCTCACATTTAATGATAGCATTAAACATATTCAGGACCAGTTACTAGTTCAATTTATGGTGATAATTGAGGCTAGAATAACACTTTCGGTGGAGAGGCTGAAGAGTATGAAGTTAACTGTTCTAGATTTTATTAGATCATATAAAGAAGAAGTTAGACCAAAATAACACTGTCAACTGAGCTAGTAAATGGTGTAGTCACTGAGACCGGGACTCCCCAATAGTGTATTCTGGCCCCATCAATGTTATATCCTTTGTGTCTTCTGTTTATTAAGAGGTTTCCCCCGACTACTAGATGCCTCAAGCAGGAAGACCATGCTCACATGGGAACCCTGAAGGTCTATGTACTAGCGCAGAGAACAAACAGGTAGACTCAGGATCTCATAAGGTGAGTTATTCTTGTATAAACCGTCCCCTGAATGCTGTTCATACATTGCTTTTTTAACAAATGTGCCGCCTCTGCCTTCTGTTGAAGAATCCACTAGCCAGCTCAAAAATAAGGTCTGGTTCTGGTTAAGTCAAAATACTGACATTTCATGGAATATAATTATATCTTATTTGTCTGGAGTGTTGGAGGCATTGGCTCTCTGGCCAAACAGTTGAAAGGGAAATTGTATTGTTATCAATTCTCGTCATTCAAGCCTAGCTCATCACCTGATTTTCTCCTACAGACAAATACCAGCTGTATAGGAGTATAAATCTTGTTCTGTTGAGGTTCTTGCATTGACATTTACAACCTAGGGTAAAGTCTGCACCCCAGCAATTTTTGCCTAATGCCCAGGAGGATGATGGGTGATCTCTCATCGCAGTTACCAACAGGTTAGCTGTACTACCAGGCTTGAAGGATAATGTCTTACCATTATTTATTTGTAATTCGGCAAAGGTCAGGAGAATCGGACTAAACCCTGTTATGGCCCAGAAAGGTCTCTGTCCCTGGTTTCTGCTAGTTTTTTGGAATGTTGCTGGTTATCAGTCTAAGTTTCAAGATCAGAACTGGATTGAGTACATCTCCAGATTGGATATAGTGATGCTGCAAGAAACTTGGACACTATAAGATATCATCTGGATTGGCTATGAGAGTTTTTCTGTCCCTGCTATTGCCACACACAGGCATAGAACACGGGGTGAGTTGGTGACAGTGAATCAAATTTCAAAGGTTTTTAGGGATGTCCGAATAGCCTGGAATTTTGTGGGTTATATTTACTAATAAAATGTATTGATAATTTCTTTAATCCAGTTTGTGAGTTAGGTTGTCAGATTCATATTCTATTCTATGTTCTGACTATTTTAAAACATAGATTAGTTGGAGTATCTAATGCATTTCATATCATAGTAGGAGGTGATTTAATGCTAAAATAGGCCCCAAAGCTACTCTGATTGATCCATTTGTGGTCAAGGATGATCACATATATACTCAAGCTGTTGATCATAGAGGGTGGAAACTCCTGCAGGCTCTTCCAAACTTTGGGTTAGTCAACACTGCTGTAATTTTGTGGGACCTTTTTAAGCAGATACACACTTTTGTGGCTGTGGTCAAGGCACGGTAATTGACTATATCTAAACCACTGAACATCTGGGCCAGTTTGTTCTTTCCTGGGGAATGTGTGTCAATGAGCATAGTGGCCATAATCCTCTAAAACTGGTACTTGATCTTCCAGACAGTAAGTGAACGCACCACTCCCTGGGACCGACAGACCTGGGAATAAAGGATGATGGATTTAGGGTGAGTTGACAAAGAGTTTATATTCCATCTGCCTTGACTGCCGTGGTGGGGTTCAATTTACCCATAATCACTGATTGCTTGCTGGCAGTTAACCCCCTGCCATCTGAAATTATATTAGCCTTTGGGAGATTGAATAATCACATTAGAGAACATATTAATAGTAGCCACAGACTTGGCTTGCAAGGAGCCCATGTACAGGAGGGGTTGACAGTACATGCAGAACTGCGAACAAAAGGTTACATTTAGCCCTTAATTGTAGACCCAGAGATGAGATGCAGGTTGCAGCTGTCAGGCGGAATTATTAAGAATCAATTAGCAACAGGAAGGCAGGGATTAAGGCTGAAATGTGGGAGAATCTCATTCGTGCATGTAAAGTGAAGGATACTAGGAAATTTTGGATAAATGGAACATTAGTACTTCTATAAATGATTGAATGTACAAATGATTGGGTGTAGCTCCATGGTTTCCTTTGGTGATCAGATTTGATATTAAGGCTAGATAGCCCATCAAAAAAAGCAGCAGGCCCTGATAGGGTACAAATGAATCTTTATAAAGTGAATTTTCCTTTGTGGGCACCCATCACTACCAATTTTCCTAATGCTGCACTTTGCCAGAAAATCCCTGCTTCTCGGAAATCAGTTTATAGTTTGTGTGGCGTACAGTCTCACTTAGGATGCAGGACTGGATTAAACATAGTAATATTCTTAGTTTTGTGCAGTATTGGTTCAGAGAAGGTCTTGGGACTCAAGAACAGTGCCTGATTTTACACCTTCTAATAGGGAAGTGCATGATCGCCAAAAAGGGCTCACTAATATCCTGCTTCTGTGGGTCTCAGTAATACTTTTGATTGGATTACTTCCTCCAAGCTCTGGTGCATTTTAATTAATTTAAGTCTTCTTCATTCGATTGCTGATTTCTTAGAGGCTTTGCATGCTGGGATTAATGCATCAGTTAGGTATGGTGAGGAGGGAGAGTGCATTGAATCTTTTAATTTGTCTATGGGTGACTGTCAGGGTTGTTTTTTAACCCCCATTGTTTTTATACAGCAATGGGTTGTACTCTTTTTTAGTTACAGAGGGGAAGGATCTTCCTAAGGTGAAAGCAAAATTAGTTCCAGGT
This sequence comes from Pleurodeles waltl, assembly GCF_031143425.1. Taxonomy (NCBI): domain Eukaryota; kingdom Metazoa; phylum Chordata; class Amphibia; order Caudata; family Salamandridae; genus Pleurodeles; species Pleurodeles waltl. The sequence continues at coordinate 1,142,264,142 of NC_090444.1, forward strand.
TTACTTTACGGCAATGATGCAGTTTTGCTCTCATGCACCCCTCTCTCTGGGGGCTTTGTTATGGGTGGTGCCTAGAGTTGGTTACAAACCAATTGTGCCCTTTTTGAAGGTATATAAACCTAAATGCTTACCGATTATGACATTTAGGGCATCTGTCTGGGGAAACCAGAGCTGCTCAAACCTACAGTAAGAGAATTGCTTTCGTAGGCATTTGCTTGGGATTGGTCCAGTTAGCCTCTATTTTTGATTACACGAGGAATTAGGCTTAAGAATGTAGAAGACCATCTTAAACTTGCACCACTTCTTCTTTGAATTTCTCTCTGAGGGAACGCATACACTGACTTTAAACAGGAGATTATTTCCAATTGCTTTGCCTGTGATTTGGGGTACAAAATTCCATGGAGTAGTGCAGAAGCTCTAGGAAGACCAGAGTTTTATTTGTCACCTCGTTTGCTGACTAAGAGGGTGACTGGTCTTTTTAAGAAGGAGTTTTTGAGAGTTGCATCTGCAGCTAAATAAACAAAGGAATTGGAGAAACCTTTATTGAGGACAGATATCATTTTAAAGACGAGGTAGAGTATTTAACCTTATCTCTTTCAGGTTAGAAATGTTTGGGAAAGATCACTCCTGACCAGGTTCCAGCTGGGCTTTTCTATGGCCATACGACTTAAAATAATGTTTAGTGTGCCAATGCAATGCAACCTCCCTGCAGAAGTTGATGTACTTTACCCTTTTTTGTAAATAATTTGAACATTTTAAACATAGATATTTATTGCCAATTTTAAGAACTCAGAGCTTCTAACAATTTAAACCAGCCTTTTATTATCTTTGTATGTTATCTGATCTGATCCTGTCGGTAGGGGGCTTTTTAAAGGATGCTTTGCGTTGCCCTTATTCTGTGAACTTTTTACTTTGTATATATAATTCAATTGACAATTGATGTGCTATAGAGTATTTTAGCGTGATGATTGTTCTTTTATGATTATTTCTTTAATACTTGAATAAAGACTGAAGATTGTTTGCTTGAAGTGCAGAATGAAGCACTACATAAAAACAATTCATTATTATTATTTTTTTGGCTAAGTGTCTGGAGGGGTATTTGTGCGAATCTGGGAGAAATGTGTTCACAAACTCAATCTCAAACTTATAAATTTATTGCGTCAATGTCTTTGTGTAAATCTGTAATCTCAGTTTACTTGTTAGGTGAACTGGAAAATACATTTGAATTTGTGCCGATACATAACAATTTCATTCTCGTAAACGATATAGTGTTCATTTTTCCAGAATGTTCACTTTTCTTAGCATTCATCAAAATCCTGCGTCCCTCCTTTTGGTTTTCATTCCCAAGCTTTCTATTGTTCATTTGCATAAATCACAAATGTACAAACGCTGAATATGTACAAGCAAAATACTTTCTTGCAAAATTCCCCTTGACACCCTCTATTTGGCGCTTATGACACTTTAAAAAGCAATAATTCCGTATCTTAAAAATCTTTTCCTCTTTTCCAGGTATCATTATTATGGAATAGGAATTAAAGAGAGCAGTGCATATTACCATTCTGTTTATTCTGGGAAAGGCTTGACAAGGTACAATGAGTAACCGATACAGTTGACTTTTTAATTTCCTTTTTCATTGTAAAAGTGTCCACGTGTTGTACATGTCGTATGACTTTTCAATAAAAGCGATACAGCAGCAGTTCAAAAGTAACAGATAGGTAAGTGGGGAAAGCCGCGCTAGTTCTGCAAGCAGACTGACCCTGAATCAGACGACTTTGTCCTTATGTTTATTCAAGTCGTGAAGTAACTATTGTTATCAGTAGCAGATATTCCCTGCACTGGGGTTCATGCAAAGCAAAATACAAATAATATTCATTTGCAGAATTTACATTTTTAAAATCCCCATCTGAGTCTACAAAATTACAAAATCTGATCAATCTCGGAGCTGGAAGTGTGCCTCTAAAAAGTTTTTTTATAGTTTGATTCCTTTTGCATAGATGACCATATCCAGACCACTCGTCTTTCATAGAACTTTGGTTTACCGGCAACTTTAGCAGTTAGCTTAAGCGCCTGAAGAAATGAATCTAGGGCCTGATTCACAAAAGGGTTTTCAACAGTGTCTGCAAAGATAAAAGATACAAACGTTTGTAATTGTTAAGTACATTAATCTTCGTTGAACAATAGTATTATCTTAAATATCCAAAAGTTCTATTTACATTGCGAATTGTACGATCCATGGGTGTGTTTGATTGCACATCTCTTTTTCACACTAATTCCTTCTACAGAATGGGAATAACCATGACCTTACTGTGTACAAATTGGTAAGGGGCGTAGTATATTTGTTCGCTGTTTTATTTGCGAGTTTTTTGGGTCAAGTATTTTATTTGCACTTTCTAGGGCTCAAATTGTCATTTTTGTTTTAGTTGATTTGTGCACATGACATGGAAAAATTGTATCTGCTCCATTGCAAAATTATCTCATACTGCCACAACCTAAACAATCAGTGTATATAATCTAGCTTCCGCTGGTACTGATAATATGATACTATTATAGGATTATTGATTTGAGAACAGTGGACTTCTCTAATCGGATTTAGAAAGCTTAAATTTGAAGATATTAAGAAATAGTTCTGCGCCAGAGGTTTAAAGATTCTAAAAGGTTGTCTTTCTTAATCTTTCTTCAGTGTTGTAACCCACATCGAATTGTTTTATTGGCTTTATTGCATTTCATTTGACCTTCAAAAAACTTTGCTTTTTCCCCAAGGTTCTCAGGAAGCAAACTGAAAAACGAGGTGAGACTCTGTTAATGTCAATGTTTCTGATTGCAAAAAGATGGCACTATGCCGTGTGGAGCATAGACTGGAGACATGTGAAAAGTCTAAGAAATGTTCTTCAAGTGAAATGTCTATATTTAAAAAAATGTATATAATTTTTCGTAATCAAACAGCTGATAGCCAGGAGACACTGTGGGCCCCATTCACAAAGGTTCTATCTTTTTATGTGCAGAGTTCTCTGCAGTCATAGACTTACTATTAAATCGTAGTTTGTGAATATCTAAAAACCGAGCACAATTACACAAAAGTCTAAGTTTACCTTAATGAATGAAACCCTGAGTGCGTATTAGACAATGCAAAGTTGGCATACCGTATTCAATTTAGACTTTGTGGGCTGGATCACCTAAAGTGAAAAATGCAAGTTCAAATGTAAGACACCGTTTGTGTCACAGTTTTGGGCCAACTTTTGTGTCAATGTTAACACTGAAATAGTACTACTAACAGGAATAGAGCCAGGTCATACATTTCCTTTGAAATATTGGATGAGAAGTTTTGTGAATAGTTATTCTCATAGTCATTCTTGAGCTGCAGAACATATTAGGAAATTAAACACTCACATTTTCAGCTATGCTGCAGCCCGGGTACATTCAGTAAATTGGTAGAGACGAAAGCAGCGCTATTTTTCAGACCTAGACAGTGCTAAATGGTTGCTTGTAACAAGAGATTTAAAGGCAATATAACAGTATTTCTAGGCATACTTGAAGTAAACAACACACTACCATAACAAATTAACACACACATCAACATAATCACACAATTAAAACATAATGCGGAACATTACAACAAAACAGTCAAAACATAACATAACATAACATAACAACAAGAGTGCAAGAGAAAATTCCATTGCAGTAATGTGGCAAAAACACAACAGTACAAACAACAGAACACATCTCTACCACAGTAAAATACAGAACATCAAATATGCACACATACCAACCCCCCCGGAACCTGCTTTCATAATAAGGTATTTACAGGTATTTGAATCAAACACGAATTTAATTGACTGCCAAGCACAAGGACATGAAAGAGCACTAGTCAAAAATGTGATCTGTGTGTGTGATCTGGCCTCATGTGCGAATTTGTCTTTCCTGCATTTGGCCTGTGGCCTTGGGACTTGGAGCTAGATAGAAAATACATCTCTCAAACTGAACTTTCTTGTCAGCAGGGTAGGACAGGCCTTTTATCCCACAGAGTGTTTCCCCAGTAGGCTTGAGCACCCTAGAGGCCTTTGTTGACAGGTTTGAAAGTGCAGCTGTCACTATCCCAATCTCCCTGACGTTAGTTGAAGTAGAGGAGGCTTCAAGAGGGAGAGAAAGAGATGGAGGAGGTTAAAAGAAAGTGATCAAGGAGAAAGAATAGATTGAGAGGGGGGGAAATGAATGGAAAAAGAATGATAGTGTGAGTAGACGAAGGCAGTGGGGTTGGTTTGAGCAATTTTGAAAGGGCTGCGTTTGCTTACCTAGTCTGACCATGCTTATCAGTAGAGCAATTCTTGAAAAGCAATCAGGTGTTGCTCATGAAGCAAAAATACATTGTACTCTTAGTTGTCCATTTCCTTTTAAATGTGCTGGTTGTTCAGTTATTTATTGGAGAATGTAAATCTGGGTGTACGACTATCGCCTTAGCTTACTATACATTGCACTGAAGTTCAGAATTTTGCATCACATAACTTTAAGTAACAGTTTTGCAATCCACATCATGCATTGTTTTGTATTCAAACCAATACTTCCACATCTCTCCCATTATCTGTCCCTCAGGTCTAAAATATGGCTAAAGATTTACATTTCTTTTGCACCAGCACTCATGTGTCAAAAATGTGAGCATGCAGAGACTTTTCCTCTAAAACCTCTTCTGCACTGTAAAGTTGAAGCAACTGCATCACTAAATACCTTAAGTAGCAAACACCATGTTAATGTACGTAAAAGGGGTGTAACGGGGACGCAATGGCGCAACAACCCATAGGGTTCTATCAGAAAGGCAAGTTCTGTTAAAATAGTGTTTCTCAGCTTTGTGTGAAAATATAAAGCAAAATGAAGCAGGCACAATCGATGAGGAAAAGGAAAATCTCATGAATCTCCTGAGCATAGTGTGTCGTATAGCACATGCGATTTACTTGTGTGTTGCTGTCTGCATGTAGAAAATTGAACTAGAAGGTGTCCCCGAAGTAGATATCTTATGCAAAACACTAACCACACAAGAGCATCATGCAAAAAGCAGTATTTAATTTACACCTGTGTTTGCCGTTGCTGAACACCGAAACTTAATTCTAAACAGTTGTTCTAATGGCAGTCTACCACATGGTGACACTGTCTGTTTTTAAAGCAAACACATCAACAGAGTGTTTAATAATTCGAAATATATTATGTATTCATAATTCATCTGTCCAAGCCAGTCTTTCAGCTTGGTGACCTGGAATAGTTCGAATTGTCACACTCGTGAGAGTGTGATGTTGTTAGTTGTCTTAGTAATACTCATATTTTCTATGCAGTATGTGAATGGGTTAAGTTGAAAAGGCTGCTCGTTTGGAAGTTGTGATGTCAAGTTTGACTGCGCTTTTTGACCCTAGTTGATCTGAACTTCAGGAGTTAAGTCATCCAAGGAACACAAGGAGACAGACGAATACACTAAACTCTGACACAGCACTATCTATCACTGAGCAGCCTTGTAGAGTCTGTATCTTGGAGGAAATTTGATTGTTTCCTAAGTCAGACATAATTTGTTGTCATTTCGGTAAAATTACATATTTGAAGATTCCAAGTGAATTATTATTTTTATTTTTACCAATTCGTATTGTATTAGCTTGTGGACAGCTTAGTCCAGATCAGTCCTGACCAATTTATGAAACATGGAGGCAGAAAGGAAAATATAAAGCAACTGAAATAATTATTCTGTCTGATAGTTATCCACTGTGTATTACTTTACCAGAACTATATTTACTAAATGTTCACAGGAAAGGTCAGTGTCCTTCTATTTTATTTCAACTTGGAACGTGTAGTTTGCTGACCTTTCTATTTTTTTCTTTTTGTGTTTCTATCCGTTCAAAGAACACCATGGCAATGCATCACAATTCAAATATAAAAAGCCCAGTGTTAAAATCAAATAGACTTGTTGGCTCTTTTAATTCAGATTCTAAATTAATTAGTATTAACCGTGTTCTTTCAAAATGTTCTAAAGCTTTAGTACTTAATGCACGGGTATGCAGTTTACCCTCAACTTTAGTTATTAATACATACAAGTTAAAACATACAAAAAATAATAATTGAAATTGAAGGGGTTTGAGCCAGGCCCTGTCAGCAATTGCTCATAAGATTTATTACATACAGCTTGGCTCAACACATAAGACAAAATACTTAGAGGCAGGGACTCAGTCACTGTCAGCTATTGATTTGCTAGCAGTGTCAATCACATTTGGGTAAACCCTTTGGATAGCCAGGTGTTCATTAGAGTGTCACTTATCATAAGTGATGCCATTTCCCCCCAAATCGTCTGCATCTGCATAAAGAGTCATTAAGCACAGAGACTATGGCGTCTCTTTCCAGCTACTCGCTCACTAGCCTCTCCCCTCCGCCAAGATCTTCTATGTATGGTGCTGGCAGTAAGGCCGGGGACAGCCTCACTGAACTGCAGCAAAAATCTTTTACATGTTTTAACTATAAAATGTTTTAAAGGGGGTGCTGCCAAGATGCAGTTTGAGTGGACGTGCCTGTTTTCCACTCCGATTCAGACTGGTGGCTGCCCAGTGGACATGGATTTGTTTGACTAAACTTGGTGCCTGGAATTGTTGGTTCTGCAGACGTGCTGTCTCCCAGCCTGACACAGTGCCAGTTGGAGATGTGCTGGAGCTAGTGGTGAGGGAAGAAGATGCAGCTATTCCGTAGCAGACTCAGTGGTTAAGATGGTAGCTGGAACTCCCTTACTGTGCTACAGAGCAACTCAGGGAAGCTGCAGGGGAAAAATACACATGTGTGGAAGTTGTCCAGGCTCCACTGCAGCTAGGACCTGGAATGGGAGTAGTCTCCTTCAGAGCCAGAGAAGCTTCAAAGGATTTCAGTAGATTTCACAGTGAAACTGTTGACACTAAGGTGTATGTGCTGCAGCTGTACACTGAAGCTGGGCAGGCATTGGGAGGCGGACCTGTGGAGCAGAATCGTTGAGGCTTGCAGTAGAGAGAGGAATGAGAAATGTTGTGCAGCAGAGACAGAGCACAAAGAGGCCTATGAATGGGAGAATTAATTCTGGGGTTGATTCAATGTTGACTCATCAGAAACTGGGTCTATAAAGTGGAGCAAACTACTGCCCTTGAAAAGCCTACCCTAGAATGTAAGGTGGAGACACTGTCATTTGAAATTGAACTGAAGGTTTCTGAATGTTAATCAACTTGTGGGCTTAAAGAAGATATAATACTTCAGCCAATGCAGTAGATTGGGCAATGACCATGTATGTGTGGAGGAATGATAACAAAGCAGGAGAGGCCTGAAAACTGCCAAAGCAAGAATCACAGAAACACATTTTGCTACATCTTGCACTCCCACACAAGCACAGCAGATGGAGGAACTATGAAGAACACCAGGTGACACTGCCTGCAAGGGTTTTTGAAATATAGAAGCCATAGCTGTCACCAAGGCAGAACTATTTCATAATCTTAAACACTTAAAAAAAGAACTGAGAGATTAATTAAATTGTAACCTTGACGTCAGTCGTCAGGATCTTTGCTCTGACCTCAACACCAAAGTCGGGGAGCTGTATTATGATTTAGATGAGGTGGGCTCAAGGGTTCTGGATCCCTGGGAATCATTTAAGACAATGATGGAACCGTATTTGCAGAACACAGACACCGAACTGGAAGTAGTCCTTGTTAGAGAGGAACGCATGTAAAACAGGCCAAGAAGGGAGAACTTGCATGCATCAAAGATACGGAGGTAGGAGCAAAGGGTGCAGATTGGATTGCATTTGAGGTGGGCCTGTTCTCGTTGCTGCACAGTAATAACCAATTGTTTGCCAGATTAGGCAGGTTTCACTGGATGGCCCTAAAACAAACACAGAATGTTTGGAGGCTCAACAATGCTATTCACAAAGTTTCACTACTACTCAGAAATGTTTAGAGATCTCCTTTTAGAATATTCCAGGATCTGTTGCAAGCGACACTACAGAGGCGTCAGCCATTCCATCTGATCCCGAGAAATTCAGAGAAAATAAGATCCGATAGAGATGGACATACTCAGATGGCCCGGCTTGTAAACATGAAGGGCGTCTCTGGTGTCATAAACTTACTATTAACTAGTAGTTTGTGAGTTCCAAAAACATAGTAAACTTACACAAACGTGTGAGGTTACCTTTGTGAATCAGGCTACGCGTATGTCAGCATTCTGCTTTACTATAGACATTCTTTAAATGCAATATGCTTTTCAAAAAATATTGACAAGCATTCTCTATGACAGTGAGCATCATTAAAAGCAATTTGTTATGGGAGTTAAAATTAATGTAGCATTTATTTTTGCGGCACATATTCTATTTCCCCTGACAGTAGTTGTATTTTCTTGTTCAACAAAATGTATTCCTTAAGTTATAGTTTCTTGCACTCTGTTGCTTGCTAGTCGTTCTCTCATAGTATGGCACCTCAAACCACGCACTGGATGCATGTTATGTGCCATGTACACACAATTATGGAGATGCTTTTCACACGTATATTCGAGCCTAATGGTAATCGGTGTTTTATTTGAATAAAAGGTTATTGTTAGAAATGGGGTCTTTGGTTGACAGTCAGGTTACCCCCTGTTCAAGCAAGGACCCTCACTCTAGTCAGGGTAAAAGAGAATCACCCTCAGCTAACCCCTGCTTACCCCCTTGGTAGCTTGGCAGAGCAGTAGGCTTAACTTCAGAGTGCTAGGTGTAAAGAATTTGTACCCACACACACAGTAACTCAATGAAGACACTACAAAATGACACCACACCAGTTTAGAAAAATAGGAAATATTTATCTAAACAAAACAAGACCAAAACGACAAAAATCCAACATACACAAGTCAGGTTATGAATTTTTAGAGATTAAACTAAAAAATAGCACTTAGAAACAAAAATGCTTCGATGAGATGTTAACACGGCGTCATGACGGAGTCGTTCCCAACAAGCCGACACCAGCGGCGCCGGACACGGAGTCTTGTAGACCCCCAAGTACAGTACCTTTGGAAAAGAGTGAAAACAAGCCGATGAGCGAAGTCAGGGATCGCGGTGTCGGTGCGAAACGTTGAATCCGCGCACTTCGAGCGGCGTCGGTCACGACGTGGTGCGGCGACTTCCACGGAGTCGCGGACTTCAGCGGGGCTGCAGCGGCGTCAGGCCTGCGAAGAGAGTCGCGTTCCAGCGAAGGTCACGGCGTCGGGTGCAGGCGGTGTTGCCGTATTCAGCAGCGGCGTCGGCCCGGAGTCGTCCGAAGTCGATTTCCTTGGATTTCCACTAGCTTTCCTTTCAAGGGCCCAGGGACTGGATAGGGCACCACTTGTCAGAGCAGGAGTCTCTCCAGAGACTCCAGATGCTGGCAGAGAGAAGTCTTTGCTGTCCCTGAGACTTCAAACAACAGAAGGCAAGCTCTAAATCAAGCCCTTGGAGATTTCGTCACAAGATGGAAGGCACACAAAGTCCAGTCTTTGCCCTCTTACTCTGGCAGAAGCAGCACTGCAGGAAAGATCCACAAAGCACAGTCACAGGCAGGGCAGCACTTCTTCCTCAGCTATCAGGTCTTCTCCAGGCAGAGGTTCCTCCTGGTTCCAGAAGTGTTTCTAAAGTCTGTAGATTTGGGTGCCCTTCTTATACCCATTTTAGTCTTTGAAGCCACCTTTCTTCAAAGAGGACTCACACCTACTTGTGAAATCCTGCCTTGCCCAGGCAAGGCCTCAGACACACACCAGGGGGTTGAAGCCGGCATTGTCAGAGGCAGGCACTGTCCTTTCAGATGAGAGTGACCACTCCACCCCTCCCTCCTAGCAGAGATGGCTAATCAGGAAATGCAGGTTACACCCCAGCCCCCTTTGTGTCACTGTCTAGTGCGAGGTGAAAAACAACCCAACTGTCAAACTGACCCAGACAGGGAATCCAGAAACACGGCAGAGTCACAGAATGGTTTAAGCAAGAAAATGCTCACTTTCTAAAAGTGGCATTTTCAAACGCACAGTCTCAAAATCAACTTTACTAAAAGATGTATTTTTAAATTGTGAGTTCAGGGACCCCAAACTCCACATGTCCATCTACTCTCTAGGGGAATCTACACTTTAATCATATTTAAAGGTAGCCCCCATGTTATCCTATGAGAGAGACAGGCCTTGCAACAGTGAAAAACGGAGTTGGCAGTATTTCACTGTCAGGACATATAAACCACATTACTATATGTCCTACCTTATCCATACACTGCACCCTGCCCTTGGGGCTACCTAGGGCCTACCTTAGGGGTGCCTTACATGTAAGAAAAGGGAAGATTTAGGCCTGGCAAGTGGGTACACTTGCCAAGTCGAATTTACAGTGTAAAAATACACACAGAGACACTGCAGTGGCAGGTCTGAGACATGATTACCGGGTTACTTGTGTGGGTGGCACAACCAGTGCTGCAGGCCCACTAGTAACATTTGATTTACAGGCCCTAGGCACCTCTAGTGTACTTTACTAGGGACTTAACAGTAAAACAAATATGCCAATCATGGATAAACCAATTACATACAATTTACACAGAGAGCATATGCACTTTGGCACTGGTTAGCAGCGATAAAGTGCTCAGAGTTCAAAAGCCAACAGCAACAGGTGAGAAAAAATAGGAGGCAGGAGGCAAAAAGATTGAGGATGACCCTGCATAAGCAAAAAAGTCCAACAGTTACTTTTATGAATGTTTTTATAACAATCATTTCATCATGTTGCACATCTTATTTAGGCAACAATTTAATATATATAGGTTACTAACAAATCAATTTCCTCCTCACATTCCATGTCCTATCTCTTTACCAGTGTTGTATAGCTATTTAGCCATGTTTTCAGACATGTTATTTTAGCACCTAGGCCTGCTGTTTATGCACTTTAGCCCAGTTACATTTTATTCAGCTTCATTTTATTATTTTAGCACAGGCCACATTAGCGGTGCTGTTTTATTTTCTTTATCTAGTTGGTCTTTCGCCTAGGCAAGCAATGCATTTCTAGCAAGACATTCTTTTCACGTTGTGCTTTCCTTAAGGCTGCAGCCAGAAGATGTTTCCGGCAAAGTGGTACGCTGTGTCTCCAACATTCACAGAAACATACACATCCTTATGTGGGGACAGTTTCACAGAATATCAGCTGTTTTATTATTATAAAAACACTTTTCTTTCCCATACACGTTAGAGGGAGATTCCAGCCGTATGACCACAACCACATGCTGATCACTGAATGTCTTCGCTACAGCTGCTTGCTTAGACTACCAGATCCCTGGCCTACATGGGGATGGTGCCTTTCTGGACAACAGGCTTCCATATTCAGATATGGGGGATGATGTATTTCTAGGGGGGAACCTGAAGGGCGGATTAGGGCTTATCACGCTGTGCTCTAACATAGCTTAGGTAGGAGCCACATACATTATACCTAGTGAAAATATGGTGGGACTTTTTCTGTGTTTCACTCCTCTTGTCACCATTTTGCTTCTAGCATGTTTTAACATCGTAGTTATTGCAATTAATGCTGTTTTATCTAAGATGCATCCAATTCAATAAACCTTATTGAACCATTAACCATTGACTGCCTCTGTTTCTCTTTGCATATGTGAGAATAATGTAACTGAAAGAAAAGGATGAGATCAGATCGACCACGATTTCCCTGAGGAGTTATTTCTGTCATGCACCAGGTTGCCACAGTCATCCCTGCTCTTAGGCAGAGATGAGGCGCTGCTATTTAGCCTGAAAACCGGATTAGGCCGACAGTTGTCACATGGTGTGGGATTGGACTCAGTTCCCCACAATTCAGGTGATTCTGCCACCCGAATCCAGCAGCCTCATTAGGATAAAGAGACCCTGCGTGATAACATGGCAAATATTAGAGATCGCTACAATATGATGCAAATTAGCCATATGCAAATGGGTAAAATACATCTGTTGAGGAGCCAAAGTTTTGTATTTCATAACTTAAAATTCTTATGATTTAGTCTGTCAAAATTGTTTGATACTATTCCCATGCAAAGAAAAGTTTCTTTGTTGGGTATGTTTGGATAAGATTTTCTGAGATCTTATAAAATCTTATAATATCTTTGTGATTTATCAAAATCAGCCTAAAATCCTTCCAGAATTTCAGACTTAGGTTGAACGTAAGAGTACAACCTCTTGTATACTTTTAAGTATACTTCTTCTGTAGGCTTCCAGCTATTTCATTTGTTAGCTTCAGTGGCATTTAAAAATCCTTGCTTGCTAGTGGTCAGTCGTACCTCTTTGTCCCTCCTTCTCCTGTGTAGGAGCAGGGCCCAATTACTATATAACTACGCTTTGTCCTGTTTATCTGGTCTGATGGGGACTTTTTTAAACTTTTTTTCCTGTCCTGTCCTGTGAAGCTTCCTTTTTCATTTGCAGAGCATTCTTCCTCTGAGCTTAGCTGTAAGCAAGGCTATAAATCAGGCTGTTATCTTGGTCACATTTGGTCTTTGTAGGCTGTCTTTGCAGTTTCTCAGCTGCATGGCTCCCGCCTTTCCTTTCCTTGACTTGAATTTTCTTTACCAAGTGTGCCTGCCTGTGTGCTGAGAGCAAGGGCAGAGAATCACTTGTACTTGCTTGTAGCCTAGGCACCCAGTTCTACCAGGGCTCCACAATCGCTAGAGACAGTACCTTCTTCTGCTCCATACTGGGATCCCACTCACAGCTCAATCAGTGCACCTCAGTTCACACACTCCAAGCACTCAGCTGTGCTGTCTGCCAGAGCTCTTCATTTCTTACAGTCAGTACACACTGCTGTTCCAGTACTGTGACCTCAGATGCAGCTCTATCGGTGCACCTCAATTCACGCACTCCTTCACCTGTGCCTGTGCCAAAACTCACACGCGCTGTCTGCCAGACCACCTCAGTTCTTTCAGTCAGTACACACTGCTGTTCCAGTATTAGGACCTCGGGCGCACCTCAGTTCTACCCCGGCAAGATCACTTCCTTTCCTATACTAGGACCTTGCTCACATACAGTTCCATTACAGGAGCTCAATTCTAATATTCAGTCTCACTGGCAAGCCAATACTGGACCCCAAAGAGCAAAAGACAGCTCAGTCAGTGCACCTTGAGTCTAACATCCAACGTCACTTTGATGGGAACCACCAAAGCTCTGCCAGAATCCATCATTTCTAACATGCAGTGCGCATTTCTTCTCAATACTAAGGCTCACACACATGCCCTCCAGGACTCCTCCCTTCTGTGGTTCAGAGGAAATGACACTCCCATACTGGGCCCCACTTGTAGTTTCACCAGGGCACCGCCAGGCTAACACTCGGCAACATTGGCACGCCAATACTAGGTTCCACACATAGCTCCATTAACATACCTCACTTCTGACCTTGTGTGCCCATTACTATTCCACTACTGCAGCTCACATACAACTCTGTCAGTTCACCTCATCCCTAATCTGCAGCACCCCATTATTCCAATACCAGAAATTATACAGCGCTCCATTTCTCGTTCCTCACCCGCTGCCTTTCTGTTATTCCAGCACTGGGCTGGGACACAGCTGTCTCTATACCCCTAATCCTGATCTGAAGTGCCCCAGTATTGCTGTATGGAGGCTCACATACAACTCTGCTAATGCACTTCCTGCTGTTCTGCAATGCCCTCTGCTGTTCCTCACTCTGACTTCTGTTTGAGGATGTGGGGGAGCCAATTAAATCTATTCTTAGCTGCCATCTTTATTTAGGAGGATCTGTTTCACCTACCTCACTCCAGTCTTTCCTTTACTCTCAATGTTTTCTTTCTCTCCCACTTTTCTCTTTCCAGCTCTTAAAATTCACACATTAACAGTTTTGCTCTTTCTTTTATCTGTTTATTTCTACTCCACTCCCTTTTTTATTGCCCTCTTCCTCTTCTATCTCCTCTTTCAAACTCGCAAAATCTTGGTTATTTCTTTCCTTGTTTCTTCTCTTTTTTCTTCATCAGGCGTTCATTTTTTCACTATTTTTTCTCTTCCCTTCATTCTTTCTTTGTCTTTTTTATTTGCGCTTTCCTTTGACTCGGTATGCGTCCTCTCTCTTTTTTTTAATCTTTCTTTCTTCCTTTCTCTGATGTTTTTTCTTATTTTTATCCGTCAATTCACATTTTACTATAAAGCCCTCTTTTTCCCGTCTGTATGTGGAACCCACAAGTTACTTGTCTGGACCAAACTGTCAAAGTGGTTTTCCCATTCTGTGTCTGTGGGAAATGTGTCAGTACATATCTGTCCTTGTTTTTTCACTGCGTGTTTCTCTCACCATCTCTCTTTTTTCTCTAATGTTCAATTTTCTCTTTCTTCTCACACTTCTTTAATTATTTTTTCCTCTGTCTTTCGCTTGCTAGCTTCCTTCCCTTTTTCCTTTGGTCTTGCATGTTTGCTCTATTTCTTCTCTTAGTTGTGTTTTAATTTTCTCGCTCTTTGTTTCCCCTCTTTCTTTTATTTCTTTATGTCCCCGTCTCTTTCTTCCTTTTGTCAGTTGTATTCCTTTCGATTATCTTTTTCTGCCCCATTTGCTTTCTCACCTAAGGCCTAATTATCAATGGAGCGACAAGTGCAGTGGCACCAGGGACCAGAGACCTATGGATCTCACTCTACCCTAATTACTGCTGTATTTTCCTGCTGAAATTGCAGTTAATTATTTTCCTTTCTTACTCCAAGGCCTATGACACCGTTACTACGCCATTTGTCCTCTCCCAACTCCCTCTTTCCTTTCACCTTTTGATCCATCCCAAATGATATTTTTGTTATGGTGTTTTGATCATTACACTATAATGCCAAAAGTGTATTTCTGATAAAGGTTTAAATGATAATTGTATATGTTTTAAGATAGAGAAAGAAGGTAAATGGAAGTGCTTTAGTTAAATGCTGGGCCACTGGAATTATATGGCAGGAAAAGATTAAATTATGAGGCAGGGTTGACCAATTTATGTGGCAAGAAAAGTCCAGTTATGAATTTACAATGCCAATAGCTCTAGCTCAAGAAAATATGAGACCTATTGCATTGCAAATGCTTGTTAGTTCTGTTGTGGTCTAGTTTCTATTAGCTTCTAAAAGAACCAAATACTGGTTCTAAGGAATGCTAACCTATGCAGCCTTTAGATTTATTGTAATTGATCAACTTTATAATATAGCTGGAAATTGAGTAATGCCTAATCTGCCATTAGATTCTATTGTAAATTCCTTCAGCTTTCCCTTGACTTTTTTCCATACCATGAAAAATTGTGAATTTTACATGGTTTAGAGGAATTTTTATCCAGGTACTTAGCAAGTTTCCAAGCTTTACAATTAATGGTCTGTGATGCTCCCCATATGACTTTTCCGCTTCAATAATAACCCGTATGCAAAGATATATATTTTGTTCAAGTTGGTATGATCTTCTCAATTGTCCTGGAAGTATATCTTAAGAAGAGCTCAACTATAAAACAGATGCTTCATTATTAGTATTTATTGTTAGTTCTATATCCAACCAGCTCTGAGTAATCCTAAACAACATTACAAACTTTCTACTGATTGTTTATTGGATAACACTACATTATTTGAAATAAATGTAACTAAGAGAATTTTTTAACAGTAATATTTAAGTAGTAAAGGAATTGAAGAAACAGAACACCTCTAGACCCAAATTACAAATGGAAATCGGGTGCACTGCAGCTGTTTGCACTGTGCCACACTCTAGGTGCATTTGGTGCGGCACAGTGTGTCCAGTTACAAAAAAATGCCTCCGTGTAATTGTGAGAATACCCCACAAATTGCATGATGCCACCCCATGTACAATACTAAAGTGCTTCAGGGAACAGAAAACATTCACAAATGCATGTTGCATCGCAAGGGCACTTTTTGTAATATGACTCTTGATGGGTTCCATGGGTATTCAGATTTCAATAATTTGTGTTTGTTATTAATAATGAAGCCTTATGAGGCCTTATATGAAAGTGTGATCAGCTCGGTAGGAATCACGGACAATTAGATATAACAAATAGCAATCATTATCTTAATGTTAACTACCCATTAAAAGAGGCTGGCGTGCCACTAAAATGGCCATGTAGCCATTAGTAAAAGCATATCTCTTCGAGACCTTTGTGATACTACGCAAATCCATTAGTGCTGAGAATTAATGAACACATTTCTTTCTGCTTACAACAATCATAAAAGCGATTTTGTTTGTGTTAATAAAAGCTTTTAATATATTAAGTGTCTAATTACAGTACAAAGTAACCATGATTGCCCTTGTTATGTAGAGAAAGAAACGCCCTTATGATGATAAGCAACTGGTAGTTTGCTGTAATGTTTACTGTATATTTTTTGTGTGTTAATGTATATGTCAGTACAGGCTTTGAATCGGAAAAAAAACATTCTCAACTACTTTTTTTTAAAATCTTTCATGTAACAGGCAAAACCTTCCAATTAGACTGTATTCTTCTTCTTAGCAATTGGCTGATTTATTATACATTTGCAAATTTCTAAATTAGAGTCATGTAATCAGTTTCCTACTGACAAAAGATGATAAATCAGGTTGACAATTGTTTTAATATTAAGAACATTGCACAACAGCTACTGTTATAAGAGGCATATATAGATCCTATTGATCCAATTCACAAATACAGCTATAATGCACTTGATGTAGCACAGGACTAGGCATTGCAGGAACTTTTGACTACTTCTTTTATAAAAAAAAAAAAAAAAACATATGTATAGTTCAAGTTTTCTTATTTTCAGTGCTATATTGTAGCCACATAGATTTGTGGCCATTTACCTGTTGTTCATACCTCTCATGGTTCTATGTTAAAATATTGCTCTACAGTATATAATATTTCCATTATTAAATTAAATTGCATACTATGGTTCTAAGCAATATTTAAGTCAATAGTATTATCAGATGATACTTAGCTCTTGATATTATGTTACCATATGACGTCCTTGCGTAGAGTCTTCTGCAAGGTTAACACATTGAAGACATTTTAGAAATACCTTCAGATGTAATTTTTCCATATAATGTCTTCCCTACCTTCAAGTCCTCTGCACCATTTACCTATGAGTAACTGAAATATTCAATTGAAAGTTCAAATAAATGTGGATAAAGCATTCCAAATATTTTTATATATTAAGGTAATGCTCTGTGGGTGATCACATTATTGTGTTGCAATTACCTCACCAGTGCTATGACTGAGGTTTGGAATCATTATTGACATACCAGAGTACCTTGGGTGGCAAAACTGATATCACACATCCTTTGACCCAAGATACCAACAAAGGTTTGGTCCTTCATCATAATCCTTCCAAAGCCTCCAATTTGCTGTCTGAGTATCCAGTTTACTCTATGTTACAGTCACTGCCTTCATGACCCTTTATACCTAAGATAATAAGGGCCGTTCCTGTGGTCCCAAATAAAAATCAAGATTCTTAACCCTGGTTATCCTCTACTGGTGTTCTTGGAGAAATCTCTATTCTATGCAAGTATGTAGCACTTGTGACTGTATTCTATGTACAGCATCTACACAGGTGTGTAAAGCTAACACGCAAGACTGGTATTGTCAACAGCCAATGAGGGTTGTATAAAATTTGATTTCAACACATATGTCACAATTGCGCATAGAAAACACTTTTGTGAATTGGGCATTGAATACATGATTTGGAGTTTAGTGGATGGGTACCCTGACACAATTCGGATGAACACATAATCCATTCTATTACAAGTGTTTTAGGATATAATCCATTTGTGACAAGGTGCTTGTCTATCAACCCGTAAATCAGGCCTAAAGTTTCCATTAATTTAACATTCCATTATTGAGCCTTTTTCCTAATATTACAGAACTGCATTAAGACTATTTGCTTCTTGGTATATGATTGATGAATTTGAGCAGGATAATAGTTACAATTCAAAACTCTATGAACTGAATAACATTGATTAAAACTTGTTAGATTTTTAAAAGGGCTGGTGCTTACAAAAACAGGTATACCCTCATTAATCTATTTTGATTTTTTATAGGTCCACGCCACACAAATGCTACACAAGCTTTACAGTATAACACATATAAAGTCAGCAATAAAAAATGCTTAATGACTTGGACAATGGAAGGAGCCTTTAATTTCACTACTAGAGCATCAGCAACACATTGGAAAAAATGCCCTGAACACTTGTAAATTCTGTGGTTTATGTTCTAACAATTTGACATTTTGAATCTGATTCATACAGGATATTCACACTTTGATGTAGTTATGGTACTAGATCCCTTATTTAATTCCTAGATACCTCGTTAGAATGAAACATTCTTATCAACAACCTTGGTCTGCAATCCAGAGATAAAAAGCTCAGGGAACACGCTGCTAGAATTGTCTTGACGTCATTTTAATCAACTTTACCAAAAAACTCACTACTTTACTACATATTCATGAAGGAAAAATGTACCTGTTCACTGATGTTCATATAGGGAAAGTTTACTTGTACCCTGATGACAGTCAAGCCTTAAGAGAGTAAAGTAGAATAATGCTAATAGGCGTCTAATGAATCTCAGAAAAAATGCACAATCAAATAGATAAACTGATGTGATGTCCTAAATTAGGCCCTAAAAGAAGAAAAGAATCTCAACAAAGTCTCTGTCTCCATTTTCTAAGTACTATTGCTGATTTTCCTCTGGATTCCATAATCCTCATAAAGACATTGTTCGCCAACTCCCAACTCTCTTTAATAACTATAGCTAGCATAACAGATTACTATCTGGCCTCACCAAAAATGTTGGCACAAAAAAAGACACCCTCAAAATCATCTTGGAGTTTGCACATGAAGTAATTTACAAAAGCAAGATTTTCTTCTAAGCTTTAGAGTAAAGATTCACATTGTTTGCCACTAGTGCCTAGTGGTCAGCCACATAGAAAAACCAGGTGTCAAATACTCCTCCTTTTCATTACTTAATATCCTTCATCACCAGCTCATGCAAATGACTCAACCTGCACTTATTCCTCCACAAGTTGCATCAGGTGTTATGTGACGTTCCACAAGGATAATACCTGTGCAAGTTTTATTCAACATTTATCCCTGAGTAACCTGAAGATCATAGTGGGACATGACTTAGTCTGCCACCCATAAGCTAATGGCTCTAAACACTACCCAGTCATTGTCAAATAAAAGCAATAACAGGCACTAGAAACCTTGTTGAAATTCAGTGGCATCAACATTGCTCTACTGATGCCAACATCAAATGCACCTCCACCTCACATCCCTTAAATCTTAACTACTCACTCTATCTCAGTTTGCCACACTCAGCACAATTGGAAATCTCAGAAATTGCTCTTTGGTGCCAGATGGAACTCAATACATTCACTACTATTCCATTGCTCCAATGTACATTCAGTTTCAAGCTCTATGTGAAATCACTTTGACATGTGAACTACTTTTGCCATTTCCTTAGGCGAGTCCTTGCCAATATCTTGGATGGAGCATTGAGTGTTGGTCATTTGATGATCACCACATCCACTACACTTTGATTTATGTATTTGTAGTTATTGGCGGTAGATCAAGCATCTATAGAAGCCTCAAAGCTATGATTTCAATAGTGTCTGTGGATTGAGTATTGTAATTCCAAATATTTATGTGCTCATCCAGCTCCCTCAGTTCCCTGTAATGTGGAAAAATACTACTGCCACCTCCCCAACCTCCTTGTTGTGTGCTCCCCTATTTTCAAAAATGATTTTATTAGTGCCAGGAATTTCCTGTTATCCTGACACCCTTATCGTCACTGTCAGTAGCCCCTCTAAAATAATATAAAAATATTCACTTGTCCTGTAGCAGCCCCCTTTCCTCTCACCTCCCACTGTCCTACTTACTTTCCTTCATCTCATATTTAGGAAAATGAATATCTGGCATCAAGCTGGCTTTTGCCAGATCTCTTAGTAGCCATGTCAGCGACAGAGACATACAAACATGAAGTTTGTAGCCTTTCTCACAGCCCTCTGCACTTCCCCCCTCTTGCCATGAGAACTGTCTGTCTTACTCTTAATGAGAGCATGGATATCAACGCAATGCTCACAGTGGCCTGGTGAGAGCTGCTGCCAGGAACGATTCAGAATAGAATCAGGATGAAAATATAATTCACAGAGCAAGTGCTGGCATATAGAGAAACCTGAGACTGCCTGCACATTTGAACAGACATATGGCCGGGATTTGCCTTTTGTCCATACCAAAGCATCACACCCTCCTATGATGCTCTGCAGGTTGTTGGGGGAGACATGAAGCAGGAGAACGAAAGGACCATTATCTCTCTTTCAGAGTCTACTTGAGTCTCTGGAGTCCACCACAGCATCCATTTCAGAACCACATGTTTTTTTTACCATTCTGATATGCCTGGAGCAGCGAGAAACTGGGTTTTGAATCTGGTATTGGTAGTAATAACTAATGCTTTCTAATGGCAACCAGACAGAAGATAAGGCCAGATGTACAAAACGGTTTTGCATTTCTTAATGGATCAAATCGCTATTTCGGGCCATTGAGAAATGCAAAACCGACCGGTATGTAAGAATGCCAAAAAGTGTGGTGGCAAAATGTGATTCCTACCCTGTAGAAATCGCATTTTGGAAATCACCAAAATAGATAATAGTGATTTCCTATTTGCGAATCGCAACTGCATGTATGACAGGTTTCCTTATTATGCCTAGTTGCAAAATGGCCTTTTAGGAAATACAATTATCACTGATTAAGTACAGGTGGTAACCATGTGCAAACTATAGAAAGCCCCCGAAATGCATTTGGCTCTTTCACAACAGTATCATCATACATCCTGGTGAGGGAGATGGGGATTCTGGCTGTGAGGAAGAGGAGGAGGAGGGGGAGGAGACAGGAGAAGATATTTAGGGTGAGGGTTACCCTGTTTAACCAGACAGAGGAGGAGATCATAGACAGGCACAGACTGAGTAGTCAGGTCATACTTGATTTGATAGCTGATTGCAACTGCAGCTATAGGCTCCTACACGTTGGAGCAACGCTATACCTCCCTATGGGCAGGTATTGTATTACCTACACCTCCAAGTCAGTGCAGTCTCCTCCATCTGTTTCAACACCATGCGCATGCTCCGGAAGATCTTCAAATGAAATCCAAACCGAATCCAAAAGAACAGTCACCCAGGCCCTCGTCAGCAGCCGCTTGGACTACGGCAACGCACTCTATGCCGGAACCACCACCAAGGTACAGAAGAGACTACAACGCATCCTGAACGCCTCCTCCAGTCTCATTAAGAACACCCCCACACACAGCCACACCTCCGCCCTACTGAGAGACCTGCACTGGCTCCCAATAGACAAGAGAATTACAGTCAAACTTATCACGCATGCATACAAAGCCCTCCACAATGCCAGACCAGAATACCTCACCCAAAGACTTCACTTATGCACACTCACCAGGCAACTCCGCTCCTTCAACCGCACGTCTGGAAGGCCATAGGCCACAGCCAGAGGAAGGTCTTTCTCCCACCATGCCGCCAAGACCTGGAACTCCCTCCCTATCCACCTCAGAAGATCTCTCTCTCTATTACAATTCAGAAAAGACCTCAAAACTTAGCTCTTTACCTGATCCCCTCTAACCTTCACTTACTGCTCTCCCCTCCAGTACCTTGAGACCCCAATGGGTGATTATCTGTGCTTTACAAATACACTGATTGATTGATTGACCTTCTAGCATCGGGGAGTTACCAGACAGTCATAGCAGTGGCAGGGTGTGGGGGCTGTGGGGGTGTCACAATGTGCCTTTTCCAGGTTCTTCCCCAAGTTTCTGGGCATAATGGTTGAAAAGTTAAACCAATACATATATTTCCCAAATACCCCCCAATCACTGCAGCAGACAAAATTGAATTTCAGGGTAGCACAGTTTCCCAATGTCCTTGGCTGTGTTGATAGCACACATATTACCATATGCCCCCCTTCAGCTGCAGAGCATATCTATAGGAACAGGAGGACGCCATACTCACTGAATGTGCAAGTGGTATGTGACGCCTCCTATGTCATCACTGGCCTTGTGGGAAGATACCCAGGCGGCACCCACAACTTCTTCATGTTCTGCCACAGTGGACTAAACAACCGACTGGGACAAGGGGAATTTGAAGATGGATTCTTCCTAGGTAGGAAAACCTCAAACTCAATGAATGCACTGGCCAGGAGTGTATGTGTGATGTGACTTAATGGTTCTCCTTTCATGTTTCCAAGGTGACAGTGCATTTGCCTTATGATCCTGGATCCTCACACTTTACATGACACCAAAGACACCAAGTGGGAGACGATACAACAGGGAACACAAGACAACACACTCACTCATTGAGCAAATATTTGACATCCCAAAGTCCCACTTTTGTGTCATTCACAAGAGCAGTGGGGCACTTCTCTGCTGGCCGGACACATGCTGCAAAATCATAGTGACCTGTGACATCCTGCACAACACTGGAAAGAGGAGGAGAATGCACAATGTCAGCATTGAGCCTGATTCTGACGATGACTGAAACGGCGACCAATACCCACTACAAGGGCAGCAGGAGGGAACCCGTGCAGCTGAGGGACGTGCATGACACACAGATAATAAACAAGTATTTCTGAGGTAAGGGATAACATGATATCATAGAAACTAAACATCACACATAGGGTAGTACTTGGTGCACAACTGAATGACCACCTTTTATTCAGGTGGCTACCACAACTGAAGAAACATAAATGTAACAGGGTAAAACATGTGCAAAAAATCAAAGGCAACTCATAACACTGAGTTGTGAGGAAGTCACTTTTTGTCCCCCTGGGTTGGGTTGTTTTTCCACTGCAACGGGTCATAGGACAGATGTTGTGTCAAACCCAGAGGATGGAAGTGTGGATGCCTAGTTGTGCAAGCTTCCTGTGCAGATGCACCACTGACGCTGGATCTCTCTTCACTCTCAGTTGGTGGAGGGATGGTGGAGAGGCACAGGTTGTGAGTTTCAATGTTTTCCAGAGCAGTCATGACCCGCACCAGTCCACAAGCAACAGCCTGGCACCAGTGGAATATGTCAGTCTGAAAATTGACTGTACACCTGGCCAGGCTTGCTGTGGCATTTGCCAGGTAGTTCATAGACCTGATAAAGGTGTATATGCGTGAAATGTACTGCCTGTGGTGCATCCACTGCACCCTCTGCTTGTGCGCCATAGCTGATTGCTTGCACTTGTGCCCCTTCTCAATTGTCTTTGTCAAGTGCTGCAGCTCCCAACTAACAATGCCAATCTTCTTGCTCTGCAGGCCCAGTGCCTTTAGGATGGACCTCTTCAGTCCACCATTGATGGACAGGGAATCTGCCACTTCTGGTGTTGATGTGCGGGTGGTAGTGATGGTGGGGGTGGGGGTTTCAGGGATGATGTCACTCCCAGTAGCCCCTTCAGCTACCACAGGTGCAGAGACAACAGGGCTGGAATCTGTGGCAAATATTTGCATATGGTTAATGTCATTAAATTGTTAATATTTTGGTACTAGAATGTTGTAACTCTGAGGCATGTGTGTATCACATGTTAGTGATATACACATTTGATTGGTGTGGTCATCAACACTCAGTACAGCATGCGTATGAAGTGTACTACAACTTCCATGATGCATTGCCTGGGTGGGCCAAGCATCTCAAATGAGCATTTCATGCTGTGATATGTATGATGTGGATTGCCTAACAACATGGTTTGGATGGGACATAAAGAGAGATGATTAACCATGGTTGATGGCTGCTGGGATGGAAGTGTCAACATTGGTGACAATCTTCAGTTCGAGGGCCCCTTTAAACAGCGTCTCCATGGCAGTCAGTGGGCGTTTTCTTGATGGTCTTCTTCCAGTCTCAGGTCCCTCTGCCATCCTGCTGTCCAGCTTCTCCTTCTTTCAGGAGCGCAGGTTTCCCCACCACTTCTGTATTTTGGGGATGGTCCTCTGCATCATCCCCAGGAAGTTGACCTTCTCAAGTATCCCCTTCCAGATGGTGGTCTTCTGGGCCTCAGGGACTGAGAATGAGGCTTTCCCAAAAGCTGATCGGTTCATGTTTCCCACACACTCCTCTGTTAGATCCTCCAGCTCCCTCTCCAAGAACTTCATTTTTCTCTTTATGCTACTCCCAGCTTCATTCTCATCCTCTGCAGATATGGTGTGGTGTGCTGATGCTCTCCTGTGTTGGCAGCAGTGTTTCAGGGCCACTCCCTGCTCCCAGGAGTTGTGTTAGGTCTCTGGCTGGTGGCCACACCATGTTCTTATCGTCCACCTGGGCTCTGACATCATCAAACTGCTTCCAGCCGCATTTGGGCCTCTGTTTTCTAAATTGCGATTTCCTGTTCCGAAATCACACTTTAGCGATTTCTTAAATAGCAATTTCCTAATAATTGTGAATCCATAAAAAATGCTATTAGGAAACCACAGGTTTCATAAGTACCGATTTGGGACTCACAAATAGTGATTTCTAGGAAATCGCTATTTGCGAGTCACAAGTTAAGAATTTCACACATCTGGCCCATAGGCCCCAGGCCTCCTGGATTTTTAGACATATACTACCTTCTATGTGGATAATCACAGCATCATTCCTAATCTGAAGAGCTGGAGACCTCTCAAATGACTACAAATAGTGTATAACAAAATAAAAATAAATAGCAACTGTGAGAAAGTAGTCTCTTTCTAGCATTGTTACCCCCACTTTTGGCCCGTTTGTGAGTGTGTCTCAGTGTGTTTTCACTGTGTCTCAGGAATCCTGCTAGCCAGGACCCCAGTGCTCATAGTGAAAACCCTATAGGTCAGTGTGTTTTGCCTGTCTCACTGGGATCCTGCTAGCCAGGACCCCAGGGCTTATATTTTGTGGCCTAATGTGTGTGTTGTCAGTAGTGCTTAACTGTGTCACTGAAGCTCTGCTAACCAGAACCTCAGTGCTTATGCTCTCTCTGCTTCCAAATGAGTCACTATAGTTTAGTGACTCATTTACCAATTCCAATTGGCACACTGGGCCCCCCTTATAAGTCCCTAGTATATGGTGCCTAGGTACCCAGGGCATTGGGGTTCCAGGAGATCCTTATGGGCTGTAGCATTTCTTTTGCCACCCAGAAGGAGCTCAGGCAAACCCTTTCACAGGACTGCCACTGCAGCCTGCATGAAACAGTGCACAGTTCACAGCCATTTTCATTGCACTTAAGTAACTTATAAGTCACCTTTATGTCTAACCTTCATTTACTAAAGGCTAGGTGCAAAGTTACTAAGAGTGAGGGCACCCTTGCACTAGCAAAGGTGCCCCCATGCAGTCCAGGGGCAATTTCAGGGGATACCATTACACACATACACTACATATCGGTCAATATTATATGTAGCTTCTCAATGGTAACTCCAAATGTGGCCATGTGAGGTGTCTAAGATCATGGCATTGTCCCCCCATTCCAAATCTGGGATTGGGGAGCCAATTCCATGCATCCTGGGGGCTCCACCATGGACCCCCAGTACTGTGAAACCAGCTCTCTGAGGCTTGCACTGCAGCTACAGCTGCTGCCACCTCACAGACAGGGTTCTGCCCTCTTGGGGTCTGAGCAGCTCAGTCTCAGGAAGGCAGAACAAAGCATTTCCTTTGGGAGGAGGGTGTTACACCCTCTCCCTTTGGAAATAGGTGTTACAGGCTTGGTAAGGGTAGCCTCCCAGAGCCTCTGGAAACGCCTTGAAGGGCACAGATGGTGCCCTCCTTGCATAAGCCAGTCTACACCAGTTCAGGACCCCTAGTCCCTGCTCTGGCGTGAGACTGGACAAAGAAAAGGGGAGTGACTACTCCCCTGTTCATCACCACCCCAAGGGTGGTACCCAGAGCTCCTCCAGTGTGTCCCAAATTTCAGCCATCTTGTTTTTCAAGGTGTGGGGACCCTTTGGAGGCCTCTGAGTGGCCAGTGCCAGCAAGTGACATCAGAGACCCCTCCTGATAGGTGCATACCTGGTTAGGTAGCCCATGCCCCTCTCAGGGATATTTAGGGTCTCTCCTGTGGGTTTCTCTTCAGATTCTGCTTGCAAGTTTCCATCAGAAATCCTCTGCAACTACTGCTTCATCCTCTGACTTCGGATCGACCACAGACTGCTCCAGGAACCGCTGTAACTGCAGCAAAGTATCCAGAAGGGCTACTTCGCCTCTGCAACTTCAGCTCCAGCCAGCAATTGCAACAGTTTTCACGGTGTGCATCTTTTGGGGACTCCCTATCTTCACCCTGTACCAGAAGGACCAAAGAAATCTCCAGTGGAGTGACGGAGTCACTTCCCTGCTCTTGCAGGCACCTTCTAAGACAACGCCCGGTTCTCTTGGACTCCTCTCCTGGCGACGAGCATGCTCCTTGGAACACAGGTGGTGGACCCCTTCGACACTAAGGTCTGGCTGTCCAAATTTGGATGAGGTAAGAGCTTGCCTTTTCTGTTTGCGACAGTACCCCTGTGCACCGCATCATCTTCACCTCCTGAGTCCTCTGTGGACTGTTTGCAAGAATCCTTTATGCACAGCCTGGCCCAGGTCCCCAGCACTCTATCCTGTGACGTTCAACTCGCTGAGTTGTTCTCCGGCGGCGTGGGACCTTCTTTTGTAGTGCTGCAGCAACCGCAATTTGTACCTTCTTTGTCCCGGTGTCCTGGGACCTCCGTGGGTTCTGCCTGGTCATCTTTAGGTGCCCTCCAATTTTGGGAGCGCCCTCTGCCTCCTCAGTATGAGTTGAGGCCCCTAGGTCCCTCCTGGGTCCATGTGGCGCCATTTTGATTCAATCCGCAACATTGCTTGAACCAAGGCTTTTTGCACAAATCCAGTGGCTGCAACTTGCCTGTATCCAACATCTCCACTTGTGACATCCTTTGCATCATGCAGGAACCCACAGCCATCTTCTTTGGTGCATTCTGCAGACTTCTTCCAACAGGAGAATCCTCTTCTGCACCATCTTCTAGGTAGGCAGGGGCTCCAGTCCTTCCTGGAACATTCTGCGACTTCTGGACTTGGTCTCCTCTCTTTACAGGTCTTCAGGTCCAGGAATCCACCATTTGATGCTTGCAGTCTTGCTTGGTTCTTGCAATAACTCTAATCACAACTTGTAGTGTGTCCTAAGGAAACTTGCAGTACTTTACTCCTACTTTCCTGGGCTCTGGGGTGGGGTATTTTACTCACCTTTGTGGTTTTCTTACTCTCCCAGCGATTTTCTACACACTACACTTGTCTAGTGGGGAATTTGTGATTCACGTTCCACTTTCCTAGTATATGGTTTGTTTGGCTCCTAGACCTATTTCTTCCTATTACATTCTATAGTATTTTCTATTGTTTGCACCATCCTAGAACTATTTACTTACCTTATTTTGGTGTCTAGTGTATATATTGTATATAATACTTACCTCCAGAAGGAGTATTGCCTCTAATGTATTTTTGGCCTTGTGTCACTAAAATAAAGCACCTTTATTTTTGGTAACACAGAGTGAGTATTGTCTTTTATTGTGTATAAGTACTGTGTAGCTACAGTGGTATTGCAGGAGCTTTGCATGTGTCCTAGTTCAGCCTACACTGCTCCAGCTACCTCTATCAGCCTAAGCTGCTAGAACACTACTTCATTTCACTAATAAGGGATAACTGGACCTAGTATAAGGTGTAAGTACCCAAGGTACCCACTACAACACAGGCCAGCCTCCTAGAGCAACCAAAACACATTTACTATACATTGATAACCTATCAATAGTATGGTGAGAATACTAGACTGTGACAGGAGTGAGAGTGCTGTTGGTAATGTGTGACGGCTTGTCTCTCAGGGGTGTTGGAGTACTACCAGTATTGTGTCAATGCTACACTGTGAGGAGTGTGCGAATGCTCTCAGTTGTGCTTCACTGCTACTTCAAAAGGGATGTGAGTCTTCCTAGTGATTTATGACTACTAGCAAGTGTTGTAGAAGTTATTTTTTAACAGTGTGACTGCTACGCTCATGGGTATCGGGGTGCTGCCAGTAGTCCAAGACTACTAGTATGTGTGGAGTGTAAGAGTGCTTCTGGTAGTGAGTGACTGATTTTCCACCATTATGAATTTATTATTTTATGCTTTGTTGTCATTGAGGCAATGGTTGAAAACACTCTGGGGACTTATTTAATGACTGATGATTCTTACCTTTGAAACAATGCATAAATTTAGTTTACTGCCGTAGTGTTGTGTGAGTTATTAATGACAGAACTCTCTTTGCTCCTGAAGGACTCTGTATAAGTGACGTAAGTGATAGAACGTGAAGAAGTAAATGCAGGTTTAGAATGTTGAGTTTGCCATTACACACAGAGGAATAAAGGCGTGTAATATACAGACCGTGTGTGGCATAGTTAATGATGGGTACCTCTGCTGGGGAAGACGCTACAACTGGCGATGAGATGGGGGATAAGTAACCCAAATATTATCAGTGCCCTCCCAGGGAGCTTGCCATGGTCCAAGTAAACTGCTCATGCATGCCACATGTGCCTCTGTCGAAGTGCAGAGTCGACATTTGGCATGTGAGGAGTCAAAGTGCTACCCCAGTCGATGTCAAGCATTTGAAGATAAAGGAAGCTTCACTGAGAATTCTACACATCCGTGGCCAAGAATCTGAGGGCAAGGTTGTAAACAGAGGTGCGGTGCTACCACGCAACATAAAGCTATACAGTGTTGGGAGTGATAATGCTAAAGGCATTACAAAACAGATACAGAAAAGAAGCACTGAAATTACCATAGTCAAACGAGAGTAGGATACATAAAAATGCTAGCTGATAGAATAATTGATAATAGAGCAAACTGTTGTTAACACTTACCAGAGCCTTCAGAAGAAGACCTCTATGACCTCAGCAGCGGGTGATAAGACCCAAGAAGAAGCACAGGGGTTGTGCTTAATGAGACATCCAGTACCTGAAGCAGCACACCATTAAAGCAGCCATGTGGTGGCTCAGAACAACTCCAGAGGTCTCCAGAAAAGTGAAGGAATCCAATGGAGACCAAGAAAGAGGTCACAGTTACAAAGATTGTCCAAGATGACCCAGAGCCCTGTACGTGAAAGAGCCTTAAAGATGGCAGAGAAGAAGCGAGTCCTAGAGGACAGCAGATAATATACGAGAGAACTCAATTTGTAGTGTCATCCAATCCTGTAAACAGATATAGGCGGTCATTGTGACCGCGGCGGTCGGGGGTCGCCGCCCGCCAAGCGGTTCCCGCCGAAAGACCGCTCCGCGGTCAGAAGACCGCGGCGGCCATTCTGGCTTTCCCGCGGGGCCGGCGGGCGACCGCCAGAAGACCGCCGGCCGGCCCAGC
Organism: Pleurodeles waltl; assembly: GCF_031143425.1. Lineage (NCBI taxonomy): Eukaryota > Metazoa > Chordata > Amphibia > Caudata > Salamandridae > Pleurodeles > Pleurodeles waltl. Next base: position 1,142,293,416 of record NC_090444.1, read on the forward strand.
GGGAAAGCCCCTTCAACAATGAAGCCGGCTCGGAATGGAGCCGGCGGAGTTGCAGGGGTGCGACGGGTGCAGTGGCACCCGTCGCGATTTTCACTGTCTGCAAAGCAGACAGTGAAAATCTTTGTGGGGCTCTGTTAGGGGGCCCCTGCACTGCCCATGCCAGTGGCATGGGCAGTGCAGGGGCCCCCAGGGACCCCACGGCACCCGTTCCCGCCATCCTGGTTCTGGCGGTGGACACCGCCAGAAACAGGCTGGCGGGAAGGCGGTCGGAATCCCCATGGCGGTGCTGCAAGCAGCGCCGCCATGGCGGGTACCCTGGGCCAGCGGGAAACCGGCGGGAAACCGCCGGCTCCCCTTTTCTGACCGCGGCTTTACCGCCGCGGTCAGAATCGCCCAGGAAGCACCGCCAGCCTGTTGGCGGTGCTTCCGCCGCCCTCCGCCATGGCGGTCATGGACCGCCAGGGTCAGAATGACCCCCATAATGCTGCTGTCTTCTTGAAACCACCACCACCATTTGATACTGCCAAAAATCAGAATATTGGTGATGGATGGACTGCTTGGATAGAGACATTTGATGATTTCATTGATCAACTAAAAGAAACTGATAGCAAGAAGATTATCAAATACCTCAAGAATCTTACTGGTGAAGGAGTAAAAGAAGCCATTAAGAAAATGCTGTGAGTTGATGAAGTTACGTATTGACAAACTATGGAAGCCTTGAAACTCAGGTTCAATCCAATACTGAATGAAGATTACAAAAGGTACATTTTCAGTCAAGAACAACAGAGCGTTGGTGAAACCATAGACAAATTTGTTGAAAGACTGGATATGCTCATCAAACACTGTAAGTTTAATTAATTTAATGATGAGGAAGCAATACGTCTCCAAGTTATGGACGGATGCGTGTCAGATTCATTCAGACAACGAATGCTTAGAGAAACTGTTAGGGGCATATTTAAGAGTCTCTAGCACCACTTTACGTGCTGCTCCAGTAGCGCTAACTTCTGCTTCATAATCACAAGGAAGTGTAATGCCACATTTTGTGGTGTTACGCCTCCCTGTAAATATGGGCCCCTCCGACGCAGTTTCCTGCGTCAGAGGGACGTTCATGTGCGTTTCTGTGGGTATGCCACAGCAACACCCATTGCATTTTGATGCTGTGTCAGATTGTTGAGATTTCGTAAAACTGAGGCAGCGCCAAAATTTAACACCACCCCAGGGGTGGCGTTAGCATGGTGCAACAAGGAAGAATACTTTTACTGCTCCTCGTTTTTTGCTTTTTCCATGCGTGCAGCACTCTGCAGCACACTTAGAAAGAGCAAACTGCTAGAAATGATTGTTTATGTGTGGGAAGGTGTCCCTTCCAGCCAAAAACAATCATTTGAAAATGATGCTTTGGCACTTCTGTGTGTGCTGCATTCTGCAGGACACACAGACGTGCCAAAGCGCCATTAGTGATTGTTTATGTGCAGGAAGGGACACCTTCCACCACATAAACAATCACACCCCTCAACACAAACATCCTTTACAATGGTGCAAGGATGCCTGCGTTGGCACTGGCAGCTAAATTTAGCACCGGCTCAGGGGACAACACAGGGGTGCACTATATTCAATTAAATGCGGCGTATCCCTGCATTGTGAAAATGACGGAGCGTGGCGCTGCCAATTTTGGCGCAGCATCGCACTCCATCATTTTCCCACAAATATGGGCCTTAGTCTGGAGCAAATTCTTATGGCTGCCAGAGCTGAAGAGCATGCTGATTAACAAGCTTCTGACATGAAGGCTGGAGAAGCCCAAAGTGAGTCAGTCAAGAACATGAAAAGCAAGCAGGATCACAAAGCTGAAGGACACACAGTGATGTCTCCATGAAAAAAAAAGTTGTGCCTCTGGTGTGGATTGTCGTTTCCACATGAAGGTAAATGTTCCACTATTAGAGAGATTTGTAAAAGGTGTTGGAAGGGGAAACATTTTGTAGCGGTTTGCAAGGGGAAGGAAAAAGTAAATGCATCATGTCAAGAAGAGAAACTGGCTGCCCAAATGTTCCAGAAGCGACGTTCGATGCACACCCGCAAGGCCAAGTGACAACACCCTTTGAGACAAACCAATAACAAATGAAGTCGATCGTCATTTAAATCATTGTCAAAATGTTCTTCAGTAATTATATCAAGTGAAAGTGAAGAAGATTATTGTGCAATGTTGATGTTTACCTCAGAAAAATGTGCGCATGTGGGACTGGCCATGTGAAATGAAATATCAGTCAAAGAAAAGTCAACATGAAAAAGCACCCAAGTCACTCAAACATTGTCCGAAAATTACTGAAAGTAAACAGTTGTTCAATACCTTTCATTTTCGACAGTGGTGAGTTGAGAACCATTAAGCCTGAACAGAAATGTAATGAACTATCTTCATTACCACAACTGAAGCGTCGAAAACTAGTATACACTAAGGCTGCATCAGCACTATTGAAAAGTCATGGTTCATTCGTAGCAAGGACGAAAGTGCAAGCGCCCATTCATGTGCTTCAAGGTATGACGTCAAGTGCCTGTTTACTCAGTTTCAGCACAGCTGCTGATATGGGACTGATCTCAGTAAACTGCAACATGAATGCTCATCACAAACTAGTAAGTTAGGGCCAGATGTAGCAACTTCCCAAATTGCGACTCGCAAATTGCGAGTCTCTGCGACTCGCAAATTGCAAGTCGCAATTTGGGATGCAGAAAGGTGTCTCAGACACCTTCTGCGAGTCGCTATGGGGTCTCAAAGACCCACCTCATTAATATTAATGAGGTGGGTCGCAATTTGCGACCCCATAGCGATTCAGGGCACTCACGGGGATGGAGGCCTGCTGGGAACAGCAGACCTCCATGTCCGTCACTGCTTTTAAATAAAGAAGTTTTTTTTTTTCAAAGTGCAACCCGTTTTCCTTAAAGGAAAACGAGCTGCACTTTGAAAAATAAACTGAAACCTTTTGTTTCGGTATTTTTCAGGGCAGGTAGTGGTCCATTGGACCATTGGTAGCTGACTGGCCCCCTGTTCTCATATATGGGGTCCTATCAGGCTTCAGAGACATGTCCTGCATGTGCCCAGCCACCCAAGCTCTTACAGTACTAACGGGGTTTGCCCAAATACTCCCACATTCCTTGAGTTACAATTTATAGAACAATGAAAACCAGGGAAATAATGTGGGAAACTAATTGATAAACAACCACTTACAAGGTAAACAGTTGAATTTATCACCTGTATTTTGGCATATTAATCACCAAAACATCCAGTGGAGTCTATATCCACAAGCTCCAAACCTGCTTCCGCAATGGTCTTGACTGCAGTAGATTTGTAACTCACCATACATATAACACAACGGTACTAACAATTGACATATTTATACACATAGATATATTACAGCGATATTATACATTTTGACATACTTGTGCACATTACGCTGTATTACTAACACAGTTCAACAATAAAGCACATACATTAAAACTTTGCTGTGTTTAACACAATTATAACATAAGTATGCAAAATGGTGCACAAGATATTGACTTAAAAGTGTTTTCGCCACGCTTTCATATACCTGTGGCTTTTTAGGACAATTTCTTTGTAAAGTCCGCAGTCAGAGGGAGTCCTCGTATACAGTTCACAAACTGAAGACCCTTAAAACTTCAGCTCCTGATCTGCTCTCCTCTAATTGCTCCAAGGATAGACCTTTGATTTGCTAGAGGCTCCTGCAAATAAATGTTGACGCGTAACAGCCTTTATGGCTTTAGGCCTCATCAGAACAGTGGAAGAAGGAAGCCCTTACTGAAACCAATTGCACTGAAATGGTATTTCTGTCTGTGGGTTGTATTTAAGGTATCTTCCGTAGTGCAATTATCCAAATCATTGGAGTGCATGTTCAATTGCTCATGTCTAGCTGTGTTGGGTGAGGTGTAATCGGGATAAGCAGAGCAGTCCCTGGGAGGATAGTGTTTTCTTTCAATCGCCACACATTTGTAGGTGTGCGTGATAAGGAGGTGATTGGGCTTAGTGATGTCATAGTCAGTGAAGATGCAGTCATGATGCAGCATTAATGTCACCAGCCATGTTAGAACATTTTTGGGCTTTCAATGTATCAAACAATGTGCAGGTTGATACCTATTCAATGGCTCATTGCCTTCACAATTTCAAAACCTTTTGATTATGTTAAGCTGAGATAGTAAGATTTTTCCTATAGAAGATTTTTTGTGTTCTTAGAGGTGACAAAGAAAAACATAGTGTATTCTCTCAGAAGCATATGTCTTCAGCAGAAACAAGCATTGACAAAGTTAATAGGTTTAGATTCTAAAAGGCCAAGAGGTAGAGTTTTTTAATTAGCTTCCACACAGCATTGCATTCATCGTGGCAAACAAAGGCCATTTTTTATTTACTGTCCTAACATGGAAGATAGCCATATAAGACCAACAAACTGACATTTTTAAAAAAGTAAAAAAGAAATGTGCACCAAGGCAAAAAAGAAAGCAAGAGGCCCTGTTGCTCTCTGCAGCTTCCAGGCCCTCATACAAAACGTAAAAAGAAAATTAAATCCAGGAGTGGAATGGAGAGCATCCTGGAGTGGGGAACTGCAGCAGATAGAGAGAGCACATGCAGTCCAATAAATTGCTGCCTATAAAAGAAACAAGCATTAACAAAGCCATTTATTTCTAGGCTGCAAAACCTATTTCCTTTGCCAATATCAGAATCTACCCTATATAACCTCAGCAATCATATAGGAATTACAGTTTGTTAAAACAAAACACTTGGAAACCTACAGGCTCCATGGTGGGACAAAAAAGTGAATGTGCATTTCTTTTTAGATGTTTGTGGTCGCATAGATGATAATTTGCCTGAGTCCTGCCAACTCGTCAAGGATTTCCATCTGCCGCAACGGCACCATTGGAAATAGTGGCTGGTGGCGGGACTTCAGCCACTCTCACCACAATGCAGATTTGGATGTGCTTCACCTGTAAACTAACTGTGGCGGTCCGACCTCCACTTCTGAGTTGGTGGATTAGGGAGTGGAAATAGGGTATAAACTCACCTTTTTCCCTGATTCCACTTTCATTTTCGACTGGACAGGACTGGACAGGACCTACCATTGCTGCTGATCCTGGACCACAGAGAAAACATGACCCCCTCCCCTGTTGCCAGACTCAAAGTGATCCTACATTGGCTGTGTACTTTGTGGGGCTACTGCACATGAGCTCAGGACCACTGTAGTCACATACACATCACAGTCATTTTTAAAAATGACTGTAACGTGCATATGTTGGGAACATAAGAGTGTCAGACACGGATGGGGATGCACTGGTACACAACATATATCTCACACATACACATATTTCATTAAGTGCCAATATTCATTGCCAAATGAATGCTGAAACCACAATGACATCACAATTTCACTTGTAAACTATGTCCATGTGTGCACATGGCAAGGAACCATGTCCGTGTAATGTTGAGGTATCAGTTGTGTATGTGAACCAGTACGTGTATGTGTGTGTGTGCAATTGGATGGGCTGGTGTAGGGTGGTGTAGTGGGTGATATGGTTTTGTCTGATAGTTTGCCACTTGCATATGGGTCTGCTTTTGCTGTGTATATTTGGTTGTGTGTTGTGGTGTTGCTGTGTGTGACATTCAGGTGAGTGTGGTTATGTGCTGGTCATTATTGTGATATGTCGAGGTATGATATTTTGTGAGTGTGTGTGTGTGTAGTTGTGTTGGTCATTGTGGTTGTGTTGTGTGTGGGTTTAATGTTGATATAGTGTGTGTATGCTGTGTCAGGATGTACAGCAATGTGTGTTTTCGGCACAAGTTGTGTTGTGGTGGAATGGCAATAGATAATAGTATGTATGTGGTGTGTTGTGTAGTGTGTAGTAAAGGGGGGCACATATGACTAAAGTGCAGTGTGTGTGTGTGTATGTGTGTGTGTGTGACTTACCTCTATTCCACAGCCGTTGCCATTGTACGATGTCCATTGGATCTTGCAACGTTCCCCCCTCCGTCAGCAATCTGGTCAGCGGGAGCCTGCCAGACTGGTGACTAGGAAGAGCACACCATCGTGGTGGTTGGGCGGCTCAACGACAATACATCTAAATACAGCGGGCGACCCAAAGCCTGCTTGACGCAGTACTCGGGCCCGCCGCTGCAGTAATACTGTCGAGATCTAAATCCTAAGTGATTTGCCAAGAATCACAGGAACTTTAGCCAAGGTCAGGATGCAAACTTGGTTCCCCAGCTCCAGTATCAGACTCTGACCATTAGGCCACATCCAGTGCTTCATTTGTAAAAAGTTTAAGTGCCAGGGCCCACATCAGTAGGCCACTGCAGCTTGCCCCACCCTGTTCCCCTGCCAGTGCTGCCATTGACAGTACCAACACAACTACTAACCGTCACACTCCAACAATTGTGACAATTCAGACTATTTGGTGCCCCTAAAACAACAAGAATAGCTTGGGTGACAGGTATTAGTCATTTTCAATGTAGACTGAATTAATAAACAACTCTTGTTGTGCTCATCTCTAAAATAGACAGACATTGCTACCATGTGGCAGAATGTCTTAGGTGTCGGTATTGACAATGAAATCCTGGTTCAGAACACCGGAAACAACTGGCTCAAATTCAGCACTAGCCACATCTCTTCCCTGGCATAACGATGGTGGGATGATTGTTCTATCAGGATCATAACCTAATTGAAAGTTAGGTTATCTTGTCCTTCTGGATAGATAATGATAGTGTGCTGTTCATACAGATTGTAAACTATGTGTGATTAATCCTGATGCCAGTAGCTGATGCGCTTTGCTTTACTTCTTATTCTCAGGAAACCATCGTCCAGTATAGAGCATTCTAGGACCGATTTCTAATCATTGCTGTCTTGGGTGTCTTTCTGCTGAACCTTTGTAAAATATATTGTGCATTGAAAGAAACAAGGTTGCTGGAGGTAAGCCATAAGCATCACGTTGCTTTGGTTGTATGATGGAGCCACGCATGCAGCAACCACTCATGCCTGAACAACACAGTCGGAACAATGACTGCGTTGTTTCCACGCATGCCTTTGCCACGCATGCCTTTACAACGATTTTTCATTGTAAAGGCATGTCTAGTAAAGGCATGTGTGGAAACAGCATGCGTTGTTGTCGCATGGCACCCCCCACCCTATAAAACAGAAGTACCCCGAACCCCCCACCCACCCTGAGCCCGAAAACCAACCCCATCCCCAAAATAAAACAACCCAACTCCTAAAAACAAAATTACCGACTCCCCCACCCCACCTCTAAAAACAAAAGTACCCCAACCCCCCACCTTTAAAAACTACCCTGACATCCCCCACCCACCCTGAGCCCTAAAACTGACCCAACCCCCAAAAATAAAACTTCCCAACCCCTAAAAACAAAATTACCCCGACCCACGCACCCCACCCCTAAAAATCCTTCCCCTACCTGCCCTGAAAACAAAACTACCCCACCCCTCCACTGAAAACCTGACCCCCACTCACTCTAAATACAAAATTACCTCAACCCCACCCCTAAAAACCCACCCCGCTCTAAATACAAAATTACCCCGACCCCACCCCTAAAAACCCATCCTCGCCCTAACTGCAAAATTATCCCGCCCTCACCCCTAATAACCCGTCCCCCACCCACCCTAACCAACAAATACCTTAAGACCCCACCCCGCCCGTAAAAACCCGAACCACCCTCCCACCCTAAGTACAAAGTTACCCTGACCCCCACCCCTAAATATCAGCCCCCACCCAACCTAAAAACATAATTACCCCAACCCCCCAAATTCAAAATTACCCTGACCCACCACCCCGCCCATAAAAACCCGACCCCCCACCTCCCCTAAATACAAAATTACTCCACCCCTAAAAACCCAAACCCCTAAATACAAAATTACCCCGACCGCCACCACCACCCCTAAAAACAAAATATCCCCAACCCCCGCCCCTGCCCTAAAAACCATAGTACCAACCCCCACCCCTTAAAAAAATAAAATAACCTAACCACCCCAACCCCTTCGCCCGCCACTCCCACCCTCATCCCCACCCCTAAAAACTACCCCAACCCTGCCCCAGACCCACTTACCTGACTGCATCCTCTCCCAATAGATCTTCCTTTTTCTCTGCCTTAACCAAGCATGTGCGTTGTTCAGCACCTGCGTGGTTAAGGCAGAGAAAAAGGGCTGTGTGGTTCCGGAACTTTCCTGTCTGCTTTGCATCAATGGAAGAGTTTTGAGAGGTATGCCATGGTGCAATTATGCTGTGATTTACTTACTAATCATGCAGTATTACCTTTGATCAAAGTTCAATGAATAGGCTCTAGGGGTCCTTCAATGTGTGTGATCATAAACCAAATAATAATCCAAATATGAGCTGAGAGGCTCTGAGTTTGGTATCTGTGTCGGTGGCATTGCAGTTGTGCAGGAGGGAGGCTACCACCATGCGTTAGGTGCCGTAAAAGGTACTTCTCCGGAGACAGAGGTAAATGGTGAAGTACGGTTATATTGAGTTAGTTCACTTGATGTGCAAAGGTACACCAGGTCGTAGTTAAATTGGGCCAATAGTTTGTAGACAATCTTCACAGGCACTTCTTATGCTGCTTCGTCGTTGCCATATTGTAATGGTGTTTCGAGGGTGTTCAAATGCATATAGAGTTGTACTCACAATCACCCATTTTATTATTATTTACCAACTGTGTTCCAATCGTATTTATGCAGCTACGCTGCCTGCCTGGTTAGTCTTCATGTTTTGAGCACTTTTCTACCTATGTATCTCCTGACAAATTTGATATTGGCGGAAAGGGTGACTCCACTTTAAGTCAAGTTATTTGGACCCTTTAAGATGCAAAAGAAGCAGCATGTCAAAGAAGAATTCTTCCAATTCTGATAAGTATTCATGGGGAAGTTCTCGTAAAATGTAACCCAGCGCACAAAATAACAAAAGCTGATGGCTGAATTCAAATATTCTTCACTGATAACACTGCTGTGATTTTGAAATGAATGCAAGTCTTTGATATTTTTTGCTGTGCTAAAAGTACATTTCCTATTATATTAATCACTATGTATCGCATCAAATGAAAGACAAAAAATTAAATTAACACTTAGACATAAACATACTGAACTTTCACAGTGCAACACAGCGCAGCAAGTGAACATGCTGCATTGCATGAAAGGGCGAGGGCAAAAATGCACTATATTTACTAAGATATGACACACTTCTGCTCTCTCCTTGTGCTGGCACACTTTTGGTAGCCTAGTATCAATGCAGACACCCTTGTCCCACTACACAATGGTGCCTGTGTTAAGGTTAGAATAGTGTTTGTGCAAGAAGGGATACTTTTCTGCACAAAAACTATTCTTAGAATCTTATTACTTTTTGCATGTGGGCTGCAGAATACAACACATAAGTTAAGAGAAAGTAAAAAAGAGATATAAAGACATTTCTCCTCATTGTGCCAACCTCGTGTTAAAACTGAAACACCTCCAATTAAGCCAATACTATAGTCACAAAATATTATTTTAGAAACAAATCATTTGAATTTTCTTGGTGAACTTCGGAAAATGCAGTAAAATACTTTGTGAAATAAATATGTGTTCAGTTGCAATTTTGTTTTCATTTGTAAACAGCCTTTAACTTTTTAAACATTACAGGGAGGATTCACACGAAAGTACTCTTTAAGTTCGAAAACAGGAACTCTCCTCCCAGAATTCCCCAGCGCTCAGCATCTCGTGCTGCAGGGATGCATGTCAAAGGATAAGGTAAGAGTGGGTGATGTTTGTCTAGGGATTCACAGACCAAAAACCTGTGTAGCCTGTGATACTGATACTAAACAGATGGGCCGGCCCTGCTGGTCAAACAGAGATGACTGATTTACAACCCGGTTTACGAGTCTCCCGACGTGATGGCCAGCTGTGGCTTCAATGGAAAGTGGAATGAATAATTCACTGTTTAACTGATCAGCCGCTGGATACCCCTCACCCCCTTCACCCATTTGTGTGTTAACAGGGCACCGGGAAAGAAGAAAGAGAACTGTGGTTAAATACGTGGCCTATTTAAAACCAGTGGATAAGATAAATGTGGTTGTGATTATAGATGTGTGGAATTATATTTTTTTAGTCAAAGCTTTGCGAAGGTGGCACGCTTGACCTGTTGCCCAGGTAATTTTTTTTTAGAATCAATCGTTATTCTTTTGCAAATAGTAGTCTGTGTGGTAGTTTTGCCACAGGTTGTTTTCTGAAAGTGATCAGCTTCGTGGCATTGGTAAATGGGATTTCTTCTTAGCTATTTCAGTAAAAAAATATTGTCAATGTTGTGAAATTGGTGACGTTAAAAAAACTGCACGAAGTTAGCAAAAATTATGTCTGAAAATGTCACGCATCCCAATATCCTGGATAACAAGCCTTGGCAAAGCCAATAGGTCTTACCTATACAAGAGCTTTTGGTGCTTTGCCAATGTCTTTTAGCCTTGCTGTACATCAGAGGGGCCTTGCAGTACAAAGTGCTATGACGCGACCAGCACTGGCCGCATCATAAGGCTTTTGTTTCCTCTGGTGGGTGGGGGTGGCCAAGACGACAGTGGGAGGGAGGGGATGGGGAAGTAAGGGAGGTTGATAATGGGACAGGAAAACAAACATTGGCAAATCCAATAGGTCTCAGCAATCCAAGAGCTATAGGCGTTGGCAATCTAAACATATTTGTGTATGAGTGGAGATGTTCACACAAATGCATTAACATTGCCAATGCCTCTAGCTCTCAGATTGCCGAGACCTATCGGCTTTGCCAATGCTTGTCTTGAATATTGCGGATGCAATGTTTGCTTTGGGCTGAGGCTGGTGTGGTTTAACTATTGTGACTTGCTCTCTCTAGCAGTTGTGGGATTTGCCATTTGACCTCTGTATTTCTCCAGCACCCTTTTCCTTAATATATAGATGTGCAATAAAAAGCACATGTGGTGATGTATGGTGCAAAATCATATGATATTGTACAATGCATAATGTACACTGCAGTGTACATTAGAAAAAACATACACCGCCGTGCAGTTGGAAAGTGCTCAGTGTCAAGAGTGTACATTTAAATCCGTATTCCTAGGAGGCACACTGTGACATGCAATAGAAAAACATGCAGTGATTTGAGGTGAAAAACATATGGTAATGTATAGTGCATAGTGTACACTGTGTACAATTGAAAAAGCACACACCGACGTGCAGTAGGAATGCACTCTGCATCAACAGTGCATACTGCAACGTACATTAAAAAAATTGGAAAGTGCTATGAATATAGTACAAAAAGTGCACATGTGCGCTAAAGTCCCACGCGAGAAATTGCAATCTGCACAAGTCACAGCATCCATACTCTGAGATTTCAACAGAGGAGGAGAAATGGATAGCCCAGACTCCAAGTCATGCTCTGCTGCACACCTTAATGTGCCCTATCAGAAAATAGATTTTGAGGTAGATGAAATCTGTTGTCCAAATAAGCATCCATTTCAAAAGAAACATGTAATGACAGATGGAGGGGGCAAGCAGCGATGAGGGAGGGGGTAGTGGGTGAGGCAATACAAATTTACTCACCATATGACTACCCACCGTTAGCCATTAAGAAGTCGAGTAAGCATGCAGAAGTCCAGTGCAGTGAAAAATAATTTGAGTGCAGATCTACAAATCGCATTATAAATTACTGGCAGCACAGTCACTTGTGAAACAAAACACTGCAGTTCGCATCAAAAATATATTGACTAAAATAATCTGCATGCATCACAGAAGTGTAATGTACCTGAAAGCTTTCTATCACTCTTTTTCTTTGTGCGTTTTGGAAAGTAGCCTCTGATTAGCATGGTTACCTCTGCTTTTTGCCTGATGTCAGTATGTTTTAAGTGTGTTCACTGGGATCCTGCTAACCAGGAACCCAGTGACTATGCTCTCTCCATTTAAATTTGGTTGCTTGGATCACACACACACATACACCACATTTGGTAGACCGGTGCCCCCATATAAGTCCCTAGAATATGGTACCCTGGTACCCAGGGCATTGGGGCACCTGACCCCCATGGGCTGCAGCAGGTATTATGCCACACATGGGGAGCCCATGCAAAGTGTATCTGCGGACCTGCCATTGCAGCAGGCATGAAAGGGTGCATGCACCTTTTTCACTCCCAGTCACAGCACCAGGTCACTGTAAGTCTACCCTGTGGTAGGCCCTTGTAGCCCACAGGGCAGGGTACAGGTACCTGTGTGTGAGGACACCCCTGCATGAGCAGAGGTGCCCCCATGAGCTCCAGCTCCATTTTTATGGACTTTGTGAGTGCGAGGACACCATTTTATGCGTATACTGGACATAGGACACTACCTATGTCCAGCTGCATAATGGTAACTCCGAACCTAGGCATGTTTGGTATCCCTCAGTTGGGTTTCTGACATCCTGCTGCTTGAACATCTCAAGCCCAGGAAGGCAGAACAAAGGATTTCCTTTGGGAGAAGAAGGTAATCCCTCTCCCTTTGGAAATAGTTGTTACATGGCTTGGGAGGGGTAGCCTCCCCAAGCCACTGGTATGCTTTGAAGGGCACATTTGGTGCCCTCTTTGCATAAACCAGTCTGCACCAGTTCAGTGACCTCCAGTCCCTGCTCTAGCATGAAACTGGACAGTGGAAAGGGGAGTGACCACTCCCCTGTTCATCACCACCCCAGGGATGGTGCCCAGAGTTCCTCCAGAGGGTCCCTTGATTCTGCCATCTTGAATCCATGGTGGGCAGAGGCCTGTAGGAGCATCTGAGTGGCCAGCTCAGACAGGTGATGTCAGAGCCCCCTTCTGATAGGTGGTCACCTGGCTAGGTGACCAATCCCCCTTCAAGCGCTATTTAGGGTCTCCCTCTTGGGTGGGTTCTCAGATTCGATGAACAAGACTCCGGCAGGATTCCTCTGCATTGTTTACTTTTAATTCTGGCCACTGGAACTGCAACTGTATCTTCCAGGAACTGACATTCTGCATCCATGACGAAGACTCTGCTTGTAAAATTGTTTCCACTACTCCTTCCAGCTTCTGCAACATTTCCCTGACTGTGCATCCTCTGAGGGTGACAGTCTGCATGAGAAGGAAGAAAGAATCTCCCTTAAATGAAGGAGTCTCTCCACTGCATCTGCAGGCACCGATTGCAATGACGACCAGCTGCGTGGATCTCCTCTCATCCTGAGCTGTGTGGATCCAGCATCACGGGTGGTGGTCTGGAGTTGTCCCCTTGGTCCTCTCTGCCAGCTTTCCAACTTTGGTGAAGGTAAGCCCTTGCCTTCCCAGACAGAACAATACCCCCATGCACCATGTCTCTTGCAGCTACCAATGCTTGTTGGCATTTCCTCCAAGAGATCATCAGAGGTCCTGCAGCCCCAGCCTTCAGCACTCTTCCCTTTGAAGCACAGCCCTCTGCGATCTTCTCCTGCGGCGTGAGACCCTTCTCCAGTTGTGCTGCATGGGCTCCCTTGCGACTCCTTGGTCCTCTTCTAGTGGGTCTTCTGTGAGAGCTGCCTTTTTTTCCTGCAGACTCTCTGCCTTGATAAGGGTCCTCTTGGACTCCTTTCCGTGGGTTGAGTCCCCCTGGTCCTCACTGGTCCCAGCAGCTCCACTTTTCATCTACTGCAACTCTTGTCTTTGCCAATGCTTGTTGGTGACTTTTCCATGTCACAGACAGACTGCAATCTTCCATCCGATATGGGACCTCGACTGCATCCTCCAGGAACTCTTCACCAACTGCAGGGCTGCATTGCCAACAGTCTTCGTCCCACCGTCGACGAAACTCCTGCAACCACAGACGGGAGAGTAATGGCTCCTGCTACCACCGGACACTTCCACAAGTTCTGTACTTGGTCTCCTTCTTTTTCAGGTCTTCCTTCTTCAGGATCCATTGCTGGTTTCTTGCAGTCTTATCTGGGTGGTGCATTATTCTTCTCTTCAGTCCTTTTGGTGGTTTGGGGAAAAATCTGCAACTTACTCCTTCCTTGCTGGTCGCTGGGGAGCACTGTGGTACGTACCGTTTGTGATTCCTAGTTCCTTCAGCTCCCCTGTATAGATTCCACTTACCTTGGTGGGTGTCCTGCATTCACATATCACTTTTTTAGTATATGGTGTGGGCTCCCCCTAGAGTCACTGCTGTCTATTGCTATTGCACTGCTTTCTATTGTTTTTGTATGCCCACTTCTGATTACTAGTGTACATATTTAGTGTGTTTTAGTTATCTCCTATTGGAGAGTTGCCTATCTAGTACTTTTGGTAATTGTGTCACTAAAATAAAGTACCTTTATTTTTGTAACACTGTGTGGTTCTTTCATGTGTGTAAGTGCTGTGTGACTAATAGTGGTATTGCATGAGCTTTGCATGTCTCCTATATAAGCCTTGGGTCTTATTCCCAGCTACCTCTGGAAAGCCTGGCTTCTAGACACTGCCTACAATTCACTAATAGGGCAACCCTGGACCTGGTATAAGGTGTAAGTACCATAGGTACACACCACAAACCAGGCCAGCTTCCTCCAGTGTGCACTCTACGAAAACTCCCAATGAATAAATACATATTAAGAAGCATTGTCTCACAATTGTCACTGATTGAGAAAGAAAGTGGAGGTCAACTTGTTTCTCGTTCTAGGTCAGAAATCATTACAGCATTATACATCATGGCCTTGCTTGAGCAAACAGCCTGCCTTGTCCCGATGGTGGGAGAGGGATGGAAGAGAGGTAAAAAAATGAGGGGAGGGGCTGCAAACAATAATGGAGCATTGGTCGCTAAACAGCTTATTTGTATGCAAGGTGGCTTCTCTCTGGGCTGTCTCTAAGTTTGTGCTTGAGAAAAGCAGTAGAAAAATAATAAACTCAAAACAGCTAATATTTCACGAAATGATGTCACATGCATATCTCAGCTGCCAGACAACAAGTTATGTGGTGAACACGGCAGGATTGGCCCGCCTTGCCAAGTCCCCAGTTCTGGATTTCGGTACTCACCATGCACCTCTGTACAAATCCATGGAAGAAACACTTGCAGGAACAATATTGATGCCTCAAAACCAAAGACAATAAAGTTGGTGATCGGCTATTAAAAAGTTCTCCACTTTTGTTTTTCCAGTAAGCAATTCTGAACCTCTGCTAATGCACAAAAACTGAAATCGCTCAGAAGTAGGTGACCCAGGAACAAAGCACTAAATGAAAACATTGACAAGTTTAAACAAGAAGTAAGGCGGGAGGATTTTTCTGTGCTGCTTCAAGAATGCAAACTAAGTAGCCATGCACCCCGAGTGCTGGTGACAGTAACATTTAAGCAATCTCTTCCAAGTCAGGGAAGGAAAAGGAGCTCTCAGAAAACAGCGTGTGACATTTGCTCTCGGTCTTTCAACGCACCACAAATGTGACCAAATAGCAAGGTTTACAGCCCTGTTTACAGCAGAGTTCTGTGAACCACGAGCACTCTTCATAAGTGCTCCAGATGAAAGACAAAAGTAGTTCCTGGACAGATTATATAAATGGTGACCACTGTATTTATATGGTACTTGGTTGGTGCTCTTTGGGAGGGCTAAACAAAGCAAAAGGCATGACAAATGCACACGCTGAACAATTTGTGAGAAAGGATTGGAGAGCAATGATGGAGCCAGCCAATGGCAAGCTTATGGGCAGGCTGAAGCCCACGATGTAGGTACAAGTCTCAGTTCATCTAGAGCCGAGACCTAAAAAGAACTATGATGCAGCCAGCAAGTGCCACACATAGCTCTTTATTTTGCTACAAAGTGGAACACCTCAAACAGCTAATGGCATGAGATGACTGAAAAATACTTTCAGAGTATTGCCAAAGTCCATTCCATTTGTATTTCAAAGAATTGGTAACGAAAGATAAGCAGCAAGCTGCACTGTCAAGCCAGACATAAACAATCATTGGCAAAGTCAATATCTTTGGCATTGGATTCCAGCCTTTTGTATTTTTGGATGCTTGTTATAGTCTATCATCATGTGAGAAAGTCACCCTTTTAGTATGTCAATCCCAATGTTTCTGACTGATACTGATGGTAACTGACCCTGACTGTGCCCTGGGCTCTGCTTAACAGACTTAGGGCCAGTGCTCTGAATAAAAGGTATATGGTCAAATGGCACAATGTTATACATCCTATTGGCAATGACAGACCCTGTCTGTCCCTAGTAGATAATGGGACAACGGGGATTCAAACTACTTTAAGTCCCTAGTATATAATAATGCAGGGTCGAATAGAAGCACAGTAGATTTCCTTCACTTAAGTGTGCACTGCTATGTGCCTGCTTTCATTTTTAAAGGCAGTCCTGCCTTGCAGACTATCTTTAAAATGCAAAATGTATGAATATTTGACTTTGGAATTAAAGGTACCTCCAAAGTAATAATCTACCTTATTTTTACTTATAAGTCACCACCAAGGTCTCCCCTAAATGCCCCAGTGGTAGAGTGCCATTTATCTATAATCAGGGTAATTATAAAAAATGTTTTATGTGCCCTGGTGAGCGAAAATCTGCATCTTTCATTTCTCCCCATTGTAGAAAGTTGACTCCATGGACTATAATGGAAATATTTTTCATAAGCTTAAATACTGCTAGGAAAAAGATAAAATCCCATGAAAGGACTCAACTGAATGGTAATGATAAATGCAACAATGTAGGGCCCAGTGGAGAGCAGGACGCAGCCCAGTCTCTCCAAGGGATCATTTGGGCCGGATGTAGACGGCCGGGGTTAGGATAAGCTGGGGGAGGTTTAGGAGGGTGGGCTTTGGAAGGGGATCTCCTGCCTCTTCAGCGCTAGCTTGTCGTGCTGTGCTGAGGTTGGCCGATCCAAGTAGGACCAGGAAGGTGGGGCCCATTTTTTTCATAATCATGGCAACAAAGACATGATGCTGCAGCGATACAGGCCACGCATTTTGGGCGAAGCAGGCCGTAGTGATCTACTCAGGCCTGGCGTCCTGGACTAGGCCTGGGTAGGGATGGTGTGTGCACTGCACGCAGCGGCACAGGGGGTAGCGGCCGCGGTTGCCACATGCCGCTCTCTTTCAAAGGGAGTGGAAACAAAGGCAAAAAGGGGGCAGGCGCAGCACGTCCACCTTCCCTTCCCATAGTGTGCAAGATGGGCAGCAGGGGTAGCTCCAGGCAGATGCAGGGTGGGAGGGTGGAGCCTGTGGGTGTGGGGCAGCAGAGGGCATGGCAGGCCCCTCTGTGCAGGTCCTGCCACAGGATATGGCAGAGCAGATGCCAGGGCAGGGGCAGGTGGGCCTTGTGGGCAGGAGCAGCCTTTGGACCTTTCTGTGGCCGGTTTGTCAGCCACTATACCAAGAAAAGGCAAGGGGGAAAAACTTATTTCAGTGGCAGCTGGGGGGGGCAAGGGCTCGCATTGTGGGGAGGCAGATTTGAGGTGCAAGGGGGGGGCAGATGGAGGTGAGTGGACTAGGACAGGGTGGGTTGGAGACATTGCAGCACCCATCCACTGACTGGTCGGCAGTGGACACTGAGGCCAGGATTCAAGAGCAGAATAAACTAGTGGCAGAGATGGAGAAAAGGTGGGCTAAGTTATGTAGGGAGAGGGGGAGCGGAGGGGAGGTCATGGCAGGCAAAGAGGAAGTCAATGGGAGTTAGTGGGGGCCACAAAGACGGGCATGGTTCAGGGCAGGGCAGCTTGGTGTGGGTCCCTTATGAAGAGCAAGGGAAGGAGCAGGAGGCTGGTGCGGCTGGTGGGCCAGGCAGCGCGAATGCAGCACAGGGCAAACACGGCCAAGTGCGGCTTGGGGAGTCAATGCCAGCTGCGGAGGTTAGCAGAAAGGTGGAGAAGCCAATGGGGCACAACACGGCCCCAGGACGTTGGTCAGAAGCTATAGAGGGCTCTTTAGTGACCTTCTCTATGCCGCTGGAACGCATGAAGCACAAGCCTGGCTCACGCCACGGGGGACTCAGGATGGAAGAAAAGCACGACATAGTGGATGCAGTGGGTGTAAATGAAAAATGGGGTGCGGACGAAGAGGAGGTGTTTGAGTTGGATTATGATGAGGACCTGGAGGACTGGGAGGATGGGGAGATTCATGACAAAGGTGTGAGCAGGGGTACAAGGGAAGGGGAAGGGGTGCAACACCCTCTTCTCTTACTGTTTTGCAGGCTTCAATGTCTGGCAAGCGAGGGCACGAGGTCTCCCGCAAAGAAGGCTGCAGGCGCAAGTTGCTGTTGGATGCTGGTACTCCCAGGCAAGGGGGACTGGTGGGCCCCATGGGGTGATCGCAAAGACAGGGCTGGCACGGCTCAATACAGGTCTATTGGTGTGGGAGAGGACTCAATACACACTACGCCTAGTACAGGTGCGGTACTGGTAGGCTGTAAGGACCAGGTGGGAGAAAAAGTGTTGCTGCCACAGAGCAGGGATGGGGAGACACCGGCAAGCGGGGATAGGGGGAACGACGCCAAGGATGGGGCCGGACATAAGAAACAACTCCCATATATGGGACGCGCTCTGCGTTTGGGGTCGCATGTTGTGGATAAGACAAAAGCAAGGATTTGGAAACACAAGTTTGTTGATGTTTCCAAACTCCTTCACAGGAATATTCAGGATAAGGAAGGTTCTAAGGAGGAGTGTGAGCTGGCACATATGCCTAGGTTCCCCATCACTACAGACAAATGGACCTTGCAATTTTTTATCTACACTAGTATCTACTGTGAAAAATATCCAGGCAGTCCGATTACCATGTTTAAATACATGGACATTATTCGCAAAGCCCAAATGCATTTTGGGGACTTTGCATGGCTGAGATTTGATGAAGAGTTCAGGGCCAGAGTGAGGGTTAATCCTGAAAAGCCATGGGGTGACTTGGACTCAGAGTTATGGATGCAATAGATGACCTCTTCACATTCAGCAGCATCTACCCATACGGCGAGCGGGCTCCCGGTGGGTTACAAGCCTTTTCAACAACGTCCCGCTCAGGGAGGGGTGGGTACGGCACAGAGGGCCCCAGTGCCAAGCTCAGGAGCATGTTGGAACTTCAACCAGGGGTTTTGCTCCAGGCATCCCTGCAAATTTAAACATGAGTGTTCCAAACGTGGAGGGAGACACCCAGTTATGCA
The DNA here is from genome assembly GCF_031143425.1 of Pleurodeles waltl. NCBI lineage: Eukaryota > Metazoa > Chordata > Amphibia > Caudata > Salamandridae > Pleurodeles > Pleurodeles waltl. The sequence goes on from NC_090444.1 coordinate 1,142,312,517, forward strand.
ATGTTTTTCCCTTGCTAGTCTGGCGGAGCAGTGGAGATCTACCAGGGGCAGAGTGGAGCAAGGCACTCCTGTTAAATTAGAGAGGTTACTGTCCTGGTTGCGCATGTACCCGGATGCGGACATGGCGTCGAAATTGGAATGGGGTTTTAGCGAAGGTTTCCAGGTGGGATACCATGGGCCACGGTTGGGGAGGTGGGCGGACAATTTGCAGTCAGCTAAGGCCAAGCCAGATGTGGTGGCAACTAAATTGCGAAAGAAGGTGGCGGAGGGCAGAATTGCGAGGCCCTTTTTCGAGTGGCCCATGGATGATTTGATGATTTCACCTTTAGGGGTGGTACCAAAAAAGAGCAAAGGGGACTTCCGACTGATACATCACTTGCTATGGCCTGAAGGGGCATCGGTGAACGATTTCATTGCATTGGAGGATACACGGGTGGTGTACGCCTCAGTAGATGATGGGGGTGTGGCAAGAGGGCTGAGCTGGCCAAGTGCAACATCAAGGCAGCTTTTTGGCTGCTCCCCATTCACTCCAAAGATTTTTCCCTGCTGGGGATGCAGTTGGGTGGGGCCATTTACGTGGCCAAAGTGCTGCCTATGGGGTGCCCGATTTCCTGTGCGGTATTTGAGGCACTCAATACTTTCTTCCAGTGGGTTTTTATCCAAGTTAGTGGACATCGGATGGTGTCACACTCTCTGGAAAATTTCTTTTTTGTGGGGGACACCACATTCTGACTCGTGTGGTACGGCACTGCAGTGTTTTGAGCAACTGGCTCCTGAAAAGACAGAGAGTCCTAGCTGTGTTTTGATTTTTCTGGGCATTGAACTAGACACAGTGGCTTTCATGGCACAGTTGCTTACTGTGAAGGTTGAGGAGATTCTATTATTCTTGCGGCAGATCAGGTCGAAACAGAAGATTGAATTGCACATTGCTCAACAACTCCTGGGTTTCCTCAACTTTGCATTCAGGGAGGTCCGGGGTGGAAGGACTTTCTGCAGGCGCATGGGGCTGGCAATCTCAGGCGCATCCCTCCCTCATCACAGGATGGGGTTGTGAGAAGACATCAAGGTATGGGAACTGTTTTGACACAGTTTAACGGGGTCTCCATGTTCTTTCGGGAAGAAGACACTGTCTGGCAGGTGCAGATATTTTCAGATGTGGCGGGTGCCTCTGGTTTTGGTATTTTCTGGGATGGGCATTGGTGTGCGGAGACATGGCCTGCACAATGGTTGAGTCAGGGCAGGAGCATTGCATTCTTGGAGTTCTTTCTGCTGGTGGTGGCTTTGTCAGTGTGGGGTGATGAACTGGACAACAGGACAGTGATGTTCCATGTGGACAATCTGAGAGTGGCCAGGGATCTGAGGGTGCTGTGGTTGCTGAGGAGGTTTATGTTGCGTTGCTGGCAGCATTTCCTCCAATTGGTGCCTGGCACGGAGGAGTACAAGACAGTGGTCCTGGCAGACATTTGGGAGTGGGGGGCATGATGGTCATGAGACTGGTGGATATGTCACTAGCAGAACCAACCCTCAGGAGTTATCGCATGGCATGGTTGGAATTTCAGGATTTTGAAGTTTTTGATGGGCACTTCTGGAGGAAGGAGCAGGGAATGCTTGAGGCCCGAGTGCTGTGTTTTGTTATACTTTTGATTAAGAAGGGTTTAACGCCAGCCACGATTGGATGCAAATTGGCAGGAATGTCTTTTTATGGAAAGTTGTTTTTTGGCTGGGACCCGGCGAAGGATGACATTTTTGGGAAGATGCTGAAAGGTTGGGGGCGAGTGCGATCAGGGTCTGGTGGTGTGGTGCGCAAGGCTATTACGTTAGATTTGCTGTTGGACATCTTGCATGTACTGCTTGTTTGATATGTGAATGCCCAAGAGGTGGCTCTTTTTTGTTTGTGTATGATATGGATGTTTTTGGGGCATTTCGTGTGTCTGAACTATTGGGTATAGGGAAAGCGTGTGGTGTACGGATAAGGCGCTCACGTGGCTGATTTGGCACTCTTTCATTCACTGGGTGGCAAAATATGTGGAGAAGCAGGTTTATGGATGATCTCTGGGACTTCGGAGTAGCAGGCACGATGTGTTGTAGTGGGGAAAGAGTGGAATGAGGTGGGGCAATTTGCTTCCTTTTATTACATCGATAATGCCGACATGGGGATGTCCTGATGTATTGGTAATTCACCTTGGGGAGAATGTTCTGGTCTGTCTCTCATGGCTCACCCTACTACAACACATGCGGTGGGATTTGGCAATGCTGCGGCACAACATGCATGGGACTTGTTTAGTGTGGACAGAATTCGTGCCCAGGAGAAAGTGAAGAGGAGCACTGAAACACGGGGCGATCGATAGGGCTCGGAGGAAGCTCAACAGGGCTATGTGGTTTTTTTTATGCTGGAGGCATGACCTTAGAGTGCTGACTCACGATGGGATAAAAGAGGATGAGCAGGTGCTTTTCAGGGATGGCGGTGTGCATCGCTCGGAGATGAGGAATGCCCATGATGGAGTTGCGTTTCTTGCTGACCAATCTGTGGGGGGAAAAGCTTTGGCGGAGTTAGCCTGCTGGAGGGGCATGAAGTGTTGCTGTGGGCTTGCTGGTGGGGCAGCAAAATGCCAAAAAGGGTTTGTGCTGGGTGACAGTAGATGGGGGAGGGAGGAGAGTTAGATGTGAGACTGTCCACCCTTCCAGGGGGAAAAAGAAGCAGGTGAAGGATGACAGATTGGGGGATGCCCGATTTCGACAGGGGACAAAAGGAAAAGGGGGATGTGTGGGAGAATCGAAGTGGAGGCTGGGTGAATGAAGGATAAGTGGGGAAATGAAGTGAGAATGGAAGACTGGGGAGTTATGAAGGTAAAAGACAAAACGTTGTTCACTTAAAGTTCCAGTTATGTTCATGTATTTTTATGATGAGCAAGCCTGTCATAATAAATGGCCTTTTACACTAGTCCACGGGTGTTGGAGTCTTTGTCCTGATGTAGAGCCCGGTGGAGAGCAGGACGCAGTCCAGTCTCTCACAGGAACATTCGGGCCGGATGTGGAGGACCGGGGTTAGGATAGGCTGGGGGAGGTTTTCAAGGGAGGGTCTAGCGGTGGGTATATAGGGTGGGGTTTGGAAGGGGATCGCCTCTTCAGCACCAGCTTGTTGCGCTGTACTGAAGTTGGCCACCCGCCAGCCCTACATGAAAGCAATAAGGAAGTGGGGGTGCGCTGGTTAAGGTGAGTGTGTGTACATGGGTTTCTGTAGAGGAGATTTTGTTGCCAGTGTTAGGGCAGGTTGCTCAGTGCTGGCAAGATGGGGAAGGGTGGATAGTCAGATGCGGGCCTGTCCACCCTTTCGGTGGGGAAAAGAAGCAGGTGAAGGATGACAGATTGGGGGATGCCTAATTTAGACAGGGGAAGAAAGGAAAAGGGGGATGTGTGCCAGAATGGAAGTGGAGGCTGGGTGAACAAAGGATAAGGGGAAATGAAGTGAGAATGGAAGACGGGGGAGTTACAAAGGTTAAAGACAAAAAGTTGTTCAATTAAAGATCCAGTTATATTCATGTATTATTATGATGAGCAAGCCTGTCCTAATAAATGGCCTTTTACACTAGTCCACGGTTGTCGAAGACTTTGTCCCGATTTGCAATTGTTGAATTTATCGTAACTTATAGAGAAAATAATTTATGAGACGTTCTTTACTGTAAGCTGAATTCCAACCTGTTAGTGGTCTCTCCTGATTGGTCAGCCCTAGCAGGATTAGCCAGGCTTCTTTGAAGAGTTGATAAGTGGACTGCCCTGAGCAGAAGTTTTCTGATGGGGGAGGTAGACAGATGGTGAAGTCAGGCCAGGAAGGGGGCAGGGTGAATCAAGCTGAGACTTCAAAAGGATATCAGTCAGAAAGGAATACAGCCAGCCCTGCCCTTTCACCCCTGTGCCCCACAGATAGATGGTGGGCTTAGGAAAGGTATTTGCAGATGTCCAGAAGGGGAATTAATGGAAATGAGCTACACCAGGGGTTTGGTTTAGCCAGATCTTACTCCTCTGGAGGAAAATCATCCACTTTTGAATGTTAAAGTGCATTGCTTTATGGGACAAGAAGATTCCACACTATGGAGGAAGCTGTCATACTTCTGGGTGGCACCCTGCAGCCCATTGGACAAGGATGCCCGCTGACTGTCTCACAAGATGATTGAATACAAGTGGCTCTTCTGCACTGGCATTCAGATCTGCTGCCTGAAACCACAAGAAGAAGGACTGCCCTGCTGAAACCCTGCTTTGCAACCCAGAGGCCTGCACACTCAAGGACTCGACCTGATGCACATTGGAACCACAGCCCAAAGGACTTTGCCTTGCTTCAAAACGGACTCAGGCGTGGACACCCTGGAGCAATAGATTAAAAGAGCTTCCCTCCACCAACTGCCACAAAAGTTCCCAGCCTGGCGTGCGTCCAGTGAACTTGCAAGGATTTGGCCAGGTGCATTGTCGGAATTGTAGCCCCAAAGTCCCAAGAAGCAACTCGGAGACTCTGGAACCTTGGATTGGGCTTGTGGATCACTTTCCTGCATCAAGAAACACTTCTGGAATTAAGTTTAAAAGTGTTACATTGCTGGCAGTTGGAACTCTTGACTGTGCCCCCGTCCAGTGCAACCTTCCTTTTGAGTGCTATTTGCTTCTAAACCTTAGTTTTACTTTTAATCTTTAAAATGTCTTACCTCTGGATCCATATATTGGATTGTTGTCTTTTTGGTGTCATTTTAGAGATAACAAATGTTTACTATTTTTATAAATTGATGTTGAATTTCTATTGTGTGTTGTGTCTTACGTTTTTACTGTATTGGTGTATTTACATGCTTTACATACCTGTCCACTGAGTTAAGCCTGACTGGAAGGATATGAAGTACAGAGAATATTCCTTCAAATGCATTACAATCACATCAGACCTACATGACATACAAGACAATATTTAAAAGTTCTAACTGCTGAACTTCAGGAGTGCTTAGAAACAGCGTAAACTCATGTTTTAAAACATAACTCCACAGCTAACTACTGTGTGTGAAGATTTCGGTAGTGCTAGCTCTGGGTTTCATCCTTCTAAGGTTCATATGTGTAATTCAAATAAACCTAGTATGCCCTTCATCTACCCAGCTGCAAAACCCAAGCAGAAAGTGCTGTGCACATACATCATTTGCATGAACATCATTTAGGGGTCGCCAGGGGCTGTTGCTGCGACCCTGGTTGCCCTCTGTGATCCCTGGACATTGTCTTGGGGACCCCTGGCCTCAGAGGTGGCAAAATCAGTGCCAGGAACACAGTGGCAGCTCCTCCTATGGGCGTTGGTTGGGCCTCACCTCTGTTTTCTTTCAATCTTTTTATTACAGTAATAGTTAATCATTGTTCATTATTCACTGTTAGTGTAATAAAACACTTACCTTGAATATAGCCTATCCTGGCATCAGAAATGAGTTTTAAAAAAGTGCTTTTAAATGTATTCTGTGCGCATGCTTTCAGGTGACTGTGTTTATGTGAGTGAGAGTATGTGTGCAAGTGTAAATGTGTGTATGTGTAAGAATGTGTCTGTGTGTGTGAAATTAAAGGCCAAAGGGCCTGCGATTTCACTTCCACTACTCCTAGCATTTTGGTGAATTGGTGATCATGATCGTCTGTGAAACTAGATTTTAATAATACATTTACTTATACAATAGTCTTTCAAAGTATTACAGATATATTATGCATGCAACAACCATAGTCCATATATTACATTTAAAAAGCTGCAACATTTCAAAAAGGCTAGAAAGCGACCAAGCCCAACATCTTGCAGCATAAATTTACTAAATGGTTCATTAAACATGAACTGGCATGACATAGTTGCAAGAGAAGAAATCAAAGGGGAATATTTATACTCTGTTTGCGCCGCATTTGCATCATTTTTTTACGCAAATGCGGCGCAAACTTAACTCTATATTCATATTTGACGCTAGACACGTCTAGTGTCAAAATATTGGAGTTTGCACCATTTTATGGATGGAGAATCAATGAGATGCAAAGTAGGCATTCCCATCCAAAAAATGGCGCTATCCCCATAGTGCCATATTTATACCCGCGCAAAAATGGGATGCGGCCCCAAATAATGGTGCTAAGCTTGCTTAGCACCTTTATTTAAGGCCTGGGTCAGACCAGGCATTAGGGGACCACCATGGAATGGGCCCACAGGTGCCCACCCCAAGCCACAGGAACACCCCACACACACACAAGAGGGACACCAGAGGATGGGGGACTCCATTCCAGGTAAGTAGGGCAAATATAGGTAAGTATTTTTTTTAAATGCCATTGGGGGCCCTAACAAGGGGTCCCCTGCATGGAATTGGGTGCAATGGCCATGCCCAGGGGACACTGTTCCTCTGTGGTGGCCATTGGGGTGGTGGGCATGTCTCCTGTCTTTTCTAAGACATGAGTCATGTTTTAGGATGGTTGTGCACCTGGAAATGACGCAAGGCTGGTTAGCGGCATTTTTTTGCAGGTAATGGCTAGCTTTACTAATACTTTCAGCTATTTACATAAAATACAGATTTGATCTTTGCAGTAGGCATATAACCTTATGTGTTGCTTTATGGCATCACAACTGCTGATAGACTAAAGCCAGATGCTTTTCTAGCAGAAACATAATCACAAGAGTTAGCTTGACTTTTTTTATTGCTGCTTAAAAGCTACAGTTGAAATGTGTCGGTTGGAGTATGTGTATTGCTTTGAAGGCGCAAGCCGCAAGAGATCTGGTGGCGATATACATTTGCTAAATAGTCATTCCACGGTCACATTCCAGTCTTCCCTGGTTTCAATCGTAAAAGTTTATATAAATATATATATATATATACATCCACACTTAATCCCCTTGATACAGAGAAGGACAGCACTCCGCGGGAATCGTAATTCATCAGGGTTTATTGGCACAAAAGAAAAGAACGCGTTTCGGCGTTGCCGCCTTCGTCAGCTTCTAATTCGCCATTTTGTTTTTCTTCATATATATCACATGCTCTTTACGCTCAATCCCAATCTACGTTACAACCAATTTGTCTTTCAGTTGAACTTTCCATCATAACATTTTTTTGTATAAATATAAATATAAATATACTTTATGTCGATCGTCATATGCATACATAAATGAATAAATGAATAAATAAATAGGTCTTACTTTGATACGGATTACCCACATGTGCACTGTGAACCGGAATGACCCAAATATATATACAACGATGTGAATAGAAATAAAAGTGTATGTGGACAATACAAATAAATAACAATAAATACAAAACCACGTTACCTCGGTGTATATATGTTGTAAAGCATTTAAGAGTAGACTACCCATTGATTGGTGTAATTGATTTTAACTAGTCTACAGCATATTATATAATTACCATGCATTTTATCTCTTCAAATGTGTTTCCTTAACTCGATCTTGAAGTATCTGACATCTTACGTTATCTTCCTGATAACCTGACCATATCCGGCTCATCTCCTAACTTGGTACTGAGTGAGGGAATTTTATATTTGAATAGCAAACATTTCCATCTGTACATCATGGCTATTTGATGTATAGAGATAAAGCTAATTTCTACCTCCTCGGGTATGTGCATGATGCTGATTAAATCAATTCATTAATATAAATGTATGTATAACTCCTCACTGATATTCAGCCCATTTGGTTCCATCGTATCAAGTGATAATATGTATCTTGACTCTAATTTGCGCAGATTTTTCTCTCGGTCTTCCCCTCTGCTGTCTCTAGTTATTCCATCAATTACACTGTAGCGTAGCTCCTCTATTTTCCCTCCATGTATCTCATGAATGTGTCTAGCTACTGGATATGTGGTATCTTTATTTGTGATGGCTCTTAAGTGTTGCAAGACTCTCTTATGTACCTGCAATTTTGTACTGCCCACATATAGTTTCGGGCAAGTACATTTCAAGATATAGATCACATAATCACTTTTACATGTGTATCTTCCTTTTATAGTGTGTACTGTCCTGTTGCTAATGGTTAAATTTTTGATATTTTCTCCACTTTTGCATGCTTTACATAACGTACACTTATAGAAGCCATCCTGTGTATTGAACCATGTGGTTTGTTTGTTCAATTGTCTGATATCACTTTTCACTAGAACATCTTTCAAAGATTTGCCTCTTCGATAGGTTATTTGTGGTCTCCTCATCAAACTCTGTCCTATTATAGGATCACTCCTTACAACATGCCAGTGCTTTTGTAATAAATTGCGTACTTGGTCATGTGCTTCATTAAATGTTGTAATGAATCTCACTGTTGTTCCAATATTAGCACCACTGTTTATCTTATTCTTGCTTCCCTTTGGCGAGAATAATAGATCTTCTCTAGCTCTGGATTTTATTTTGTTATTAGCTCTTTCGAGTGTCCTATCGGTATATCCTCTATTATGTAATCTCTTCTCCATGTCTAACTGAACTTCTTTAAACTTGGTCTCAGTGCTACATATCCTTTTGGCTCTCATCATCTCACCAAATGGAATACTTTCTTTTAAAGGTTGTGGATGATGACTGGAAGCGTGTAAAATGCTGTTACCTGCGGTTGGTTTTCTAAATACTGTGGTTTCTACCCTGTTATGTTCTATCATCACTTTTACATCAAGAAACTCTTTCTCACTTGCATGTATCTTACTTGTAAATTTTAGATTACAATTATTCTTATTTACTTCTTGTGAGAATTGTAAAGCACTGATCATGTCCCCTTTCCAGATGATAAAAATATCATCGATATATCTCAACCAAAGTACAATGTGCTGGTTCCACTGATCCAGGGGGGAAGAGTGAGTACTTGTTCTTCCCACCACCCCGTGTACAGGTTCGCGTAACTCGGTGCGAAACAGGTTCCCATAGCAGTCCCGCATTTCTGCTCAAATATATCATTGTTGTAAAAGAACATGTTATGTCGTAGACACCAACTAATCATACTGATTAACATTCTGCTGTGTTGGAAAAATCCGATAGGTCTCACTCTCAAGAAGTGTTCAATAGCTTTCATCCCCAAATCATGGGGTATACTCGTGTACAGTGCTGTTACATCTAACATCATGAGGAGGAAATCATCCTCCCACCCAATATCAAAGATCCTTTTTAAGAAGCACTGAAGCTATTGAACACTTCTTGAGAGTAAGACCTATCGGATTTTTCCAACACAGCAGAATGTTAATCAGTATGATTAGTTGGTGTCTACGACATAACATGTTCTTTTACAACAATGATATATTTGAGCAGAAATGGGCACTCCAGTGATGTTGCAGCTCTGAAATATGGCCAAACTGGTGGCAAGTGGCATCGTGGCAGCTGCACGCTTGACTTTTCTCAGTTCATGGGCAGTTATTTTGCGCCTTGGTTTTTCCACACGCTTCTTGCGACCCTGTTGACTATTTTGAATGAAACGCTTGATTGTTCGATGATCACGCTTCAGAAGCTTTGCAATTTTAAGAGTGCTGCATCCCTCTGCAAGATATCTCACTATTTTTGACTTTTCTGAGCCTGTCAAGTCCTTCTTTTGACCCATTTTGCCAAAGGAAAGGAAGTTGCCTAATAATTATGCACACCTGATATAGGGTGTTGATGTCATTAGACCACACCCCTTCTCATTACAGAGATGCACATCACCTAATATGCTTAATTGGTAGTAGGCTTTCGAGCCTATACAGCTTGGAGTAAGACAACATGCATAAAGAGGATGATGTGGTCAAAATACTCATTTGCCTAATAATTCTGCACTCCCTGTAGAGGAGCTAAGCTACAGTGTAATTGATGGAATAACTAGAGACAGCAGAGGGGGAGACCGAGAGAAAAATCTGCGCAAATTAGAGTCAAGATACATATTATCACTTGATACGATGGAACCAAATGGGCTGAATATCAGTGAGGAGTTATACATACATTTATATTAATGAATTGATTTAATCAGCATCATGCACATACCCGAGGAGGTAGAAATTAGCTTTACCTCTATACATCAAATAGCCATGATGTACAGATGGAAATGTTTGCTATTCAAATATAAAATTCCCTCACTCAGTACCAAGTTAGGAGATGAGCCGGATATGGTCAGGTTATCAGGAAGATAACGTAAGATATCAGATACTTCAAGATCGAGTTAAGGAAACACATTTGAAGAGATAAAATGCATGGTAATTATATAATATGCTGTAGACTAGTTAAAATCAATTACACCAATCAATGGGTAGTCTACTCTTAAATGCTTTACAACATATATACACCGAGGTAACGTGGTTTTGTATTTATTGTTATTTATTTGTATTGTCCACATACACTTTTATTTCTATTCACATTGTTGTATGTATATTTGGGTCATTCCGGTTCACAGTGCACATGTGGGTAATCCGTATTAAAGTAAGACCTATTTATTTATTCATTTATTCATTTATGTATGCATATGACGATCGACATAAAGTATATTTATATTTATATTTATACAAAAAAATGTTATGATGGAAAGTTCAACTGAAAGACAAATTGGTTGTAACGTAGATTGGGATTGAGCGTAAAGATCATGTGATATATATTAAGAAAAACAAAATGGCGAATTAGAAGCTGACGAAGGCGGCAACGCCGAAACGCGTTCTTTTCTTTTGTGCCAATAAACCCTGATGAATTACGATTCCCGCGGAGTGCTGTCCTTCTCTGTATCAAGGGGATTAAGTGTGGATTTATAGCGAGGTAGCGCTCGCAAGGTGACGAGCACCGCTGACGGTTTGGAGCAGGACTGGTATGCTAGTTGGAAGTGTTTAATATATATATACATTTATATATATATATAAAGAGATCACTTTTATATGTAAGCGTGGTTTCCCTGATGGCGATCGCAGCCCCCAGGGAAACCCCACACGCATTGACAAAAGTGATCTCCATATATATATATATATATATATATATATATATATATATATAAATAGGTCTATATTTATATATGGATATACATATATATATATATATATATATATATATATATATAGATAGATATACATATCTATATATATATATAGAGTGTCTATCTATATATAGATAGATAGATATATCTATATAGGTAGATCTACTTATATGGATCTATATATATTTTTTAATAGCTGTAAGGTTTCCCTGGGGGACGATCGTGGTGCCCAGGGAAACCATACAGCTATTTAAAAAAATTGCCCCCACAGGGGTCAGCCCTGCTCAAGGGCAACCCCCTGTCAGTTTAATTTTTTTTGTTTTAATAAAAAAAAATGTCATTATTTTTTAACCCCTGGGTGGGGGTGCGATCATACCCCCGTGGGGTAAACAAACATTTTGTTTAAAAAAATATGCCCCCGGGGGGTTTCCCGTTTTCATAGGGGGCTGAGCCCCCCAGTGTAATCCCTGGTGTTTAGTGGGGTTTCCTGGCCGTGGATCACAGTGCGGCTGTGATCAACGGCCAGGAAACCATTTCAGGAAGGCCTTGTTTGAAAGGGGAGAATCTCCCCTTTCACAAGAGGCCTTCCCGAATGGTGGGGAGGCCCTTTCAGGCCCGTTTTCCCCACCAGAGCATAATGCAACCTTACCTGCTGTTTCCTGCTCCGGTGGGGGAAACAAAGTGTGACGTCAGCGCGTCACAGAGAGGCGGGTGGGGGCCGGGTGGAGGCATTGAAGCTCTTCCGTGTCTCCCAAGTGGGTTTTAAAAAAAAATCCTCCAGTGCGACGCACCAGAGGATTTTTCAAACCCCTCCCTGGCGTCGGCCACTGGTCGTGACCCACACCAAGGAGGGTGTGTGGGCGTCGGCCAGTAGCCGATGCCCGCTTCAATGGGATTAAATCTATGAATGTTTGTGTTTATGAGGGCTTTAGCGTGCACTTGTTAGCCAATGTTAATTTGCTCATGTCTGTCCGATTGTGTGCTTATGTATGTAAAGCCTTTTGTTTGTGTGTCAGTGTGTGCTAGGGTTTTTGTTTGCGTCTGTGATTGTGTTCTGTGTCTCCATGAGTGTGCATGTTTGAACCTTACAGTCTGTCCAAGTGAGACTATGTGTGAGCGTGCCTGTTTCTGAGTATCTGTGTGAGCCAGCTTGAGTGCACTAGTGGTGTGTGCAAATGCGGTCTCCAGCTTTTCGTTTCCCACAAATGTCCCTCTACGTAGAGTAGAAAGTAACTACAACCTAGCACAGAGCACACAGCGAACACACACACACATTGGTTAATTAGATGGGGGCAGTAAATTATTAAGGACCCACTGAAAATGCCAAGAGAGGATGTTAGCCGTCAAAAGGTAGTTTTTCTTACCACCTGACCCTTTTGGGAGCAGCAGTGTTGACTCTGCCACCACTCCCCCAAAAAAAGCAATAAGTGGCTGCATAAGAAATGGATTGCAGTGCAGCTTGTAAGAAGTGGCCAGCTGGTTGCAGAGGTTCACCACCTGTACTTAGGAAGGTTGTTACAATGAAAACAGGTAGCAAAACAACCGAAAAGGACACTGTGGACTTTGCAAAATGCTGTTGTGATGATGTTTTGCCTGAGTGGGGCGGATGTACCTGTTGACAGTATAGAACAACTCCGGACATCCTTTTTCTCCGTAATGCCACAAGGCTTTAGTTAGACCTTTCAGTGGCATACCTTCACCTGTGTACTAGCATTAATCAGTTGGTGCTTCCTGTGGAGCTACCTCTACAGGTCACGGATAGGTGTGCAGTGTTAAATACTCCCATTGCTTCTTTTGCATGCAGACGTATTCACCTGTCCTTTTCATATAATGCGTATGTCTATAAGCTTAGCAGCACACATCGATGCTGCAGGTTTTTGTGGTCTAACACCATCATTGTGAGCGTGTTGCACTACATTTCTATTGAATTTCACATTTTTAGGTTGTTGGGATATGCTGTTTCATGGAAAAAAAATAATAATAAAACTATGCACACACTTCTTACTAATGGTCAAGGAAACAATCCGAAAGTAATTTAGAAGGATGCCTCACTCATTCAGACGTTCTAATAAATTCAAGAAGATTATGGGGGTCATTACGACCTCGGCGGTCTTGGAAAAAGACCGCTGAGGCCGCGGGAGACAGAATACCGCCATTGCCGGCGGTATTCCTGTCTCCCTATTATGACATTTCCGCTGGCCCAGCGGAAATGTCACATCAACATTGCAGCCGGCTCGTAATAGAGCCGGCGGCAATGTTGATGTGCAGCGGGTGCAGTAGCACCCGTCGCGCATTTCACTGCCCGAAATTCGGGCAGTGAAATGCGCGACGGGGCTATGCCTGAGGGCCCCTGCACTGCCCATGCCAAGTGCATGGGCAGTGCAGGGGCCCACAGGGGCACCCCAAGTCCCCTTACCGCCAGCCTTTCAATGGCGGTGTTTACCGCCACTGACAGGCTGGCGGTCGGGGACTCATAATCCCCAGGGCAGCGGTGCTTGCACCGCTGCCCTGGGGATTATGACCGCCAGGCGGAAACCTGGCGGGAAAGTGGAGGGGCCGGCGGTATGGCCGTGGCTTTTCCGCCATGGTCATAATTGCTGGCGGAACACCGCCAGCCTGTTGGCGGTGTTACCGCCAACTTACCGCCGGCCGCCAGGGTCGTAATGACCCCCTATGTGTGTATTATTTGTGACAATGTGAATGTCAGCAAGAAAGAGAAGCAGGAAACAGCTTTGCCTGAGACAAGTAGTAAGTCAAACAGAGAAGATTATGATGCCAACTCACAATGAGAACTAGTACTACAGGAGTACTTTTCTATATTCATACTACAGGAGTTCTACTTTACGTACTGCAAAATGTCTTTGAAAATAATTCCCTGTACATTTCTAGGACGGTCATATTGTAACAAGCCGGGCTATTTAGCCATTCAAACAGGAGAAACCACTGACCAGGGTTTGCCAGCTGGCTTCAGAGGGGACATGTGTATGGCTACGTCTTGCAGTATGTACTTTCGGCAGGCAACAGTCTGAAGGTTTCCTTAGCTCAGGGATGACCATCGCCATAGAATTCTGAAAAAGATAGCCTTCTCACGCACACAGTCTGAACTTGGGCAAAGAAATGAATCATGTTTCCATCATTTTTATGGGACCTCTTCACAAGCTACCCAGAAAGTTGCATGTCAGTGGTTGGCTTTCGTAGGGAATATCCCAATACTGAAGAGTAGGAGACTAGTTATGGTTTCAGTAAAGTACCTCATTAAGTCACTGTCATGTCAGACATCCAACAGTATTCGCTATGGACTGGATTGGGGATACTTTTTCAGAATAGCAGGAACCATATTTTTATTGTACTCCTCTTGGTAAATAGCTATAAGACACAATTTGGTTAGACATTGAGTGAATGTTATGCAGGAACAAAATGGCTTTTTTTGAAAAATGTGTTTCTATTATTTCATAGCAACAGCTGAAGTGAAGTGAGCACAATAGCATACATCATGGACCCATGTTGAAACAAAACATAACAACAGCAAGTTCTAGTATCGGACATAAAAAGCAAAGAATACTGTCTCACCATTTGCCAGAACTTTCTCGCTATGGAGACAAATGTACAGGGAGGTGAGGGAGGGAGGAAGCTATACATCAAAAGTGTGTTGGGTTGGGTCCGGGGTACATCAGTCTTAAACAAACTGTAAACACAAGGTCAATAACAGAGTTTGGAGAGCAGGTGGCCAAGGGTGGGGGCTGTCCATATGTCCAGCACCTGGCTACAGCAGCTCGGAATGCCCAGGGGTTAGGTGCTCTGTCCTTGGACAGTAGTTGTACTGTGGGAGAAAGACAGTGCTCATGTATCATTCTCAGCCTCAATGTTCAGAATATGTGTCCCAGATATTGCCCCCTACCGCGACACCCCTTTAGCGCGTATTGACTGCAGTACATGAGATTCCTCACGTGCCCATTGCAATAACATCATCAGCCATTTAGCAATGTCCGGGGCAACAGGTGCCTTCCACTGCACTTCAATCTGTCATTTAAAAAGAACAAATGCAATGTAGGTAAACCGGTGAAGTTGCTTATCTCCCTTGGCTTTGGGTCAAAGGCCAATTAGGCAGGATTCAGGGGTCGGGATCAGTACATGGCCTAGCAGTTCTGCTGTGATGGTCGTAATTGCAACCCACACCAGATGCAATGATGCAGGAACAATAAGGCTTAAGTGCCTTCCCGTACTCAGTATGGATCCTGCATTTTGTATTCTGCAGCGCATCCATAGCTGAAGGTGTAATCCTTGCTTGACTAGTACTGTTAAATTCCTATGGTTTTTCTACAATAGGTGTATTGTGAGGTTGTTTCAGGAATTCTATCTTGGCCCTGTTCACAAAACCTGAAGGGAAATCTGAAATGTAGTCCTGTATGGTAATACCAATTCTAGGAGTACATTGTTGACTGTGTAGACATTCTCACTGGATTCCTGGATTACTACTAGGATATTGTGACTGTCACACAGTTGTTCTCATTGGGGTAACAATTTCCACACATGTAAACATAATGGCAGCACTTTTTGTTCATGACTGAGAAAAGAAACATATTGTAGTTTTTGCATACACAAGCATGCGCCCTCACATAAAACATCCTTCCCCAATAACTCCATAATCGTTTGGGTAATCCAAATTTATTTCCAATCTGGATATAGATTTAGACCTTCCCTTTACAAGGTAAATGCAAGAGGATTTTAAGGATGAGAAGCTACCTAGACACGTTTGGTGAATGCAAAGAAACCACTCAGTTTATGCTGTTCCCTAACTTTATCTGGTGTACCCAACCAGGAAACCCCACAAAACTACCCCTCAGAGGGGACATGTTTGTATGAAAATCTCATGCTACTGGTGGAAGTTCTGTATGATCACTTCTTGTTTACAAGGACAAGCACCCACCAATGTGAGCACTTTCTGGATCGGCCACAAAACATCTCAAATGGGTACAAAAATTGAATATTTAGGAAAAATTCATATACAAATTTTAAAAACAGAAATGACAGGGCCCACTATGCACTTTTATGAATTGGTAGTTAGACAACGAGTGGACAGTTCACAATGGCATCTTAGTGTAAAAGACTACTCTTGTACTTCTACTTCCAGTAACCATAAATGCTTTGGTGAATCAGCTCTAAATCTTCTATTACTGAGGACCATTTACATAGTTGTGCTTAATCTGGATGCCAGAACGTGGCTACACAATTCCTGATTGTTATGCTCCCATTGAGTTTGTGCTTCCAGTATCTGAGCAAGAAGCATGGAATAACACAAGCAAATTGTATTTACACCCATGTTGTGGAATTCAAAAACTCCCTTGTGCATTGTTTGGGCAAATTGTATTTTGCTACATTACACATGAGAAACTGAGGCCTCATTTACAAGGCCTTTGTGCTACTGTTGTGTCATTTTGTTTTGGCGCAGCGGTGGCAGTAGCAGTGCTCTACACTGCCCCAGATATTCAAACTGATGCATTGGGCCCAATGCGTCAGTTGTAAACCCTTGCATCACATTATACCTTTGCGAGGTATACTGTATGCAGGGTAGACATTCCCATGAGAAAAGCCATGCGGAACCGAAGCAGTGAAATTGACAACATTTCACTGCGTCATTCTGCGACTTCACTGCATGAGAATTTTCTAGTCTTCTCAGAGCAGGCGTAAAATTGGCACAAGGCTTTTCTCTATGGGGACCTCCTTGTATTGCTGGAGTAGTGTCATTTTTTTTACGTTAGTCCAGCAATGCATGAGTTTAGTGCCAACAGATTAGTTGGAATTTCTGACACATCTTTGAAAACCTGCGCCATAGAGCTCTATTTTGTACATACAGTGCATTCATGGCATCAATAGGGGATCGTAGGGCAGCACAAGAAATCTGATGCATTGGGGCTGATGCGTCAGATTCTTGTAAATGAGGCCCACAGTTTTTAAAGCAATTGCTTGTTCATGGCCAAATTCAAAGAAATGTGGTATGATCAAATGTAGGGAAAACATTTCAATGTATGATTGAAAAATAAGACAGAAACTGTTTATGTTTCAACAAATATGTTTAATCTAAGAAACTCTACATTATATATTTAACATAATTTACTTGAATTTCTCTTTGAAACAGGTGGATACACTTATCATGATGTACAAAACCCACTGCCAGTGTGTTCTTGACAATGCAATTAATGGAAATTTTGAAGAGGTAAGTTTCTTCATTGGTTTAAAAAACACAAATGAATATCTATTTTTGTAAATTCTCAGAACTGCATTTGGTTTTTCATGGCACATAGCGAAAATAGACTGTAGCAGGGTAAATTTGAACCACCTCATCACAGGCAACATATACAGTGGGTCATAGTGTCATGTGTAGAAAGAAATTAAAAATATCCTTTATTGGAATTAAACTTCACTTTTGCATATGTTCAATATGATGCTTAAGCGCAAGCATATTTATTGGATCTCCTTGGGATTCACTAGAAGAAATGTGTCAATACACCTTTTGTTGCCTTATAGTCACAAGAATGTGTATCTGCATGGAAGAACGCTGACTGCTGCTTAAGCTTTAAAAAAGGTGTCCACATCTATGTGAGGCTCGGCAGGCTGGACAATCTAATGGCATGGGTGAAACCTCAAACAATAATCATATTTGTTGCACTTACATTGAATATATAGGCCAAAGAGCAAAGTTTGACTGACACTGGACGTGGTAAGGAGTTTTTTTCTGAAGTATATTTTTTGAGAATACACACTATCAGTGAAACGTTTAAGCTAGGTTTAGAGGGTGACTTAAATCATATGTCATGGAATGATGCAAGTGAGTTCAATTTCATTTGTAGCTTTTAACATTATATTACGTGTGGTGAATAATAGCAGGCTACACATGAGTGCTGACAACCAATACTAGGCATTCACACCACTTGGACATTCCAGACAACAAGGCCCATATTTATACTTTTTTAGCACCACATTTGCGTCATTTTTTGATGCAAAACTAGTACAAACTTACAAAAGTTAAGTAAGGTAAATTTGCGCCGCTTTTGCGTCAAAAAATGATGCAAATGCAGTGCTAAAAAAGTATAAATATGGGCCCAAGTCTAGAACTTCAGCAGCAACATTCTAATACATTGTTCAGATTACATAACACCCCTTCAATGCCATACTAAAGTATACAACACATCCCCATTCCTTCCCAAAATATAAAAGAGACAAATTATACAACCCCGACAAAGCACACCGACAAAACACAACAGACAGATGCCACAATAATATAACAATATAAAACTTCCCAAAAACTAACAAATACAAAAAAAACACAAGAAACTACCACAAAATACAACTGCTAATAAGGAAACAAAATCAGTGTGCAGGATAACTCAACCACACAAAATCCCCCAACAACCCCGGCAGACTGTGGAATCTCACCACCCATCCAATGGGCACCACACCGCCAGAAGCAGAAGGATTAGAATCACCAGAATTAGAATCCCAAAGTCACCAACCACACTCCCGTAACCGCTTCTTTCACTATCTACATCCCCCCGAAAATCACAATCCTTTATCAACAACAACATTCCTCTTCCTTTTCTTTCTCAAGAACAGGACCCCTGCCAATCCTGTGAAACAAAGCCACTCTCTTTAAATTCCTTGTTTGACCGTTGTCCTGCTTTACCCAATTGCCACCTACCTTTTCCACCCTATACAGTCCTCTAAATTTAGACAAATCCACATCCAACACCACCTGGTTTCACCTTCTCCCAATCCCCCACACTTATAAATCCTTTCATTGAAACCTCTGCAACCAAGAAAACAACCAATTGTGTACCTTGTTGTCTCCCTCTCATCATCTCAAAAGGTAACTTGCGCGCATGGGTACATATTCCACCTTTGTCTCCAAAATGTGTGGTGAATAAAATCAGGTTACACAAGAGTACTGATTTGAAGAGGTTTTTTTCAGCAGCAAAACCTGTGACCCTCAATACCATTCACTTGCATCAACTGCCATTTGGACATTACAGACAGCAGGCCTAGAACCTCAGCAACATCATTCTAATACATAGTTAAAATTCAAAACCACCTCATCAATTTTATATTAAAGTATACAAAAATGGCATTGTGGAATTGGCATTAAAAGTTGTTAACAGAAATCTGATGTGTCAGATTCATGCAATACAATAAAATTAAACTACCAAGCAACGCTTCAAATCTCATTCTTTTACAGAGAAAAGCTGTTTTAATGGCTTTCTGCTAATCGTTATATAAGAATTTTCTCAAATAGTGACTCAATAAAATATCTAATAAACTATTTCCAGAGACCAATATAAGTTGAAATCCATGCATATCCTTCATGATAAAGATGTCCTGAAAGCCATAATTGACAGCTGCTTTTCCAAACTGCCCTGGCACAGATTGTAAAGAAGTATATTTTGTGCATGGCTCCATTTCTAGAATGAATGCAAGCTAGTGCTATTGGTTCTGTGTGCATGCATCGGAGATTGCACAAATGTAGCAGAGCCATGTGCAAAATCTGAACATGGAAGACAGTCCAGTGATGTGGTCCATGCGGAGCAAGGTAAATTCAGTACAGAGGAATGTGTCAGTTAATGTCTCCCCACCTCCCTATCCCAAGTTTTGACCTTGCTCAAGGCTCTAGAAAGGGAAGTTGTCATGCATACAGATGTACCTAGGATTTGACAAAAGCAAATGGGTTATTTTTGTAAAGTATAGAAATGAATGCAGAACTACCCACAGCATCCATGCACATACTGAGAGAGACACTACATACATGCAAATATGATAGAGTAATGTGCAGACATCTATGCACACACAGACCAACAGATGAATAGCTATTCACACACATAAACCAGCTGACAAATGGGCACGAAGGCACACAGACATATTGGCATTCATAAATACATACCGTAGGATATGTTGTCACTTAGCCACACAGGCCAATTGGCATGTTTTATTTTATGTCGTTCACATGTAGAGGTCTTTATGCTCCTTTAGGGTAATTTCAGAGTACAAGATATGACAGGTGGAAAGGAGAACTCAAAGAAGATGGAATGAGGAAGTAAACATATGGATTAAATGATCTTTCTTAAAACAATGTGGAAGTTGGTAGCCAAACTTGGAAGTCTGGTTAGCAGTAAGAGAAAAATGAGCTGCAGGGGAATGAAAGATGAAGGAGGAGAGGTAGGAGGTATATTTTTTGGAGGAGGGGGTGTTTTTAGGACTCATGACAGGGAATTACTAGAAAAAACATAAGATAAGCCATTAAGCTACAGAAACCCATGTCCCTAAACTAACACACATACAACCCACACAGAGGAGAACATACTGTCCTGCAAAATACAGATGGGTCAGGACACAACACAAAAGAAGGAATGAAGGACAGATGGATGGCCAGTATTCAATCATTATGAATTAAAGTTCCTTGAATGGAAAATAACCTGTTGGAATCAGAAATACAAAGTTCTTTCCTACAGATTTCGCCCAGTTCCAGAGACCTTTCTGCTCATATTTATCACTTGCTCAGAATGGGTGGTAAATATGATCGGGCCACATCTGATTGCTGTGTGGGGGCCAGAGGTAGGGAGGAGGAGTTTGAATGTGTCTCACATCAGGGCAGGCTTCAGGCGACTTGGGGGAGAACTGCAGAGGAACACTGGAGGAAGTTGACTAGCAGCCAAGTTCAGCTACCTCAGGACCAGTGGCCCAGCTCTCTCAGGTAATTTTTCCAGGTGTGTGTCTGTATCTGGGCTTGGTGTTCCTGCATGAAGGAATCCCAGGTTTTGAAACACCAGGCCTTATGGAGTCAGACAAGACAGTATCCCCTGGGATACTGATCTGACCCCCTTATAATGGGTCAGGTATTATAAGTGTAATGCCACTTTACATGTCTCTTCAATCAACCAAGTTGTACAGATTTAAAAACAAAGAAATATCTGTCTCAAATTTTTGTTGTGATTGAAAGTGATTCATGGTACTGGTGAAAAGCATTTGATTGATATTGTTTGATATTATGATCAGACTGTTATTATATCCGTTCTTCTCTTCTTTAAATGTTCTACACATGTGAAGTAAAATCATTACATATGGCAATTTAAACCATTTGTTGGTATATTTTATATCAATGTTTCTTTTTCTATTTTTCCAATAATATGATCTGTTGAAATCGTATATTGGGGAGCTACCTCCTTTGGAGTTTTTTTTATTTATACTTAAGCTTAACAATTAATTTCTAAAAATGCAGTTTTTTTTTTTTTTTTGCAATAACAAAAAATAAAGTAATCATACACAACTGCACGCTTTTTCTTGTGATTCATCATTGCGTTAATCAGTAATCTAGAAAATCTCATTCCAAGACATTCTAGTGACCAGTTTACTTGTTAGCTCATAATATGTTATAGTACCTCATTTATGCTCAAAGGTCGTCAGAGCTAGTAGTGAGGCAGAGGGTGTTTCTGTGAATGATGGCGATGCCTCATCCCTGTCGGTTGATGCTGTCCTTGTGGATGATTTTGTAGCTGTCGGGAATGGCAGTGGCAATGTTCGGGGCTGAGGTGGGTGGGCCATCCAGGTTTCGGTGAAGAAGGCGACATCTGGAGCAATGGAGTCGAGCAGGTCCCAGATTTCCACTGCATGTTTGATGAGAGAGCGGGTGTTGATTATGGTGCAGCTGAGATGGCTGGGTCCAGTGCTAGGTGGGCATGTGGTCAGAAATCTGGATGGTACTTTATATTTGTATTTTTGATATCACCTGTGATTTGATTATTGACTATGCATGGCAATGTTGCTATCTTTATTGGAATATCTTAATCTGCTAAAATATGTGGAGTTACTAAAGTCCTTCTTGGAAGATAGAGGTCAGGAAGTGTGGTAGCCCCCTTCTCTTCGGTTACAAAAAGACTTACTGTTGGGTAACCTCAGGGCTCTGCCCTGAGCCCCACACTAGGTAACATCTACTTGACAATGCTGGCTTCCCTGGTGGAATCCTTAGGTGCCAAAATAATCTACTATGTGAATGGCACACAGCTTTTTTCTCCTATAGTAAAAGAGAGGATATCTGACTAGATTCTATTAAACCTTATCTAGCTGTTATCTTCTAATGTACGTGCATGAATCAGCTGAAGTACAATTCAGGTAAAATCAAGGTACTCTCCGCTGGCTGCAACTTTTCAATAGACTGGCAGATTTTTGGACCGGATGGAGTACCCCCACTAGGCCCCCAATCAGAGGTGGTTAGAAATCTTGGGGTGAAGACCTGCTTTGGACTACTACATACTGCAAAAACGTTTCTGCACTTTCTTTCCCTCACAGCCAGGAATACAGTCATCTTACTACTCATGATGACTAGACTGGATTTCGCAACTGCTTTATATTTTGGTTTCCCAAAGTACTTAGTAAATATGTTACAGGTAGTACAAAATGCAGACACCCACTTGATCCTTAATATTCACCTAAGAGCTCAAATTTCATCACATCTGGTCCTAGTGATTTTTTATCTAGGATACCCTCATATCTACCTAACAGGAAGTTGAGTTCTTCCAATAGTACGCTGGCCTTAGTATCCAGGATCTGCCAGTTTAAAACAAGCAGTGGCTCTTTTTCCTGTCTAGACCCCTGAGCCTGGAGCAAACTTCCCCTTGATCTCCATCAAACGGAATCTGAACAGCAGTTTAAAAAGAACCTGAAAATTTGGCTCTTCTCTCAGAGCCAACTGCTTTCTCCCTTGCCATAGCACTGGGACACTCTTTGAAGTAGCTGCACCCTCCACAAATCCTGTTTCATCATCATCATTAGACTTTTATGGTAGTAGAGGTCTGTATGCGGTGAGAGTCTGAGTACTGGACTCAAGGGATCCATTTTGAATGTTCCTGGTTTAGAATTGCACCAGATGTAGGACTGATACAGCTTCCCCGGAAAGTGGAAGGGTAATGACTTCATTCCTGTTGCTGTTGGGTGGAGTCCTAGACAGTGAAATGGAAGATGGTTGAGATAGTGCTCATCTTAGAAATTTAGTGAAGACCTTGTTAGCAATGTGCTGCTGATCGGTTCTTCCTGAGTATTGCCATATGGGAGATAATAGTGGTGAGAGGTGGGACTGCAGTTTCTGTTGTTCAAGGTGAGAAAGTTTCTAGACAGGCCTATCCTTTTGTATGTCCTTGATTATTGATTCAGGAAGGCTGGTGACAGCCATTTGGAGAGATCTCGCACTGCATTGTGCCCTTGTTTTAGATAATTCTGCTTGGAGCCGGTCATTGTTCTCATAATGTACCACATCGAGCCTTCTACAAAAAAAATTATTGAGAATGTCAGCCCATCTTGGCTTAGAAACTGGTGCTGCTGCAACCAACATTAGAAAATGAGTACTCTAACAATGCCAAGGTGTGCACCCTCATCGATCTGGAGGCTCCAGTTGCCAGACTCATCCATGAATTAGGATGGGTCTGGAGGCCTCATCTGGTATGCTAGTGTCTCTTCTGCACCTGGTTTACGGAGGTCACAGTTGCCAAAGATGAGAGCTGCTGGAGGGAGCCACTTTACTGAAATCCCTGTGTCTTCAGGTTCCATACATGGATGCCATGGCAGCCCCAAAAAATGAGACTCCGCTGTTGGAGGATCAGGACCAGTTCACATGTCCATCACAAACTGTCCCACTCCAAGATGCAGATAAACTGGCCCTGAGACCTATGTGCAAATAATACACTGAATAGCGGTTTGATGCCAGCGAAACAAATTAAGGATCTGACCTACAGTTTAGAGGATGGGTACTCTGTCACATATAATCAGGTATAATGCATTTGTAATAAGATGGGCAGGGTATCTATCAGATTTGTGATGGAGTACCCATCCTCCAAACTCTATATCGGACTGTAGGACTTTTTTTTCCGAATATTTCAAGGTGAAAAGTGAATTGAACTGTTGGGTGCATAAACACCTTCGGGTATTTGAGGGATCTGCACCTGTGCCTAGCTGGCAATGAGTCCCAGATTAAGTGCCAGATGTTGGAGAGCTCCTTTAGTGGGAGATACCAAAGGGTGTATGGCCTCAAGATCACAAGAAGGATTTTAACAAAGCATTGAGTTTGCTTAATTACACTGTGTAGCATTATGCAACTGTGCGTCATTAAAGTACTTTATTTGATACAAAAAAGAGCAATGGGCTGGACAGCACATTATTGTGTCTGTTGGTTGGTTTTTGAGTTCTAATTCTTGTTCCCCACATTATCTTCCTG
This sequence comes from Pleurodeles waltl, assembly GCF_031143425.1. Taxonomy (NCBI): domain Eukaryota; kingdom Metazoa; phylum Chordata; class Amphibia; order Caudata; family Salamandridae; genus Pleurodeles; species Pleurodeles waltl. The sequence goes on from NC_090444.1 coordinate 1,142,336,696, forward strand.
AGAAGCCATTGACTGTTTCCCTTGCAACTTTTTGAATCAAGCGCCGAAATGTTGTACTTGACCCACTTTGCAGGGCCATACTAAAATAGACCACAGGACAACTAATGCAAACAACTTCAACTCTCACAGTTAGTCTGCAGTTGTCCCTGTCTGCCCCATGCCCCCCTCCCCAGATTGGGGTCTAACAGCCCTTAATCACATTAATCAAATTTGTACTGTCTCTGATGTAGGTCCTTGTTGTTGAGCAAATGGTTTTATAAATATATCAGTGAGTTGACACATTGGTCTTAAAACAGATATACATCCTGGAATGATCAGCTTTCCAGGAGATTATGCCATTGTTTGTACATTGTTGCAGGGTATACTTAGCTGATATTCTGGGTCATAGTTTGTTCAGGAATCAGGATTTGTTTTGACTGAGGATGCCTGCGTGTACGCAAGTTCAGTAGCTCTGTGGAAGGTGCCACTTGCCAATCGTATCCTGAATCACTATGCAGCCTCCTTGGTCTGCTGTTTAATAGTGATACCTGTATTGAGCTTTTGTGCACGCAGGGCAATGTGCTCTATTTTAACCAATGTTGTGTTGAATATGTGTCCTCTTTTTATTGAGAGACTGAACCCTTTTTAAGACCTCTTTGGATGCATTGGGGTGAGCATATTTTAGCTACTAACAATTGCACCAACAGTGTCAAACCATATGATTCATTAGTCGTTGGCATTTCTGAAGTCGTGGTCTCTGATTCAATGTAATACCGTTTAAGTCTTTACCATATTCTGAAGAATTTTGGAATTGTGGCAGATGAGAAATGCATAATCGATGCTTTTGCTCCAATAAATAAGATCCCTCTTCAGAAAGACCTTGAAAGCTGCTTAGGAGTGATCAAAAAGCGAGACAACAATGGTTTTTATTGTTTTTCTACTTCTATCGCATAGAAAAACCTTTGCACCAGAGCTGAAACTGAGAACAACTAGTTTTCAAGATATGGAGTGAATTGAACATGATTAACATGTGGAAGTTTTCAAAATATGAGGTTTTATATGTTCATACTGGATATATCGTTGTAGCTCCAGAATACGACAGCAAGCCACACTGGGATTGTAGAATTTATTAGCTGCATAGCAGTAGTTGCTTGTGATTTTTTAATTAGAAATGTGAAACTAATGGCCAGAACAGATCAACTTTCAGACCCCTTTTTTCCGATTTTTTTAGACGTAAACATTTTTTTATATGCACACCACAAAATGGGCTTGTGCAAATATCGTTTTGAGCTATGGCATTTTGTTTTTTTTGGTAGATCAGCCCTGTGGGCATGTTAGTAACTTGTGGACATCTTTAATTATTTTATAGATTATCACATAGACTCCAAATGACCATTGCATTTGTTTCATACTCTTCATCAGACCAAACCGTCATAACAAAATGGCAAGCTTCTTACCCATACAATGTCTATTAGTTTGTTCTTTAAAGATATTCCTGTTTTTATCTGTTTCAGATTCAGCATTTCATATTACATTTTTGGCAAGGAATGCCTGATCATCTTCTCCCCTTGCTTGAAAACCCAGTTATCGTAGATATCTTCTGTGTATGTGACTCCATTCTCTACAAGGTATGTGGATTCACTCTGGAACGAATGGAAGTTGTACAAAGATATGGTTGCACATGAGGTGTAATGCAAAGTGATGGGAAATCCCTCATGAATGCCCCCTGAAGTACTGGGGCCCCTCTGAAAGTTTTTGGGGGGGCTGCACCACATTGGCTACAGAGGCCTGCTTTACGCCCCTTGGACTCGCATGGGGTTCAAAAAGAGAAGGGGTACTGGGTCTGCAAACACAGAAAGAGCGCATTTATTATATTTTTGTCCAACCATTTCACTTGCCATAACGTTTAGATTTTTCAAGTGTAGAAATATATTATTTCACAGATGCCATCCGCCACAAAATAGGGAACATAAAATCACACCTGCCAGAGTGCATCCTTTGCTTTGCTAAAGGATATCATTTCATAAGTACATTTATAAAGGGAAAATGGCTAAGTTAGTGCATTTCATGAACTTTTTTTATAGTCTTGAAAAGAGTAAACTTTCCAAAGTTACCAGAGGTTTAAAATAAAGCAGGATAAATGCATATCAGAGGTCGTGGTATATGTAGATTTTGCAGCACAAAAGCAAACCAATGATATCGGGTAAATTATCATGGAAAAGGAAGTTTTTGTACATAATTTAAAAAGTTTGTTTTTCGAGTGGAGAATTGTAAAATTCACAAAGTGTGAATCCCTTTACGCAACTCTGGCAGCAAAATGTTAACCTTACACACTCCTGTTATAAATTAGCATCATGTATGATTTCATGTTCCTGTCTCATGTAAACTATCAGAATGATTTGGCTCTAATCCCTGTTTTACGGAACACGCCAAGTAGTACATGTTTTAGGGTGGCTATATATGGTTGTTCGTCAAAAGACTGAAGGTCACACAAGTAGGACAGGATAGAGTTCAAAAGGAGACAACATTGTGAGAAACATTTGAAAACAATAGTACTCTGAATAGAAGCGTCAGTGATAATCGGAAGAGTAAGAATCAATAGGCAATATCAGGCAGAGAGAGACATTGGTTTTGTAATCTGTGGAAATTCCATATAGTTATAATGTGGCAGGTTTGGTGTAAAATGCATCTTCTGTATAACCTGCAGACTTCAGAATGCATGGTTTCCAGCTGAAGCAGCTCAAAAGTTGTAGTGAGCCCAACCTTTTTATGTGAATGTGTGGTTATGAGGCGAGATATCTTGCTGTACAAATTAAATTAGCTGAGCTACCCCGTTATTGCAACTCAATTGCAAACCTCCTCTCTTGCAGATTAGTCGTCAATGTATTACAAACATTCACCTCCGAGTAGTTTGTACCCATCTTGGCCCTTCTCACTCATCACATGGACATTCTGTGGGTTCATCTGAGGACTGAGGAGGTCCAGGATGGGACTAATGACGCTGGCAGTTTTTTTTCCATAGCGGAGGAATCATTTACATTTTTTTTTACAATTTGGGACCTCCAGGGTTTCCCCCTCCGCTAATGGACCTAATAGAATTTCTAAAGAATTGAATAAAGCAGTGCTGTCCCCCTTTTCCTGTTTCACAGTCTAGGTCTCCTCCCTCCAGCTTCAGGAAGGTCAGCAGTACACTTCTACTGCCTGGGAAAATAACGTCATCTCCATTTTTTCCACTCAAATCGGCCAGGGGCTTCCAAAACGGTACCTTCAGGCTTCCATAACTCATGCACACAATGTGTATACTACACGGGATACATACAAACTCTCTGGATGTTAGTACTAGGATCTGGGTTAGTGCATAGAAGCAGAACTTTGCATGATCGGGCCAGTAGGTATCTGAGAAAAATAAAAGAAAATATGTTTCTTCTGCAAAGCAATTTTTTTTCTGTGGGCTTATTCAGACTGAATTGGGAGGGCGTCAGGAAATAGGTCCAAGGAGGGATCATGGATCACTCTGGAAAGCGTGCTGCATTCCAGGGAGAAGGAAATGTATGGGAAACATTTGCAGATATATAAGCAAAAAGCCACAAAGTCCTGTACAACCTTAATTCAATTGTAAATCATAGGTCATGTGCCACAGGGTTTAAGCTTTTACATTTCCCATCCATGTGTACACAAATAGTAAACAATATGCTGTGGCTGCATTTGTTATCAATGCACCGTTCATGTGCTGGGAAGGGTGAAGGGGAATGTCTTATTTTGTCTTATTCTGTTAAATAATTTATTTTAAATTTTTCGAATATGTTGGGTTTGAAAGTTTAAATAATCATTTTATTATTTGAAACATGCATGGAATTCTGCAAAAAAGTACTTTTGTTGTCTTATAACCGGCACTCTTCTTCATGCAGCTTTAAGCAACACATATCTAAGTATTTTCTTTGTTGAAGGTTCTTACAGATGTTCTTATTCCAGCAACAATGCAAGAAATGCCGGAAAGGTAAGACTGCGCCTAAAACTTATATAATTATACCTATAAGATACCTTTAGGTGAATAAGGCAATATGATGCACAGACTTCTCCATGAAAAGAAACGTGATCTGAAAAATATGTTGGATTATACCGACGTCTGTCCATACTGTAGGCAAGTAATATAACCCGTCACATTATTTGCAGAGTAATTTCTGGTGTAATTATGAATTTTAACTACTTTATCAAATGTGTTGCAACATACACGCAGAGTAAACTACTACACCGAGCCGATTGTTGTCACAATTACACTAGCATTTTGCCTAGTTCTGGGACAACATATAAACGGGAAACTATTACTGATTAACAAGTAGAAGGAGTTGCCACGGTGCAAGATTCTGTAATAAAAATGTACTTACCCAAACTGCTCATGCATATGTTTGCAGGAAGGAAAAATAAAGTGAAGCAAATGCATCTCCTACATGTACACAATCAGAAGTAGGGCCACTATTAACCCTACAACTTGGAGCTTGCTCTAATGATGAAATCTTCACAGGTATTACTTGTTTTGTTCAGATACATAATATAGCAATAGTGTAAGAACTCCAGGTCAGCGGGACCCAGGTCGGAGGGACGCAGGGCAATCAGATGTTACAGTACTCCAAATGTGACAACAGAGATCATTTACTTCTGGTGTCTTAGTGTCCAAAGCAGAGGTGTGGATGTAACCTGGCCCACAATATTAATTTTTGTGAGCCACAGTCTCCACATCAATGGGTACTGCTAGGTCCACATTAGAATCCAAATGGAAACATAAATGTACAAGTAGGAGGGCCAAATACTATGATGATGAATGACGTGTGTATATAGGTCCTTCTTTGATAAGCAAGTGCCCTGTTTCTGGAAGGTAGGAGAAGCTTCCAGACAGTGGCTTTGAAGTGCAAGGAATTTCCTGTCTCCCCAGCCCTGGCTCCAGGCTGATTGAAATGACAATTCTGGGTTGTTAGGCACTTTGTGTGAAGGCAGAGCACAGGCTATTCAGGTGTAACTGAAGCTGCGCTTAGCTCAGTCTCCCCATCATGTCAGCAGATGGCCAACTCAGGCTTACTAAATCTCTTCTGTGTGACTGTCTGGGAGGAATTCACAAAGTCTAACTGTTGGGCACACATAGTCATTTGACCCAGGCCAGGCTATAAACAAAAAAAGTGCTAAGTGCAAAATAATGTCAAATTGCGAAAAGTGGCTTTTTGAAAATTGTGATAAAAAATCCGACTTCACCACAAGTTAGCATTTCAAATTGTGATTGCAGGGACACCAAACATGACTGGGCTATCTCTTCCCATTTGAAATTGTCACTTATAAAAATGTAATAAGGCAGGCACAATATTATTCTATTGGAGAAATAGGCCTTGCACTAGTGAAAAACGGATATAACTGATTTTCACTATCAGGATATGTAAAAGCTAGAAGTATATGTCCAACTTTTTTAATACACTGTACCGTGCCCTGGGGCTGACCGGGGCCTACCTTAAGTGTGACTTCTATGTATTAAAAGGGAAGGTATGGGCCTGGCAAAACATTTATTTTGTGAGGTTGAAATGACAGTTCAGACTTCACACACAGACTCTGCAATGGCAGGCCTGAGACATGGTAGCAGTTAGTTTACAGTGCCTGGGCACATATTGCACTCTACTAGGAACCTTTAAGTGAATTAAATGTGCCAATTGAGCATAAGCCAATGTTACCAGGTTTTAAGCAGAGAGCACAAGTACCTTACCACTGGTTAGCAGTGATAAAGTGCATAGAGTCCTATAGCCAACAAATGCAAATGCAGTAAAAATGAGAGAAGGAAGGTAAAGCGTTTGAAGATGACCCTGCAGAAAAGACTAGGCCCACCAAAGATATACACAACAAGGTGCAAGAGTGCAGATCCAACAAAGATTTAAACAACAAAGTGCAAGTGAAAAAAGGATCTCAGAATAAGAGATTAAGGCCCTCATTCTAACCCCGGCGGTCTCAGACCGCCGGGGCCAGGGTCGGCGGGAGCACCGCCGACAGACCGGCGGTGCCCCGCAGGGCATTCTGACCGCGGCGGTTTGGCCGCGGTCAGAAAGGGTAAACCGCCGGTCTCCCGCCGGTTTACCGCTGCCCTTAGAATCCCCCATGGCGGCGCAGCTTGCTGCGCCGCCATGGGGGATTCTGACACCCCCTACCGCCATCCTGTTCCTGGCGGTTCGCCCGCCAGGAACAGGATGGCGGTAGGGGGTGCTGCGGGGCCCCCGTAAGAGGGCCCCACAAAGTATTTCAGTGTCTGCCTAGCAGACACTGAAATACGCGACGGGTGCAACTGCACCCGTCGCACCTTCCCACTCCGCCGGCTCAATTCTGAGCCGGCATCTTAGTAGGAAGGTTGATTTGCCCTGGGCTGGCGGGCGGCCTTTTGGCGGCCGCCCGCCAGCCCAGGGCAAATCCCAAAATACCCTCAGCGGTCTTTCGACCGCGGAGCGGTATTTTGGTGGGGGAACTTCGGCGGGCGGCCTCCGCCGCCCGCCGAAGTTAGAATCACCCCCTAAGTCAATTTTGGCTACAAAATGGCCATGTTTCATCTTTTGGGTTCTGTCTTGCTGTGGAAATGCCCAGTTGCTTGGATATCCAATCCAGCCATAGTGTCCTTTGACACCTAGCTGAAATTACAGCTTCTTTCCGTCCTCTGGAGCAAGCCAAATCTTAGTAACAGAGGTACCAACTAATAAGCAAAGGGACTAGCCTAAAATCTCCTAAACCCTGCACATCAACACCCACAGCATATATAGAAACACTTGCACAGGCAAAACGTAAATCAGTGCACTTACATAAAATACACTGGCATTGAGGAGATCAGTGAACATGATAAATACAAATATGTAATTGTTCACAGCTCAATGGGTACTTAAGTAAGTAAGGGCCAGATGTACCAAGAAGGCCTTTTGCGAGTCGGAAATAGCGATTTTTAAGAAATCACTATTTCTGATTCGCAAAATGCAATATATCACATTTGCGATTCGTTAATAGCGATTTCTTAAAAATCGCAAATGCTATTACCGAATCGCAAATTGTGATACCGGCCCCATTTGCACCTATGGGCCTGTAGGCCCATATTTGCGAATTTTTTGCATTTCCAAAATTGCGATTTCTTAACTGGAAATCGCAATTTTGGAAATGCAAAACCCCAGGGTGCGGGGGCCTAAGGCCCCCCCTGCTGAACCCCAAAAAGTTTTTTAGGACATGTAAGGTGCACACATACCAAAAGGGCATGTGTGCTTTACATGTACATTTTAAAAATGCATTTAAAAATGCATTTTTAAAATTTGCACATGATTACCACCAAGTTCAACTTGGTGGTAAATAGCGATTCCTTAATGCCCAATTCGCATTAAGGAATTGCTTCTTACATGTGCTAAATTTCTTATTTAGAGAGTCGCAATTTGCGACTCTCTAAACAGGGTCGCAATTTTAAGGAATCGCTATTTTAGCGATTCCTTAAAATTGCTTTCAGAATGCCTTTAATACATTCTGAAATGGCTTTTTGCATTCGCAAACGGGCATTCGCACCGTTTGCGAATGCAAAAAGCTTTCATACATCCGGCCACTAGTGAAGAAAATCTATACCACATGAGTATATCTTCTGATATCCTTGTTGAAAAATACCACAAATTTAATAATGTATTTTATGTTTCATAGCAGTTTACTTTTTATTACATTGTTTTGCAAACCTCAAATGTTCCTATTTTTTATGTTCTTTCGAATTGATTATTGCTTCATATACTTCATATAATGTCCTTATTCACTATTTTCTCTTGAATTGTATGCTTTCTTGTACTATGCAATCTTTACCTTTTAAAAAAATTCTCTTTAAACCTAAAAAAGAGAAAAATAACCAGAAAGAAAAATTAACAAACTCTAACAAAGCAAGTGGTGTTGTATTTCTGATAGTCCATTTCTGCGCTTTGTGTGATGTATTCAAATATATGCTGGCAGAATCTGAATATTCTGCATTCATTAATGGGGATGCTAAATCAGCCTGGTGAGGGCCCAGGACTGACTGCATTACCCAGTATCCAGTGCAGCAGGGAGGCTGCTTTCCGACATGCTTAGCTCTAGGCAGGCACTCTTAAGCTCTCCAGCAATCCTACAGCATGCGATGCCAAATCAGCCTGGCTGGAGCCCAGTCCGCATTACCCAGAATCCAGTGGGGTAGAGAAGCCACTTCCTGACATGCTTAGCATCAGGCAGGTGCTCTTAAGCCCTCCAGCACTCCTGCGGCACAGGATGACAAATCAGCCTTGCGGGGGCCAAGGACTGCATTATGTAGCATCCATTGCAGCAAGGAGACTGCATTCTGACACGCTTAGCACCAGGCAGGAGTTCTTAAGCCCTCCAGCACTGATGCGCCAGGGTATGTGCCCAAGCGAAGACTGGTCCAAAAGCGGGCCCATCTGCTGCCATCATCTCCCTAAAGAGGCTGGGCTCTTTCATTGAGTACTCTGGAGGTAAGAATACTTTGTGAAGGGTTGATATAATTTTTCGTGGCCCAAAGACCCCTCTCTGAGCTTATTGAACATCATGGGTAAAAGGAAAGTTCAGGGTATTGGTGGAGCAAAACACATACCTTCACCTAATACTCTGTCCATCACTAACTATTGTCCTTCGGAATGGGTGTTGCACCATCCATAGCCCTCCTGGCTCAGGCCCAGAGGGACCCCGGAAAATAGATAAATCCGGTTTGGGATGCATCATAGACTGAGCTTGAGACAGATGGGGTGGCAAACAAAGTCAGCAGATTGAGGAGCAATATGATGAATAATATTAACAGGAAGAACATTGAAGCACAAGATCTTAACCACCCTACTGGGCTGCAAGAGGTGGCCATTCCGACTATGGATTTGGTGACTGATATTGCGGACATTTCCATACAACCAAACTCAACTCTTCTAAAAAAAAGCAGACATACTAAGGAGGTATCACCTTAGAGCCAGTCAATCTTGGAGGCGGGAGTAGTGGCCCTCTCCCCATCAATGAGCTACAAGATACGAGTGCTATGTCTCCCCTGGCGATGCAATTGTGATGCTTTATCCTCCAGGTTAGCACTCTTGTTTCAATCTTTGACAGAGGCCTTAACTGTCAACATCAGAACAGTGCCCGCTCTACGGGCGACAAAAAATGCAAAAACCCAGTCTTTATGCAAGAGCATAATCCATGCATTGTGTTTATATGCAGTATGTTAACCTTTTGCATTGCAGAGTTTAACCTTGAAAAACACCATTAATAATGTTTGCAATAACTGTTCATTTGCAAGGTATTTTTGCAGACTTACTGAGTGTGTTAGGGTGTGGTCCCTTTCTAGGACCTTCTAGAAGGTTTCCCTGCAGCATGACTGGGTGTGGTTTGTGGGCTGGGCCAGACTCTATATAAGGGAGCCAGCCCAGCTCCACGTGCTCACTATTCAGAGGTCCCGGTGCAGAGCAGCAGCAACTTCCTGAGCTCCTGTTCCGGAGGCCTACTTTGATGTTCCAGGCCTGCCCTCATTATATTGGTGATCCTTGAGCAGGGCGGTAAGGAGGAGGTCGGGCTAGGCCCCTGACGCCGTTCTCAAAGACTTTCGAGTTTTGCGCCAAGTTGTGAAACTTTCAGTGTGCGCGATCGTTTCATGGCATTTGCATATTCTTGTTCGAATCGGCAGTCTGTGCGATTCATTCCTATCATGTAAACCTTGGCATTCAGATCGGCAACAGTGTGCGCAAGTCATTCCTATCATGTAAACCTTGGCATTCAGATCGGCAACAGTGTGCGCAATCACTTCATGGCATTTGCATGTTCATGTTCGAATCGGCAGAGTGCGCGATTTATTTCTCTCATGCAAACCTTGGCATTCAGATCGGCAACAGTGTGCGCGATCACTTCATTGCATTTGCATATTCTTGTTCAAATCGGCAGTGTGTGCGATTCATTCCTATCATGTAAACCTTGGTATTCAGATCGGCAACAGTGTGCGCGATCACTTCATGGCATTTGCATATTCTTGTTTGAATCGGCAGAGTGCGCAATTCATTTCTCTCATGTAAACCTTGGCATTCAGATCGGCAACAGTGTGCACGATCACTTCATGGCAATTGCATATTCTTGTTCGAATCGGCAGTGTGCGCGATTCAGTCCTATTATGTAAACCTTGGCATTCAGATTGGCAACTGTGTGCGCGATCACTTCATGGCATTTGCATATTCTTGTTCAAATCGGCAGAGTGCGCAATTCATTTCTCTCATGTAAACCTTGGCATTCAGATCGGCAACAGTGTGTGCGATCATTTCATGGCATTTACATATTCTTGTTAGAATCGGCAGAGTGCGCGATTCATTTCTCTCATGTAAACCTTGGCATTCGGATTGGCAACAGTGTGCGCAATCATTTCATGGCATTTGCATATTCTTGTTCAAATTGGCAGTGTGCGCGAATCATTCCTATCATGTAAACCTTGGCATTTAGATCGGCAACAGTGTGCGCGATCACTTCATGGCATTTGCATATTCTTATTCGAATCGGCATTGTTCGCGATTCATTCCTATTATGTAAACCTTGGCATTCAGATCGGCAACAGTGTGCGTGATCATTTCATGGCATTTGCATATTCTTGTTCGAATCGGCAGAGTGCGCGATTCATTTCTCTCATGTAAACCTTGGCATTCGGATCGGCAATCGAGTAGGGGATTAACAATATCTTAGCTTCTTCTGGACGATGGGCCTCTAACTTAGTGGGTGAGGAACATTCAAGGAAAGATCAGTCTAACCCAAACCCATACTTAGAACCTAAGTCTTTCAAGTTTACCACACAGGTTTCCCCCATATCAGCGGAAGCTATCACACCAGCTCCTGAGAGGTCTTGTAATAAACAATCAAGGGTGTTATCCTTGTTGGATGCTGAGAAGGTGATCCGCCTCATTCCTATGGGGGAGTCATGTCCACAGGAAAGTGAAAGAATAACAGCTAGTTGCTCACACTAGCAATATATACATCTCCCCCTGAGTCAATTGCTTTTGTCATTATTCTTGATCAAGTTCCCCCTTTAACCACAGCAAAGAGGGAATCAGAAGTGGACCAGAAATACAAAGTTATTGGTTTAAAGTCAAGTCAGGTTGGACGGATGACCTTCCCAAGGAAATTAGAAGTGTTCCAGGGGTTGGACATGAACCAAAATGTTTGCCAGGGGATTGTGTGGATGTCAATTTCAGGAACCCGGTTTGGGGGGAGATTCATTCTCACAGTCCTTTAATCTGCTTCCTCCGATTGAATCAGAGTGCTTCCCTGGGTTATTTTTACAATCCATCACAACCTTTGCAGGGAGTGGTAGCTGTTTAGCAGCAGGGTAATGGTAACCTGGTGTCTCACCCGTAGCCTTTGCAGCTCTCTTTCAGTAACTGCTTTTCTGCCCTAAGCAACCTGCAAGAAAATGACTGATGATGCTTATTGCCGTCCACTAAGAATAGTAATAGTTCTATGTCTGTCATGTTAACCACTGACCCTTCCTCAAATAAGGCAGGGCCTTTAGCTCAGCTGGAAAAGCCAGATCCAATTGTGAGCTCTACGCCAATAACATCTTGCCCTAGAGATGCTATGAAAGTACTATTCTGGAACATTGCCGGCATCCACTCGAAGCTTTTGAATGAAGACTGGCTGGCTTTCACAAAAGAGTTTGATTGACATGCCTCCAAGAGACTTGGGACCTGGAAGACTTCGATATAATTATTATTTTTTTTTTTAATTCTGCTCTGCCTGCTGCCTCAGGGAGGGCAATGGGAGTTTTGACTTTCTTCATTTCCATTAAGTTCCCCAGTGTAAGGGTTAAATCTGTTGGCTCGTCTCCCTGGTAACAAATAATATTACTTTCAGGGTTGGGTACTATGGACCTATTGATTGTAAACCTTCATTACAATAAATTCGACCATCATTATACTAATATTGTGATTATGTTGCATGAGGAAATCTTAATATGAGAGCAAAATGTCTCCCACTAGGCTTGCTTTGGGTAGGTAACGTCAATTGTACAGCATGTAAGCATAGAAATTCACAGGTGTGTGGCATGGAAAATAAGGATGGGCAGGAGTCGACACACTGCAAACATTCAAATTATGGGGATGCCTTGAAACATATTCTATAGTCTGAGGAATTAGTACTCCTGAATGATTGTGTCAGGACTACCCTTAACTGTTACCCAATGTTTGTAGGAGGGAACACATCCAGTATCATTCATTTTATGTTGATTTTAAATAATTTTAATTATCTTGTGGTTGGTTTTAAATTTTCCCCAAAATGTGCTACTGACCCTACCCCCCTAGTAGCTTCTCTCAAATTAGATAATGTGCTAGGCAAGCCTAGGAAGACTGTAGCCCCTCTTATCTACAACTATAATAAGGGTCTCAGATTGAATTAGGAGCAGTTCGACTTAAAAATCATTTCTGGCAAAAATTGTCTTTGAAAATATTGGGCTAAAATGTCAGTGTTTGTCATAGGAGGCTTCCCCTCTTTGTATAATTAAGGACTTTGGTGCATTTGCTCAGGTATCGTATCTGACCTTACTGTAAAATGTTCTAGCCTCACTCCCGCCCCTCACCTGTGGTTTAATTCTGACTGTTCAAAGTCGCAAAAGCCCTTAAAGATGGCACTAAACTAATGCTAGGGTAAATAAAATTTCAAGGCCAGAAAAGCTGAACTTAGAAACGAGCCATGGTCGGTCTTGTTGGCTGCTGGGGACATGAGGGATATGAGGCAATTCTGTGAGGTTATGATCCACCCATTATTGCAAATTAATCCAGAATCTTTAATCCCCTGAACAAGGGTGATCATTCCCAAGATATAAGGATTCATATAGAAAGAGATAGGGAATCAGCATTTCAGTTTAGTAAGTCTATTACAGTGAAGGAGGTAGAGATGGCCATTAAGCAAAGTAAGTATAGCAAAGCCCCAGGGCCGAAAAGAGTGCCTGTAGATTTGTTTAAAGATAATCCTGAGCTCTGGGTCCCTTTGCTTACTAATGTATTTAGAGCTGCCGTGATTAGACCACATCCCTCGACTTCAATTAGGCCACTGTTTTGCTGATCTTTAAAAGGGGGGGGGTGATCTGACCCAGTCTGTTATTGGCCCATTTCTTTATTAGATTCCACAGTTCAAATACTGGTCAGGATTCTTTTGGCATGATTGATGGGTTGAGCTGTATCTAATAATGTCCTTTCAGAAACCCAGTACAGTTTTAGACACGGTTTGGGCACTGTCAGCAGTGTTTGAACTTATCACTCACTGTAGGAAAATGCACCAAATCCATGAAGAGCCTTTATACCTAGCATTCACGGACCTGTCTTGTGCTTTCAAACAGGTACAAGTTGTGGAACATGCTTGGTTATATGGGGATATAGTTTCCCCCTAGGTGCCATTATTGGAACACCTCAGTTAAGATCTGTTTAGGTCCAGGGGGAGAGTGTATTTCTTTGATATACTCCACTGAAGGGGTTCTGCGGGACTGCATCTTGGTCCCATTTTTGTTCCTACTTCAGATGAAATTGGATTTCCTGAGGGCAGGCACTTTCTTCATCTCTTCCCTTCTCCATGCAGATGATGCGGTCTGTAATTACTCTCCAGAAAGCTTTGAACACCTTTGTGGAGTTCATGTCATCCCTCCATTTGAGGATTAATCATCTCAAATCTTTTATTGTGGTTTGTGGGCCAACAAATACTACATCTAAACCTTTTTTTATCCAAGGTGCCCCAGTCACCAAGGTAGAGAGTGTTTGTTACTTGGGACTACCTTTTAATACGCAATTAAAATGGGACTCACTGATGGGGCTGAGGAAGCTACAAACAAATAGAGCCATTAAGGCAGTTTTTCACTTTGTGGCAAAGCTAAGCCATAGACCACGGAGGGTAATGATTTCTTTATGTAGAGCCAAATACCTTTCAACTGTGTTAACACTTTCAGGCTCAGTTTCAGGTGCCTGTTCTTCCTCATCATTGCTATTTGTCTGAACCTCTATTCCTGCAGTCGCACATATAATCGAGCATTTGGTCTTGCACAACAAATCCCTTCCCAGTAGAGATACTGGATGTGAGTCACAGACTACAAACTTATGCAGCCCCTGGAAATTGCCAATCTCAACTTGTACTGGATCCGTGATCGGATTTGTTAATTATCTGTTTGCTACTCCTACAACCTGAACTGTTCTGCCTGAAAGAAGTAAATTCGGAACTTCTGCACTTCTCACTGTAGAGCATGTAGCTCCTGTTTCCACTAGAACTCTGTGACCCATTACCTTTCCCTTCACAAATGGTCCTCTCTGATCTACCTTTAAGGATGCTGCAAGCATACATGGCTCTTCATCTGAACTAATACACATCCATTCATCGTTTATTTCATTCTCACTATGTAATGAGAATTGGTGCACTGTGTTATTACTTCTATCTTGTCTCTGACCTGTGACCTGCGGAGTAAGCATCATCTGTTGCTGTTTCATCAGGGCTTGAGGTATCTGCATTTGCTGTCTAGGTACCATAGGAGCATTGGTTGCAACTGTGTCACTTGTGCGTACGGCACTTGCACCTGCTGCATGGGCTGAACATTCTGCACTTGATTTTTCAAATTTGAATTAAGTCCTCTCATTCTAGGGACGTTCACAGTTTGAAATGTATTGACATCACCACTTTGCTGAACAACACCATTCTGCACCATCAATGGATACACCTGCTTCCAGTGTCCCACGTTTCCACACAGATGACATGGTAACATCTTTTTCATCCCCTGTACATCATTCTGATGCTGCGGCATCTGTTGCACTAAAGCTCCTTGCACTCTTGTCTGAACTGCCTTAATTTGGATTACCATTGCTTTCTCCTTCAGCTTTTTCTGCTTTAACTCAATCTCATCACTACAGTATTTTGCATACTGCAATACCTCATCAATCGGCTTCGCTTGCCAGCAAATCAGATTACTCTTAATCATCTGCCCTATTTCAGGTCTCAATCCTTTGACAACCCTGAACACAAAGTGCAACATGTCTTTCGGCTCAATTGCTTCTTTACCACTGTACTACTTGAACGCTTTCAGCAATCTCTCATAATAGGTATCTATTGACTCTTTCGCCTCCTGCACTGTCCTATCAATTCTCTGCCAGTCAATGTTTTTAGGCGAAATTCTTGTCTTCAGGAACTCAATCACCTTATAATAATGTTTCATCACTTCAGGTGATGGTGCACCTGTAACTCTATCCCTTTCTGGTTCACTCGTCAGCCAATCTACTGCTCTCTTGCATTCAACCCATAAGTCAGCTGGAACCACTATTTCCAACAAGGTATTCAAGTCTTCCCACAGACATTTAGAAAGCTTCACAAATCTATCTGTCTGCTGGTACCACTCAACTGGTTTCTCTCTCAGTTTTGGGAAATCATTTGTGAAAGACAGAATATCACTCCTAAGCCATGGAACATGAACAAACTGCCCTCCTGGAATTTCTCTCATCGATAAAAGTTTTACTGGATCCTTTTTTTCTGAACACTTTCAGACCCGTCTTCTGAGTCTCATTTCCATTTATCCTTCTTCTTTGCCCATCTGCCTTCCCATTTCTCTAATGCTCCCCAAATCTGAGCACTCTGCAATAATTCTTTGAGATGCGCTTTCATCCCTGCTGACCTCATGTGTTCAAAATCTTTCGCCTCAAAATCTAACCTGTAACTCCTTTTCAAATGTTTTGTTCTCTCAATCTCTATGTTATGTTTGTCTGCCAGATCTGCCAATTTCTGATGTATCTTGCTCACGTCCCTTGTAATCCTTGGACACAAGTACCTCAGCTCTTCTTCTGTGTAGGATTCTAATCTATTCACTCCCATTGTCCCCTCAGCTAGCTCAGTTATTTCTGTAGCTAATCTTATCCGATTTATCAGCTCTTCACCCTTGGATGTATTTTGAGGAGTATTCAAACTATCCAACCACTCGCTCAATTGCTGTGCTGTCAATCCCTGTAATTAAATGTTACTTGCATTCGGCAATGGCACCTGCTGTACCACAGTACCTAGAGTTTGCGGTGTCAAAAGCTTCAAGCTCTGACTTGCACTCGGGCCATTTACCGCATCTGGAAGCACAACAAGTGGACTAAGGTCCATTAATGGTCTAGATCCAGCAACGTTCTGACCCATAGACAATATCACCTGTACATGATCACTCACTCCACTCCTCACGAGACTCTGTGACATTTCACCCTGTTCCCCTGTATATGATTTATTTTGCGCAAACAATGGTACAGCGGGTCCAATTGTAATCAGCAATGATATTGCATCTGGTGCTTCTCTGACACTCGCATTTCGTGGAAGGGCTACTCCTATACTCTGATTCATCACTGGTGTCACATCTGACTGTGTCCTTGTCATTGGTGTAAACTTCGGCAAACCGTGTGGCTGTGCCTGAGGCATCAACATTGGGATCGGCTCTGTCTGGAGTAGCATTGGCCTCGGAAGCACTTGCTCCGACGGCACCACTAAGTTCAAAGTTGTCTCAGGAACTGGTACATCTGGATAAATCCTCTGTATCAACGGTGGGTCCATCTGTGCTTGGACCACCGAAGTAGTCACAGCACTAGGAGTACTCTGCACTACCCCCTGTATCTGTCCATTATCTGTTTGCACTGGTCCCACTGTTCCCGTCACTTGAGCTGAAGCAGTCAGAACAGAACTAGTACTTGGTTCCCTTCATGCGCCTCATATGGCGGAGGACGATCCCTCAATATCTGTGGAATAAGATCCTCAACATCTGAATCTTCTTCGTCTACATAAGTCTTTTTCTTCTTCTTATCTCTTGATCCCTCATCACTCTTGTCATCATCCTCTTTTCCATCTAACTTATCTTCCTCTGCGATAGCAGGAAACAATCTAACACCCTGCAACGTTGTCATTCTCTACTTCTTCTGTTCCCAATCCCATCTTGCCTCTGCCAAGGACTTCTCTACCTTCCTTACTCTCCTCTGGAATCTCATCTCTTGCTGCTGTCTCGCTACAAGCTCCCGCTAAAGCCTCAAACTGTGCTGGTCTGGGAAGTTGTCTCATATAATGTCATTCGCAACTGATCCCAAATTCTCAAATTTAAACGTTCCATGCTCTGGAAACCCTAAAACTCCCTGTTTCTCTGTCAATTTGCACCATGGCGCGACAACTCGCTCTTTCATCACAATAAATGCCAGAGAATTTTCCGGTAGGGTAGGCTCCCCAACTGTCACCTTAATCTAAGAATCACCCTTCATGGCACTTCTGAACGCTTTGAAAAACTACATTTTGCTATCTTTTATGTAATTGATTCAATAAGGAAATTACTTTTACTCCCAAGATTCCTTTTTCTCAGTCTCCCACATTTACAAGCAAAACTCGACCCACAAATTTCACTCTCAACTGATCAATGGGACTGTCCTGGTGCACATAGGACTCGCCAAATCTCAGTCGAAAATTTATCTTACTCACTTAACTCACACACCAACTTGTTGACCACGCCCGATCAACCTACTAAACCAGACAGATTACAACATATAACCAAGTACCTCCTACACTTGTCAATATACCCCGGAGTCTTCGACCATGCAGGGTCTGTACATTACCAACAACCACGTGGACAATTTTTTAGCACAGAGCGCCACACACATATGAAGTTCGACGGCTTCCCTACTCTCATACTGGGGAGTACGCACACTCCTACTAAACCTCAACTGGAGTACGCAAACTCCCTACTTTACCTTTCGTACGTCACAATTCACCTGCGATTTGCTTAAGCCTTTGCAAGCGCAATTTACCACTTTCATACTGTCACAAGAATGCCGAGAACATACCCATCTTTACTAGCGGGATCCAGGATCTGGGGAAGTCATTTCTGGGCTTAAGGGGACATCATCTTTGCTACAATTGGCATTTTGGAAAAACAAAATTCAAACCTCATCAAAAAAATTAACAACTAACCCTAACTTAAACTACCACCATAACCACTAACTACCTCATAACTAGTTCTCGAAGGAAACTAACCATCAAGCTGCTACTAAAAACTGCCAGCGCACCTGGTCCTTAGTAAGTAAACTTACAAGGGGACACATATAGGCTGATGAACCTTTTGGATCGCATGAAGTAGCCTAGCTATGTAGTCAATGTAATCAATTACCAATGTAATCAATCAACAACCACTGAGAGAATCATTAAGCATGAGTCCATATATCAACATTTCATGAATAACCACAACTCAATTATATGTTTTATCAATTTTATTTCCCTATTAGTTACAATATTAAGTCATCAGGTTAGATCAAACTTTATTCAATCAACTCAGAATTAGTTCATTAATGACCACCACTAACATAATCTAATCAGAACTTGAGAAAACACACGCTCAAATGCTTCAGCATAAGCCAACAAAGATGAATACAACGGCATAAATAGCAGAGTTCAGCAATCAGTCCGTCAATCATTTTTCACTGTCAACGTCACCTAAAGGACCCCCACCTAACCCAGATTAGCATTTAGCATGTGGGGCTTCATGCAAAAACAATTCAGAAAACGTGAATTTGTAAAACATCTAGCTAAGAGAAAAAAACTATAAAACAGCGCAGTTGGTACCTAGAAAAAAAGTTAATTAGTCACATTGTCATAGCTACCTATCCACAAAATGGATCAGCAACAAAGTCAGTCTTCACCTTCAGGTCACCAATCGATCAGCAACGTATCAGGCTCTAAGAGCATGAGCCTAATGACAGAATCTCAAACCGCATCTCTTGACGTCATCACTTCTTACCTCACATCTCGAATTAGCCCTCGCATCTCAAGTTTAAGCCTCTTGTCATGACTTTTTAGAAGAGTTTTTCAATCCATCCCCTTAATGCCTAATTGGTCAATTAGTCCTCCATATGTGATGTTAACCAGTACATTTTATTCTACCTATCTATGATTTCTAGTATTTCATCTTTCTCAGTTCACTGATTGGTTTATTGTACGATGTCCTCATCATCCAGCTCATCAGGTATCGAAAATGTTGCATCTTCCTCTTCAGTCAGTGCTTCTATTGTTCAAGTCCTGGGAAAGTACACCAAGTATGTCTTAGATCAAACTTGTTACATTTCATAGTCCCTCATCTCCTGTTCGTCGGTACTTTCCAGAACATTCTAGCTAAGCAACTCTAACATTGGGTAGTTCAGGGTCAGGTTAGTATTTCAACTTCTCTCCAGCATGTTCTAATAATTCAGCTTCTGCTTGAGGCCTGGCAAAACTAGGCCACAACTTATGCTAAGTTAATTCTACAACTTAATGCAAAACATAGGTTATACATCTTAATATGACATATTACTACATTATTATTATACATTTTCATATTTTCACACTTTTTTTTTACATTTTAGTACAAGTTCGTATAAGTGGCTGACATACCCCGTTGGCACATTTTCAAACGTGGACATTATGGCCCTCATTCTGACCCTGGCGGTCGGTGATAAAGCGGCGGCCAAGCCGCCAACAGGCCGGCGGTCCAAAATATGCAATTCTGACCCTGGCGGGAACCGCCAACACAGCCCGCCGCATTAACACTCCGACCGCCACGGCGGTACAAACAAACAGGGCGGTGGTCCCCGCCAACAGCCAGGCGGCAGACAATGTACCGCCCACCCTATCACGACCCACCAATCCGCCACCTTTTCCGGGGCGGGAGCACCGCCGATAAAAACACGGCGGAAACAGACTACGAACGGGAAAACGCTCACCTCTACGCACTCCACGCGAGATTCCGGCAGTATGGAACCAGAGTTGCAGGTCATCCCCGCACTCCTATACCTGCTCATATACCAGGAGCACGCCCGGCGGCGCGGAAGACATCGGTGAGTACTGCACCTACGACACAGGGGAGGGAAAAGATTACCGGCACACACCCACCCACCCATACCCACTACAACACACACATCAATGCATTCCCACAGATCACTGTCACAACCCACAAACCCCCCCCTCCGAAATAATGCAAAGACCAAAAGAAGAGATCATAAACGGGCAGATATATTGAAATATGGACACCAGTAATCCCAATAAATAAATAAACTATGTACAAAATATACACAGCTACTAAATGTAGTCCAACCACTGTCCGTGGACCACAGGGGTCCTGTGCAAAGGGGCAAGGCCCAGTCCCACGACAAGAACTCCACGGAGAGAACACTGCAGGGGCATCAGAAAGAAAATAGGACAGGCACCTCAGGGGGAAGGGAAGGGGGGGCACCTCAGCCACTTGAGTACACGACGCCAGATCCACGAGGGGACTCCATGACCACTGGGCCATCCTGGGGAGTGCAAAGCCACAGTCCAAACAGTCCATACAGTGGGTGGCCTGCCCACTGGGCCATCCTGGGGAGTGCAAAGCCACAGTCCAAACAGTCCATACAGTGGGTGGCCTGCCCACTGGGCCATCCTGGGGAGTGCAAAGCCACAGTCCATACAGTCCATACAGTGGGTGGCCTGCCCACTGGGCCATCCTGGGGAGTGCAAAGCCACAGTCCAAACAGTCCATACAGTGGGTGGCCTGCCCACTGGGCCATCCTGGGGAGTGCAAAGCCACAGTCCATACAGTCCATACAGTGGGTGGCCTGCCCACTGGGCCATCCTGGGGAGTGCAAAGCCACAGTCCATACAGTCCATACAGTGGGTGGCCTGCCCACTGGGCCATCCTGGGGAGTGCAAAGCCACAGTCCATACAGTCCATACAGTGGGTGGCCTGCCCACTGGGCCATCCTGGGGAGTGCAAAGCCACAGTCCAAACAGTCCATACAGTGGGTGGCCTGCCCACTGGGCCATCCTGGGGAGTGCAAAGCCACAGTCCATACAGTCCATACAGTGGGTGGCCTGCCCACTGGGCCATCCTGGGGAGTGCAAAGCCACAGTCCATACAGTCCATACAGTGGGTGGCCTGCCCACTGGGCCATCCTGGGGAGTGCAAAGCCACAGTCCAAACAGTCCATACAGTGGGTGGCCTGCCCACTGGGCCATCCTGGGGAGTGCAAAGCCACAGTCCATACAGTCCATAACAGACCCCACTGCCACTGGAGGAGGCATGTTGGCCAGAGGACATCCTGCAGCCCTGCCCGAGATAGATCCTGCCCTGCCACGTCTGCCAAAGGGCCAGCGGTTCTTGCCCGGAAGGGCCCAGTTCAGCGCCTCATGCCTTGAAGGGCCCAGTTCAGCGGGGCTTGCCTTGAAGGGCCCAGTTCAGCGGTTCTTGAGACGGCGGGGCCCAGCGGAGCGGTTCTTGAGACGGCGGGCCCAGCGGAGCGGTTCTTGAGACGGCGGGGCCCAGTTCAGCGGTTCTTGAGACGGCGGGGCCCAGTTCAGATGTTCTTGAGACGGCGGGGCCCAGCGGAGCGGTGCTTGAGACGGCGGGGCCCAGTTCAGCGGTTCTTGAGACGGCGGGGCCCAGCGGAGCGGTGCTTGAGACGGCGGGGCCCAGTTCAGCGGTTCTTGAGACGGCGGGGCCCAGCGGAGCGGTGCTTGAGACGGCGGGGCCCAGTTCAGCGGTTCTTGAGACGGCGGGGCCCAGCGGAGCGGTTCTTGAGACAGCGGGGCCCAGTTCAGCGGTTCTTGAGACGGCGGGGCCCAGTTCAGCGGTTCTTGAGACGGCGGGGCCCAGCGGAGCGGTGCTTGAGACGGCGGGGCCCAGTTCAGCGGTTCTTGAGACGGCGGGGCCCAGTTCAGCGGTTCTTGAGACGGCGGGGCCCAGCGGAGCGGGGCTTGAGACGGCGGGGCCCAGTTCAGCGGTTCTTGAGACGGCGGGGCCCAGCGGAGCGGTTCTTGAGACGGCGGGGCCCAGCGGAGCGGTTCTTGAGACGGCGGGGCCCAGCGGAGCGGTGCTTGAGACGGCGGGGCCCAGTTCAGCGGTTCTTGAGACGGCGGGCCCAGTTCAGCGGTTCTTGAGACGGCGGGGCCCAGCGGAGCGGTGCTTGAGACGGTGGGGCCCAGTTCAGCGGTTCTTGAGACGGCGGGGCCCAGCGGAGCGGTTCTTGAGACGGCGGGGCCCAGCGGAGCGGTTCTTGAGACGGCGGGGCCCAGTTCAGCGGTTCTTGAGACGGCGGGGCCCAGTTCAGATGTTCTTGAGACGGCGGGGCCCAGCGGAGCGGTACTTGAGACGGCGGGGCCCAGTTCAGCGGTTCTTGAGACGGCGGGGCCCAGCGGAGCTGTGCTTGAGACGGCGGGGCCCAGTTCAGCGGTTCTTGAGACGGCGGGGCCCAGCGGAGCGGTGCTTGAGACGGCGGGGCCCAGTTCAGCGGTTCTTGAGACGGCGGGGCCCAGCGGAGCGGTGCTTGAGACGGCGGGGCCCAGTTCAGCGGTGCTTGAGACGGCGGCCGGTCTATGGCCAACTGCTCATTGCCTGGTGGTGCCCTCCTGGGCAGCGGGGATGGTGCTCCTTCAATGCCCACCTGGGCTGTGGGTGGTGGGGCCCTCCTGGCCAGCTGGGCTGGGTCCTCCCTGTGCAGCGGCTATGGGGGTGGTGGGCTCTCCCGGGGCAGCTGTGCCGGTTCCTCCCGGGGCAGCGGCTATGGGGGTTGTGGGCTCCTCCTGGGCAGCATGCCTGCTGCCTGACCTCTCCGACTTGCTGCCCTTGCCCTCCTTAGTCGTGAGTCTGTGGCCCTTTCCTCCCTTTGGAGCTGTGGCTGGTGACTGTCTCTGGGTGGTGTCCGGGGGGGATGTAGAAGGCGGGCTCCTGCGGCGCCCCTTCCGCCTTCTGCTCCTCTTCCCAGGGGGTGGGCTGGCTGTCCCCTTGCTGCTGGGCGAAGATCCAGACATGCGGGCTGGCGGGCTCCAATACCCCTGCACCCTTGTCAAGGGGGCTGCAGGGCTGGTGGTGGCTGAGGTGCTCTTCTTACCCCGACGAGAAGGAGGGGGGGGCTCAGGGTCAGGAAAGAAGTTAGCAGTGGCGAGGAAGAGTTTCTTGGGACAATGGAGAGTGGTAGGTACAGTGGGAATGGGAGTGGAGGGAAAGGATGTGGTTGTAGGTGAGTCACGTTTGCTGTCTTTGGGTGCAGGTGCAGGAGGGATAGGCTGTCGTGAGGTGGATGGCTGTTGGGTGGGTGGGTGGCTGCGTTTGTGTGGTGTGGAAGAGGGGGTGACAGACACAGTGGGAGAGGACACAGGGGACGTGTAAATGGCAGTGGTGGTGGTGACTGCACGTGTGCGGACTGGAGTGGAGGGTGTGCTGGTGATGGAAACACTGGCTGATGGTGAGGTGAATGGAGGTGTGAGTGTAGACGTCACAGGGAGGGAGGAGGGAGACGAGGAGGTGGGGGTCACAGAGGTGGTAGTGACTGTTGGCATGTCTGCATCGGAATGTTGCGTGTGTGAATGTCTGCGTGATCTGTGGTGCTTATGTTTGGATGAGCTTCTCTTGGGTGTTGAGGTGTGTGCAGGCTGGTCTGATGGTGTGGGTGGGACAGGCAGAGGAACAGGAGACTGGGAGGAGGGAGTTAGTAGAGGGAGGCAGGAGACAGGGACAATGGCTGCCGTCAGTGCTGAGGCCAGAGCCTGGAACGATCGCTGATGGGCAGCCTGACCCGAATGAATGCCCTCCAGGTACGCATTGCTGCGATGAACCTCCCTCTCCACCCCCTGGATGGCATTCAAAAGGGTAGTCTGCCCAACAATGAGCGTTCGGAGGAGGTCAATGACCTCCTCACTGAGGGCAGCGGGGGTAACAGGGGCAGGGCCTGAGGTGCCTGGGGCGAAGGAGATGCCCGGCTTCCTGGCAGAGCGGGCACGGGGCGAACGCTGAGGGGCTGCTGGGAGGGCGGAGATGTTGCGCTGGGTGGCGGCTGTACCTGTAATGGCGGGGGGCACGGATGGTGCCACCCCCGCAAGGGAGCTCCCTTCCGAGGACGTGTCCGTGTCGCTGCAGGGTCCAGTCGTCCCCGTCGTGGAGCTCCCCTCGCCCTCCGTCTCACTGGTCCAGTCTGACTCTGTGGCATGGCCCTCCTGGGCCATGTGAGATGCAGCTCCCTCCTGCCCCGATGCCACTTCTCCTCCGCCTGATGATGCTGATGCACACAAGCACAGAAAGACAAACAAAAAGGGGGGGGGAGAGAGAAATAAAGGGATATTGAGTACATGGATCTCCGGTACAGTTAGCGGACATGACAGACACAGATGCCCCCTGCACTAAGTTGCGCACTTGTGGTCCGCTACGCATTCCGTGGAACATGCCCTACACGCCTAGAGTTGACAACTGCACCCATGGATGACACGACCCAGGGATGGCTGTACTGACAAACTACTGAGGGTGGTGGCTGGGGACACAGGGGCTTACGGGGGTGCCCAGCCTACAGATGTTGCCCTTGCCTAGGGGGACCCACAGCCCTCCTCCCCCACCCAGACACCTCCACTGCGCGACAACAGAGTAGATAATGCTTGTACTCACCCCCTTGTGTCTGCTGTGCTGCCCTCACGCGCCCATCCAAATCAGGGTAGGCCACCGCCAGGATCCGGAACATCAGGGGGGTCAGTTGACGGCAGGCACCCCGCCTACGTTGGGAGGCCATCCCCAGCAGAGACTCAGCGGTCTTCTTGGTCCCGCGGCGGATGTCCTCCCACCTCTTGCGGCAGTGGGTGCCCCGTCGATGGTGGACCCCCAGGGTCCGGACTCCCTTGGCGATGGCACGCCAAATCCCGATCTTCTCATGGGCGCGGACCTATGTGACACGTACAGGGAGGGAGAAATACCACGTTCAAGTTTGTCTGCATTTTCCCTGCCAGTGGCCCAACGCCCCCCATCCCCGCCAGGCCCCCCGCCATGCCCCCCGCCAGGCCCAACATGCCCCCCATCCCCGCCATGCCCTCCGCCATGCCCCCGCCAGGCCCAACATGCCCCCCATCCCCGCCATGCCCCCCGCCATGCCCCCCGCCAGGCCCAACATGCCCCCCATCCCCGCCATGCCCCCCGCCATGCCCCCCGCCAGGCCCAACATGCCCCCCATCCCCGCCAGGCCCCCCGCCAGGCCCAACATGCCCCCCATCCCCGCCAGGCCCCCCGCCAGGCCCCCAAGCCAGCCAGTGGCCCCAAATCCAGATTGAATTAAACTCACTTGTTGGTCTGGAGGACCGTAGAGTAGCGCATACTGGGGGAGGACCCCATCCACAAGTTTCTCCAACTCCTCTCCAGTGAAGGCAGGGGCCCTTTCCCCAGGCGCAGCAGCCATTGTCCCTTCCAGACCGAGGTCACAGCAGCACTTGCATTATAGGTCCTCTCCTGTGAAAGTTCAAGTCGCAAGTGGATTAGTAGATAGAAAATGGCGGTCACGTCCGCGGCGGTGCGTACCGCGGTGGTGCGTCCCGCCACCGCCGGCGCCCTTCGCCATTGGCTCCTGAAACCCATAGGCTTCAATGTTAACCAATGCGGCTTCGCGCCGCGGTCTTCGCCCGCCGCCCGCTGCGGTGTGCCACGCCAGCGCATTGACCTCACATCCCACTGTCACACTTCACAGGTCAGGCAGCCGCCATTTCCAGGGCCCACATGGCTCTATTTCAACTGCGTCACACAGGCCTAGGCCTTGCATAGCCACTCAGACACGCCATTCACTGCATAGAGAATCGTTTACTGTGCTAGCTGTGAGTACGTACCTGTGGGTTGCTTGACTGTGTGCTCCATGTTGTCCTTCCTAGGCACCGTCCGCTGGGTTTGGCGAGGAGACGGATGAATCCTCCCGTGTACCGACCGCTGGTGGACCTGTCGACAATGGAAGAACGCCACATTATCCTGACCTACCGTCTTAACCGTGCCACTATACATGAACTGTGTGCCCAGCTGGAGCCCGACCTGATGTCCCCCATCCTCCAACCCACAGGGATTCCCCCTCTGGTGCAGGTCATGTCAGTACTCCATTTCTTGGCAAGTGGGTCATTTCAGACAACAGTGGGAATTGCTTCTGGGATGTCTCAGCCCATGTTTTCGAAGGTGTTATCCAGAGTGTTGTCTGCCCTGATGAAATCCGTGAGGAGCTACATCATTTTCCCTGAGGTGGGCGAATTGGCTACAGTGAAGGGTGATTTCTACACCCTTGGACATATTCCCAACGTCATTGGTGCCATTGATGGGACCCATGTGGCTTTGGTTCCCCCAAGAGACAGGGAGCAGGTGTACAGGAACAGAAAAAGTTACCATTCAATGAACATCCAGGTGGTGTGTTTGGCTGACCAGTACATCTCGCATGTAAATGCCAAATTCCCAGGGTCAGTGCATGACGCCTACATCCTAAGGAATAGCAGCATCCCTTACGTGATGGAACAGCTAGAGAGACACCGTGTATGGCTAGTGGGGGACTCTGGGTACCCCAACCTGTCGTGGCTACTGACCCCAGTAAGGAATACCCGGACAAGGGCAGAGGAACGGTACAATGAGGCCCATGGGCGTACTAGGAGGGTGATCGAACGCACCTTTGGCCTCCTGAAGGCCAGGTTTCGGTGCCTGCATATGACAGGTGGATCCCTAATGTACTCACCTAAGAAGGTGTGTCACATCATCGTGGCCTGCTGCATGCTTCACAACCTGGCTTTGCGCCGCCAGGTGCCTTTCCTGCAGGAGGATGGTCGAGACGGTGGTGTTGTGGCGGCTGTGGAACCTGAGGAGAGTGACGAGGAGGAAGACGACGGGGCTGAAACAGACAACAGGGACAGAATCATTGAACAGTACTTCCAATAGGACACAGGTAACAATTCAAAGATAATTTAGTAAATGTGAACTACTCTCCTGCATCTCTGCTGCCTGTCTATTTGCCCCAGTGTATGATGACTGAGTTGTGGCTTTTCCCTCCCTATTTCAGATCTGGGGTCCCCACTACGAGTCCTGTGCTTCGTTTCCCCATGGACTACAGCTTTGTGGCAGCTTTTTGTTGACTTCACCATGTACAAGGACATATTTGCACTGTCATGTCAATTACAATATATTGAAATCACAGCCAGACTCCAGATAGTTTTGTGCAAAATAGGTGTTTATTGAAGTGCTCAAAATGGGATGGGTGGTTTCAAGTGGGTGGGGGCTATGGTGAAGGAATGTCCATGGCAGAGTCCAGAGTAACAGTCACACAGGTGCATTGTCCAGAGGCCTGTGGAGAGATGGAGCATGGGCAGTTCAAGGATGGACAGGGTGACAATGTGGGACAGTGGGATGACATCAGGTGGTATCCATTTCTGGCGGGGGTCTTGACATCCTACTCTGTCTTCTTGCGAGATCTCAGGGCCCTCTTGCGGGGTGGTTCTTCTCCTGCAGGAGGTGGGGGTCTGGTGGGCTGCTGCTGTGCGGGGGCCTCCTGTCCACTAGCGCCGGCGGAGGTGGTTGGCTGTTCTTGGTCCAGGCTAGTGGCAGGGGCCATTGGGTGTTGTTGAGTGTCCGCCCTGGTGTTGACGAGGTCCTGCAGCAGCCCTACCATGGTAACCAGGGTGGAGGTGAGGGCTCTGATGTCCTCCCTGTACCCCCGATAGTGTTCCTCCTGCAGTACCTGGATCTCCTGGAACCGGGCCAGTACCGTCGCCATCGTCTCCTGGGAGCGGTTGTATGCTCCCATGATGATGGTGAGGACCTCGTGGAGAGTGGGTTCCCTGGGCCCTTCCCCCCCCTGTCGCACAGCTGCCCTCCGAGTTGCCCTGTTTCCCTGGGCCTCTGCCCCCTGGCCGGTGTGCCCACTACCACTGCCCCCAGGTCCCTGTTGTTGTTGGGGTGGTGGGTTATCCTGGGTGCCCTGTAGTGGTAGACACACTGCAGATTGACGCGCCCTGGAGACAGAGGCATGGGCCCGCTGGGTGGGAGCTGTGCTGGTGTTCCCAGAGGGGTTTGGGTCTGTAGTGGCCTGGGCCTGTGTGAGGGGAACCGACTGTCCAGAGGTCCCCGATGGTCCGGGCTGGTCATCGGTGTCCAGGTCGACAGAGCTGCTGTCATCGCTGACGGCCTCTTGGGTGGGGGGTGTGGAGAATTCTGGGCCCTCCGCGGCGGTGTGTTGACGGTCGGGTCCTGCAGGGGTATAGAGGTATGGTTATAGTTTCAATGTGTGGCATATGGGTGTATCTGTGGGTTCCCGTGTCCCCAAGTGCTGGCATTCGTGTGTGGGGGCTTTGGTGAGGGTGGCTTGTGGGGGGGATGTGTATATGCATTGGGCATGCTTTGGTGATGGGTGTCCATGCTTAGTGGACGCATGCAGGCCTAGGTTTTGGGATGTGTGGGTTGTGATGGTGAGACATTGGCGGGGAATAGGTGTGCTGGGGGTGGGGGTGAGGATGGTGGTGGGGGTGAGGATGGTGGTGGGGGTGAGGGTGGGGGTGAGGATGGTGGTGGGGGTGAGGATGGTGGTGGGGGTGGGGGTGAGGGTGGGGTTCGAGGATGGGGGTGAGGGTTGGGGTATGATTTGGCATGCAGGTGGGGGGGAAGCAGTAGTGAAGCTTCAACTTACCAGTATCCATTCCTCCGCCGACTCCTGCGAGGCCGTCAGGATGCAGGATGTTCAAGACTTCCTCCTCCCATGATGTAAATTGTGGGGGTTGAGGTGGGGGTCCTCCGCCAGTCTTCTGCACGGCGATGTTGTGCCTGGATACCATGGAATGCACCTTCCCCCGTAGGTCGTTCCATCGCTTCCTGATGTCTTCCCGATTTCTGGGGTGCTGTCCCACAGCGTTGACCCTGTCGACAATCCTCTGCCATAGCTCCGTCCTCCGGGCAATGCTGGTGTATTGGACCTGTGTGCCGAACAGCTGGGGCTCTACCCGAACGATTTCCTCCACATGACCCTGAGTTCTTCGTCTGTGAAGCGGGGTTGTCTTTGGGGTGCCATGGGGTGGTGTGTATGATGTGTGGGGTGGAGTATGTGTATTTAAGTGTGTTGAGTGTGGTGGTGTGTCTTGTTTTGTGTGTGGATAGTGTGTGGGTGATGGTGTGGAGTGGCTGTGGCTGCTAGTTTGTGGATGGTGGTGTCTCGCTCTGGCCTTCTTTCAGAATTTTTTGGCGTAGGGGTTTGTGGGTGATGTGGGTGGGTGTTTTATATTGTATTGTGTGTGTGGGAGTGGTGTGTGTATGTGTATCAGGTGTGTGGGATTCAAATCGTCCAATGTGGCTGAGTTTTGTTCGTTTGTGTGTATTCTGACCGCGGCGGTGTGTCCCGCCAATGGAATACCGCGTTTGAATGACCGCCGCGTGGATTCGTGGGTCGTAATGGCATGGGCGTATTTCTGTTGGCGTGGCGGGGGAGGTTTTGTCACCTCCACTTTTCCGCCGACCGCTGGTCTGGCGGTCGGTTGTGGCTGTCGGATTTTCGGAGGTTTGCCTTCTGCGGGTCAGAATGACCGTGGCGGGTTTCCGCGACCGCGGCGGGATTATGGAGGATTTATGACCGGCGGTAAATGCATTTTACCGCCGGGGTCAGAATGACCCCCTATTTTCTCTACAATTAATTTCTGTATGAACTTTGTTAATCAAAACATATAAGCATTTATTAATAATTTCTAATTAGTATATCTGCATTAACAACTGCAACATATGGGGCTGGAGTCTGGGGGCACAGTCATTGTTCCAAACTTCAAAGCAAAGAGAATGGTTTCCTTCAAAGACTTTTGATGATCCTACAGGGTGCGCCAACCTTTTCTGTCACTCAGAAGTGGGAAAACATTGTGTAGGGGGATACTCTGGGCCTGGCTCCATCATTTCTATAGTTACAAATTTGGCAAAATCCCTGAATTAGAACTCTCTAAATACATCCTTCGAGATTGTTTGGCCCTTGAAAATGCTGAGTCTGTACCTTAGATGGGATGCATTAAGCATACCTTTAAAGGGCTGGGTGGTATAGAGCTTTTGAACAACACTGCTCAAATTCCCTATACTACCAAAGCCCAGATAAAGGCCGCCTGTCTTGAGCAGGTGCAGAGTAAGTGCAGGCAACAAGCCACTCAGCTTGCCTCCCTGGCAAATTATTATGATATTGCACTTAGCCACGAGATGAATTCTTATCTTCTCCAGCAGAAAATACTCAATATAGGTTTTATCTAAAGAGGCTCCTCCTGGGGACATTACACTTTCTTCTGGCCTTTCCACGTTAAGGAGGATGGTTTAAGAGTCTCCCGTCTTGGCCATGTGATGACTTCCAGACAAAGCACATTGCACTTTTTACGTTTTTGTGCACTTTATAAATCTGTAAGATCAAGATTTTTATTTCCACTCGTGCAGTTTTAATTCACACCAATAAGGCTTTAGATGCTTGCTGAGCCTTGACTCAGCAGAGATTTGCCATGCTGCTACCAGTTTAATTTGAAGGGCCTTGAGTAGTAGGAAGAGATATGTATAATTGGTTTGGATCATAGGGTTGGTTTTAGTAATTTTAACGATATGGATGTATAATGAACTATTTTATTGCGTATTGTGTGAAATAATTTGTATATGTTTTCAATGCTTTTTAAAAACTTTTATGTCTTGTTAAGCCAAATAAAATGTATCACTGACTGTCATGCATTTTTTTTTTTAAGTTTGCTTGCAGACATAAGAAATTTTGCTAAACACTGGGAGCAGTGGGTTTCTTCATCCCTGGACAATCTCCCAGATGCCCTGTCTGAAAAAAAATTGCCGATCGCCCGGAGATTTGTCTCTTCTTTAAAACGACAGACTTCGTTTCTGCATCTTGCACAGGTATTTCTTATAGAAACATACCATGTACATACCTTCAATTGCCACCACAGCAGTGTCAAACATCATAAATAAGTGCCCTTAATGGGGTAGTGAGGTAAAGATGGAGTGCAGTGTGATGAATGCAACATTTCCAGTGCAGCATCAGCTCAAAGGAGGTCCCTCAATCACTCTTTATTCGCAGTGAATATTTATAAGCATCACAAAATGAAGTATATTTTGAAAATATGTAGACACCAAATATTACATGACTAAAGCCAAGCAGACCTCTGTGTAGATTTTAAAAAGTGAATACCCAAGCATGCTATTACAGTCTTACCGTAAGCTAAAGTAGATTAAAACTTTAACAATGCTAATAGTGAAATTGAAAAGTACTAGGACACCATTCACTATAGAAGCTGTTTATCTGAATCAGTTTGGGACAAAACTATGAAAGAAAGATAAAGTCAACATCAAATCAAAGAATGATACTGATGCTAACATTAGGAGTTGTAGAGTGAATTTCTTTAAACAAAAAGTAGCGAACACATCCGTGACATCATTAAAGGCTGACCATTCTTAAAAATGATGAATCTGACACTTTTTTCCCATGTTAGCCAGTTTGTTAGTATTTCCTCCAAGGGTTTGACCTCACAGATGAGAGCTTGTGCCCATAGTTTGTGTCTCAGGCTTTGCAATATATCTGATCACATTCAACAATCCACAGGAAATATTGCTATCTTGACACAGGTGAATGTCAGTAATACAACATTAGCACAACAACAACAAACATTTAAGTAAACACCAAATAACCCAATGCCTCTGTTCGCTGAACGATAAGCATAGATGTGTGCATCAACTTTAATCTGTTGGGAAAAAACAATATTATCAATATTATGTTATTGAAATTAAAATATGTTTAGTATAATAACAGCCTGGAAACAAACCAAGATATGAGTTACACTAAAGTGTATAAGAATATTCAAGTATGTACACCTTATCCGTTGCACATTCAATAGACTGTTGTTTATTTGTCTTGTACCCGGGCTCTGGCAGCAGCACCCTTGGTTTTATTTCCTATATCCCATGTGACACTACCTTCTCACATTTACTTTGAATTTGTTGTGCTATTTCTTTTAAGTTTGAGGATGTGTCAAACTTGCTCCTTAACATAGTTGTAGTTACCTAGGACCAAATGATGCACTACCTGGACTTCAATCATCTCTTTACCCTATATGTGTGAAGGATGCGTGAGGTGCAAATTTATGGGCTGACTACACGTTATCACTGGCACACTATTCCAGACAAATGTTCTAGTTATGCGCTTAATGCTCCCCACCATTAGTAGCACTGGTTCCGATCAATACAACCAGTTGACTACCAGATTACTATGACCTATAACAGTACATTTAGGAATAGAGAAGTGTGTCCTTAAGACATAGAGCCATTACATAAATCTCATAGGATATAATAACTAACATCATCTTGATGTTTCTGTCAAAGTTAGGAAATCTTCCAGAACAATCAGAGCACAGATGATAAAATGGCTCTTCCTGTTACATATACCATGTCTCCGGAACAGAAATGTCTGCTTTTCGTTTCTTCTTTAGTTGCTTCTCTTTTTGAAATCTGTCATAATGTGCAGATCTGTTAAATACCTGGAAAGTGAGAATAGAACCAGTTACACAACTGGTAACATTAGTTCAGCCAACCTTTTATTCCTAACATGGATCCATCGACCACAGTGCCACTGGGCTGTCGGCATAAGTGAACATCAAAGGAGAGGAAATACATAGGAGTAAGGCAGTGGTGAGGGCAGATTGCGTAGCGGGATTGGTCAGAAGAGTATCACCATTCAGCATAGCTTCATGTTAGCTGGGCGCTACGCGGCGGCAGAGCAATTGAATAATGTGCCACACGTTGTACTCTCCGAGGGAGGACTGCCGGGTCGCAGACCTCCACTCCTTTCTTACCTAGGGCCAAAGCCCGCCCCGTGACCTCGTGGGCAACAAAGTATCGTAGAGCCCGCATGGCTCTCTACATCCCTCCAGGATTTTATTCCAACACAACCAACATAACTGAACTAGTCATAACCACGACTGTCACAGTAATACAAAAATACCAAGTAAAGACAGAAGAAAAGGCCAAGGCTGGACGGAAAGATGGGTGTATAGGAAGAGCGTGAAAAACAGGAACAGAGATATAGAGCGAGAGATAGAAAAACAGAGCGAGAGAGAAAAGAGAAAAGAGAGAGATCGAGATACATCTACGAGAGGATAAATGTTCTCCACACATCTCACGTCCTGGCAATCCTGATGGTCGGCCAACCTCCGCGTAGGCCAGGTCATTGGCAACAATATCTGCAGTCTCTTCAGGGAGCCATACTTGCCAGGGCACACGTCACCCTATGCTTCAGTGTCTCTTAGCATGCACAATCTCGAAGCCACTGACTGGGAGACGGGTTGGGCCGAAGATGATACCTCTCACACCGAATACTCAGCCTCATCTCCCTGTCCTCCTCTGCGGGCTGAGGTACCATCTGGCTCAATGCCGCTTGGCCTCCTGACCCCTCGTTGACTCCCTTGTCAGCCTCTCCAACGGTATCCTCTTCTTCAGTTTCTATGCAATCATCAACAGGCACTCCCGCTCACTTGAAATGTGAAATGTTCCTTGTTACCTGTCTTTCACCACGTCGGGCGGTCACCATGGACCCTTGAGTTTGCACCACTCTCCACACCTCAGGCTCAAAAGGAGTCAAGAACTTGTCTCTCGGTCATCGGTTTCTCACCACCACCTTGTTGCCCACCTGAAAGCCCTGGCATCGCGTTCTTCTTCGGGCCGTGGCTTCGTCGTTGACTTGTTTCCAACGTTGTTGCGTGGCGGCCACATCCAGTGCCGGCAGTTCCCAACAAGCTCCAGCCGGGGTGCAGTCATGCGGGGCAACTTTGAACAGCAGGGTGGCGGGAGCACACCCCGTGGTGCTGTGTGGTGTTTGCCGATAGCCACACAGAAATTGTTGGAGACTACATTCGAGACCTTTGCCCCTTTCTACGGCAATTCTCAATGCTCGATTCAGAGTACGCATGAACCTTTCCACATTGCCATTGGCCTGTGGCCAGTATGTAGTTATTTTGCGATGGCGTATGGTTAGTTCACACAGAAAGGTCTTGAAGTCCTGCCCTTGGGAAGGGGGTCCATTATCAGTACGGATCTCATCTGGAAGGCCGAATGTGGCAAAAGCTCTCTCCAATACCGGTCTCAGGTTCTCGAACGAGGTGGAGACCACCGTCTCTTCTGCAGGGAATTTTGTGAATGAGTCAACTAAGACCACTGTTAGTTTGCCATCTGGAAAACTTCCAAAATCCATTCTCACCTTTGACCAGTGCTGGCAGCAAGGTGGTTCAGTAATCACTGGGTTAGTGGGAGGGTCAATAGATGTTATGATACACGAGTGGCAGTTCCCCACGAATGAGTCTACCCTTGTGTCCATGGCCGGGAACCATACCTTAGCTCGCAGTCTCGCTTTTGTTTTTGCCGCTCCTTGATGGCCTTGATGAGCTAGTTTCACCACTCTGTCCCACAGACTGTTGGGGATTACTATTTTCTGACCTCTTAGCAGGAGTCCATCACCGCCGACAGACAATTCCTCTGTGACTTTCCACAGTCCTTGCATTGCCACTCTTTCTTCTGGGTCGTAGGCTTTTAACCCCTCCAGGAAATTCTTCCACCTGTTTTGACCCATGGCCTCCTTTGCCCGGGTGATGCCACGGTCCTTTTTTGACTCCTCCGCTAGCTCCGCCACAGTTAAGGCCACCGGCCACACCACCTGTTTCAGCAGGTTAACAAAACTTTCCATCTTTTCTTCATCCTCGCTCTCCGGAACCCCCGGGGAAGTTGTCTGTGGATGCCTCAACAGAATGTCCGCAGGCTTACTTGCCCCTGGGCAGTAGACAATTGTGAAACAATACGGCCGTAGCAGGACCTTCCACCTCTCTATTCTCAGGGGACCCAATCTCATTGATCCAGCGAACAGAGACACTAGGGGCTTGTGGTCTGTAACGACTTGGAATTCGTGGCCATACAGATATAGATGGAAGTGTTTGCATGCCCATCTGATGGCCAGTGCCTCTCGTTCCACCTGGGCATACCGCATCTCTACTGCCGACAGGGCTCTGCTAGCGTACGCAACTGGGGTCCATTCTTAGGGATTCTGTTCTTGCATGAGGACCGCTCCCAGCCCCACCGGGCTTGCATCCACCACCACTTCCGTCCTTTTCTCTGGGTGAAAGTATGCCATGGTTACCTTATCCAGCAGTGCCCCTTTTATGTCGTGGAAGGCTCTGTCTGCTTCATCAGTCCATTCCCACCTGTGATTGACCTTCGCCAATTGTCTTAGTGCTTCAGCCATTGTGGCCAGTTGGGGAATGAACCGGCCACTGCAAGTGGCCATTCCCAGGAAACTCCTAACTTCTGTGGCATTTTGGAGAGTCGTTGCTTGGTGGATGGCTTCCACTTTCTTAGGATCTACCTGTAGCCCATCTTTCGAGAAAATTTACCCAAAGAAGTCGATGGATGAGCGATAGAAAGCACATTTGCTCTTGTGCAATGCCAGGCCTGCATCTGAGAGTCTTTGCAAGGTGGCTTTCAGGTGGAGATGATGCTCCTCCTTCGTCTCCGAGAAGATTAGGATGTCGTCACTTAAGTTGATTACCCCCGCCAGTCCAGTCAGCATCTCTCGGATGGCATTTTGGAACACTTCTGCTGCTGGCAAGACTCCGAAACTCAGCCTTTTGAACCGTTGGAGTCCGGCGTAGGCGGAGAAGGTGGGGATATTCCGACTGTCGGGGTCCAGTTCCAGTTGGTGGTAGCCAGAACTGAGATCCAACTTCGAGAACCACTGTGCACCATTGAGGTCCGCGATGATGTCATCCATCGTGGGTGTGATGTGGTGTTCCCACTTGATCGCCTGATTGGGTAGGCGCATATCCATGCAGAGGCGGATGGCCCCTGGTTGTTTTGGCTTTGGCGCGATCACCAGTGGTGAGACCCAGGGCGTGGGCTCATCTACTTTCTCAATCACACCTTGGTTCTCCAGCAACAGTAGTTCCTTCTCCACACCCGGGTGCAGATGAAAAGGCAACCTTCGGTGTCTCAGTGCCACAGGCGTCACAGCTCCGTCAATATGTAACTTCACCTTCTTGCCTTGGAGTTTTCCCAGCCCCGTGAATAGCTGGGGAAAATCCTGAAGGATGGATTTGGCATATGACTCATACACCTGGTGTGAAAAAAACATGAGCTCAAGGTCCTCTGCTGTATGGCACCCCAGCAAAGTGCCACAGTCTCCCTTCACTACATAGAATTTGGCTTGGGTGCTGCGCCCTTCATTTGCAACCAGTACCTCTATTGTGCCCTGCAGTGGGAGGGGGTTTCGTCCATAGGTACATATTTTGGTTTTGCTGGGTGATAGTGGTGGTTTGGGAGACAGTTGCTGATACAGTGTATTATCCATCACGTTGACTGATGCACCTGTGTCGATGAGCACAGTGGCCTGGGTGTTGTTGATCTTGACCGTACTCATGGGGGGTGGTCGTCGTTTACACTGCCTTCCTCCTGTGAATGATATGACAAACACGTCTTCCTCTTCTTCTTCGTCGTACACTGGTAGCTTTGTGTCCCCTTGTGCTTGGATCGCGTGCACTTCTTTCTCTATGTGTTTGACTGCTGCCGCCTTACCTCTGGGATCTTGGGGCCAGGCTTTCCCCATCCTGCACACTTTCGCAAAGTGATTCCCTTTCCCGCACTTGTTGAACACTTTGCCCTTTCTGGGACAGTTGCCTGGAGTC
Organism: Pleurodeles waltl; assembly: GCF_031143425.1. NCBI lineage: Eukaryota > Metazoa > Chordata > Amphibia > Caudata > Salamandridae > Pleurodeles > Pleurodeles waltl. The sequence continues at coordinate 1,142,373,173 of NC_090444.1, forward strand.
TTGTGCTCATACCCGCAGCTGCCGCAGACCTCTTCCCCTTGTCTTGGGGTACCGGGTTGCCGTCCTTGGCTTGGACGAGTCTGAATGGCATCTACCTGCTCTTCTTTGATGGCTACCGTCCGTGGCAATGGTGCTGCCGCCATGGTCTGTCCCCTTACCACTGCCATGGCATCCGCCCGTACGGAGAGAGTTCATGTGAGCACGCTAAAATGAGGATCTCGTCGGGGGATATCCCTGGCTGCCGCATGATCAGTTTCCGCAACATGTTGGAACGGCACCCTTGAATTATCTGCTCCCTTATTTCCTCGTGCTGGTTCAGTCCTACGCATGTTCTGGCCAGCTTTCGCAATCTCGCGTAGAACATATCAACCGACTCCGTCTCAGTCTGCTGGGCCTGGCGCAGTTTGAACCTCTCATAGTCTGGATTAAGTTGTGGATCGAAATGCTTGTTTAGCGCTGTTACCACAGCATCAAAATCCGTCGGGTCTCCAGTGTCAGGTAGAGAGTCAAACAGCTCATGGAGCTCATCACCTCCCATATGTAGCATCAACGATCTGCGCACAGCGACATCTTTTTCTCGCATGGTGCAGAAATAGTTCTCAAGATGGCCAAGCCACAGGCGCCACTGTGGTGCGCCCGTAGCCGGATCCGCAAGCTGACTGAAGGGTGGCAATGCCGCCACAGACTAATGAGCTCCAGATGGCACCGGTGGGGGTTGTTGCTCTGGCGTGCTCATTGTCGTAGGTGACCTGTTTTATTTTCTTTGGTAGGGAATATGGCACTGTTTCCCCTATCCAATGTCTCTCCTCCTCTGGGATCTTGCGGAGTGTTGTCCACGGAGAACCGTCACTCAGCCGAATGCAGAGACCCCTCAAGCTGTGTTCGGCCTACTCTGGGTACAATCTGCACGGTCCCAGCCTTCCTTGGCCCAAGAGTCAGGTTACACCGGAGTACAGAGTCACGGTGCAGCAAGTACGGGCCCTCAGTGTGTGGGCTCGGACCAGGACCACCACAGTGAAGGACAATGTAGACGTAACAAAGGAGAGGGGGTGGTAAAATGCACCCCCCTCTGGGCCACAGCGTCTCTCACCACGTGCAGCCGGTGTTCACACAGGCAGTTTTCTGGGCACCTCAGTGGGTCCATGTGCACGAGGACCCACTGGGGATGGGAATGCTTCTGCCGTCCCAAAGCAAAGTGATTTCCAGCAGCAGGCTGATGCGTCCTTCTTCCCTCCCAACCGATGCACCTCCACGGGGTAGGCCGAGCCAGCTTCCTGTTGGTGTTCGTTTTCTTTTTTTTTTTTTCGCGCACACCTCAGTGCCGATCGCTCTGTGTGCGCGCTGCAGTGCGCGCTGCAGTGCGCCGCTTCCGCTGTCAGGGATCGTCCGACATGGACACCTTAGGCTGTGGTGTCCCGATCGCGCCTCATCGCCACTGTAAGCTGGGCGCTATGCAGCGGCAGAGAAATTGAATAATGTGCCACACGCTGTACTCTCCGAGGGAGGACTGCCGGGTCGCAGGCTTCCACTCCTTTATTACCTAGGGCCGAAGCCCACCCCGCAACCTTGCGGGCAATAAAGTATCGTAGAGCCCGCGTGGCTCTCTACATCTCAGTTGGTCAGGTGGAGTGTGGCAGGCAGGATGCAGTACAGTTGCAGTTGAGAGACATTCCAGGAGGGTAGCAAGTGCATGGGGAGAGAGTCAGACAAGGAAAAAAATTGTATTAAATGGAGAATGAACAGGGGAGACTTTATGTACTTTCAGAATGACAGTCGATTTTGGTTCTGAGTTCCAGTAGAGGGAGCCAGTTCCTGAGGAGAATTAATGCAGGGCGTGCATTGTTTCGTAGCTTGAGGTTTGCAGCAGAATGTGGAGTTTACCATCAGAGCCTCTTGGACCACCAGAAAATTTAAGAAGGTTGGATTCTAGTTAAAAATGTTATCTTCCCAAAATACTGGTGCACTGAACTCCCGTTTTCTCAAATTGTTTGGGCGGCAGTCCTCAATTAAAGTTGAAGAGAGTTGGGTGTAGAATGGGGCCTTGTGGTACCCTGCAGGTGATGATTTTTACAGTTTTGTGATTGGCTGGATGAGAAAGAGGATGACCAAGCGAGCATTAACCTTCCGAGCCCTTGCTCAAGCAAGGGAGGTAGACGTATACCTCTATGGTGAACAATGTCAAGTACTGCAGTCCGATCTAGCAGAAACAAATGGTGTTCAATGAAATGAATAACATTGACTTAGTACATCACAAAAATGATGAAAGACCATTAAAGCACAGCTCTGCTTGAAAGTGTCAGTATTCGATGTAGTGAACAAAGTAATTTTTTATTTCAATTTGGCCCTTCTCACATTATAAAATAGCTGAAACTAACCTTTAGGACAATGCTACTAAAGTATTATGGAAGTTGAAGTGTCTATTTCTATCTGGAGATAGGCGCATAAGAACTCCTCTTCTTGCATCAGGCTACCTGGGTGACTCAACAGCATGACAAGCATGTGCTTGCCACTGTCAGGCAGTGCTAGTGTTGATGTTCCAATTCGTAACTGTCATGTGTAACATCCTATTTGCATGCTGCTTGGGCATTTGCTATTTTTTTCAGTACTGTATTGCTCCAAAAGTAATAGTAAGACATTATATCACAATTCAACCTACTTCATGAGTATTAATATGGTAGGTCATAAATTGCGACCTACTATGAATCGGAGCCATCACAGAGATGGTGGTCTGCTGAAGTCACTATGTCTGTGATTGCTTTTAAACCACACATTTTTAATGCAATCCATTTTCCTTAAAGGAAAACAGGATAGCGGGATGAATTTTAAAAAAATGAAAATTTTACTTAAGGTAGGCAGGGGTACATGGAACCACTGCCTCCTCTTAAAATATTTTCTTCAACATTCTTAAAGGGGGCATTGAGTACTTCCTATTAGTAAAGAGATTAGAGGGATTCTTGCGTGGTGAGAACAATCCTTGCATAGATGGTATCTCAACTTTCTTCTAAATTAACCTGGTGTTTGTGAAAGTGTCAAATACTCACGCGCCATCAGTAATGAATGGTTGTTGGACATGGTCTATACATATGGCAGTTTCTATCCATAGGATTCATTCATTTCTTAACTCATTTCAACACCCACAAAGTGTATTTGATCTTCCATCTATTGGCATTGTAAATGAGGATTCCGTTTTTGTGGTATTTATTTAATAGCACGTCCGTGTGTGAGCAAAAACAATTCGAAAAGACATGGCTCAAAATCAAGTAGAAATTCCCATTCCACCTCAATAAAATAATGTCAAGAAATGGTCTCGGGCACTTGGCAAGAAATTCTAGAGTAACAATGGAAACATTTAAACCTATCTTTCAGGTGAGGAAGTGTATTACATGAAATGAGAACAGGAAACATAAATATGTATACACGGCTAGTAGGCATAGGCAATCTCAAAAATATGGAATTGATTGCTTTTCACAAGCATTATTTTCTAATCTTAATTTTTCCTGTCTATTTGTAAAGTCAAAATACACAGTTGCTCCCGAAAGAATTGCGTATACACTTAGTTGTAGCAAATATGTGAATAGATTTTTAAGAGGAAGGTGAAGCAGCTTCAGGCCCCCCTCTAGCAATTAATGTAGACTTGATCCAACATCATAAATGAATATATCAGTTGTGGTGTACATGTGTATATGTTTTAAAAGTTAAATTTAAACATTGCCAATCATGTTATTTTAGTACTTAAAACATGAGCGATTCTATTGCAGCATTTACATATATATGTCCACTAGTAGAGCAATACTCAAATGCACAGTGCTATGGTACTTTAGATGTGCTAATCCTCTCTTGCAAGATATAGGGGGTCATTCTGACCCCGGCGGGCGGCGGGAGCCGCCCGCCTGGAGGGAACCGCCGAATGACCGCACCGCGGTCAAAAGACCGCGGTGGCCATTCTGGCTTTCCCGCTGGGTCGGCGGGCGACCGCCAGAAGGCCGCCCGCCGGCCCAGCGGGAAACCCCCCTCAACAATGAAGCCGGCTCCGAATAGAGCCGGCGGAGTTGTAGGGGTGCGACGGGTGCAGTGGAACCCGTCGCGATTTTCAGTGTCTGCAAAGCAGACACTGAAAATCTTTATGGGGCCCTGTTAGGGGGCCCCTGCACTGCCCATGCCATTGGCATGGGCAGTGCAGGGGCCCCCAGGGGCCCCACGACACCGTTCCCGCCATCCTGTTCCTGGCGGTAACAACCGCCAGGAACAGGATGGCGGGAAGGGGGTCGGAATCCCCATGGCGGCGCTGCAAGCAGCGCCGCCATGGAGGATTCCCTGGGCCAGGGGTAAACCGGCGGGAAACCTCCGGTTGCCCTTTTCTGACCGCGGCTTTACCGCCGCGGTCAGAATGGCCCAGGAAGCACCGCCAGCCTGTTGGCGGTGCTTCCGCGGTCCCCGGCCCTGGCGGTCCTGGACCGCCAGGGTCGGAATGACCCCCATAGTGTCCCTAAAGTGTCCATGTGCCTGCTTCAGTTGTTTGTAAATTGGCAAGTGAATGTGTGAAGCAAAGGAGTGTGTCGAAGTTTTGGTCTCTAGATTAATGGATAAGCAAGCCCACTCTCAGACCTGTATGCTAGGGCAAAAGACTGAGCTCAATGTAAATGAGATCAAGGTTGTGATGGTCCATATTGTTCCATACAAACACACAGGGCGAGTCTCAAAGTGCAAAGTGCAAAGCCCTGATAGAGTGGATCAAATCACGACCTTAAGGAGACCAAGGCAATCTCAACCGAATCTTCAGTAAATATATACCCAAGCTCTTAGGGGATACTGGGTTGCTTCTTGTGTCTCCTATTCGTAAAATCAATCGCTGTCACTTGAATTACCCCGTCTACAGTTTGTCATAAAACAGTTGTAGTTCCTTGTATTCAAAATCAATTAAAATGGCTGTCTTGTATTTTTCTGAGTACTGTTATCACATTATTTAGGCATTGTTGACAGGCATCGCATGGTTTTCTTTCCCTTTCTTGCTCTATCAGATTGCACGGCCGGCCCTCTTTGACCAGAATGTGGTGAATTCAATGGTGTCAGACATTGAGAAGGTTGATTTACACAGCATTGGGTCTCAGGCTTTTCTTTCTGGATCTGGGGCTGCAGATTCCGAAGCTGAGGCCTACACAGAGCGTAAGTCCATTCTGTATACTTTTAAAGTAGAAGGGCCCAAAGGGAACAAGTTGAAAAGTAAATTGAAAACACAAAGACTGGTTTCAGAGTGTCTTTCTAATGATTATGGTTTTCTACAATACACTTTTACCAAAGAGGAAACATGAGAAATATATGCAGAGTTTAAAAAGCCATTTCCAGAAAATGTGTTTTCATGTGATTTGCTTTCTAAACCATTACATGAAATGTATGCATTATGTATATAATTAATTATGGCAACTGTGGTAATGTATTTTAGTTATATGAAACACAGCGATGTCAAGACGACTTGTGGCAGAAACATGCACAAACTAATGAGCTTTTAATGCCTTTTGTCAGAGGAGCCCACAACTGCCCGAGAACAAGATATTGTAGAAACTGAGTAAAAAAACACAGAACATTGGGGCTCTGTTTACCAGTAAGGCAGAGCAATTGCAAGATATGTAGAGTTCATCACATCTGGAAAGTACTGGGGCCTAGATTTATACTTTTTGACGCAGAACTACATTTGCGCACTTTGCGTCAAAAAGTATAGCGCGGCTTGTGCCATTCCAGGACGCCAGCCCGGTGCCATATTAATGGAATGGCGCAATCCAACGCAAAGGGAGGGCTAGCATAAAGAAAATGACGTTAGCCCGGTGGGGGTTGTGGTATGGGAAAAAGGGGTGTAGCACCAAAAAATTACATTAGGCTGGTAAGAGGCAAAAACAAATGCCTCTAACCAGCATAGTGTCATTTTCAGATGCAAAACCATCCATACCACATGACTCCTGTCTTAAAAAAGACAGAAGTCATGCCCACCTCCTCATTGGCCAGCACAGGGGACAAGGGTCTCCTGGGCATGGCCATTGCACCCTGTGCCATGTAGGGGACCCCAAGTTGGGCCCCGATGGCACTTTAATTAAAAAATTGAAAAAATACTTACCTATACTTACCCTACTTACCTGGGATGGGGTCCCCCATCTTCTGGTGTCCCTCTGGTGTGGGTGGGGGTGTTCTTGGGGCTTAAGGAGGGCACCTGGTGTTCAGCCATGGAAATGGGTCCACAGGTCCCCTAACGCCTGGTGTGACTCAGGCGTTAAATAATGGTGCAAAGCAAGCTTTAGCATTTTGGCACAGGGGGATAAATATGGGGGTATCGGGTTAGTACAATTTTTTAGATGGGACTGCCTACCTCACATCTCATTGACGCAAGGTAGGTTCACACATCTGAAAAATGGTGCAAAATCCAATATTTTGATGTTAGACGGGTCTAGTGTCAAAATATAAATATGGATTTAGTTTTGCGCCAAATTTGCGTTAAAAAACGTACGCAAATTTAATGTAAATGGGGTATAAATATTCCTCTGAGTGAGACAAAGTATGTATCCCTTGGGTTTTCCCAAGGTATATGTGGACCAGTTAAATCCGCAGTGATATACCATTGGAAAATGGCCAATAAATACCAGAAAGTAGATTTTGGTGTGGGCCACCTGTATTTATCGGGTATGATAAATACTGAATATCTTTCTGAGGTACATATAATCGGGTCCCTAGAGTGTCGTTATACACCTTCCCCATACACTGCAACTTGTGCTTCTTCAAGCTTGCCTCAGTGGTGTAACTTGAGGGGGGCCTGCAAAGTATCTGGAGAGGACCCCTCCCCGCCGTACTCAGACAGGGGCCTGCCGCCCGTGCACAGTGTTGTGTGCAGAGTAGGCCCCTGGAGCTCGCCCCCCTCCCAGGCACAGGGGGCTGTGGGAGTCTTCATTTTGCCCCTGGCCTGCCTATGTATTTTTAGTGTAATACTGTACTTGCCAACTAGAAAAGAGGCACCTGTCGAGTACGAATGAACATGAACATAAGGACATAGTACACTTGTAACAAGGTGGACTGGATATCTGTCACAACGGAGTACTCATTTCCAAACTCTAAAACAAGCCTATAGTATAGTCTGTATTCCTTCCAAACGGTGACATATTTAAAAGGTCTGCTATTTCTTTGAAAGTCATTATGGTGGCTGGTGTCAAAGTCCTCAAATTTCACAGTCTTGTTAATGTAAAAATAGCACCTGTATCTCCGTCTCATTCTGACTGCTTCCTGTTGCCCAGTAATAACACATACTCTCTTCACACTATCACCTCTTTCTAGGAGGTTAGTAAAGTTACTGGAAAGACACAGAACATTTCATTTCAAATGCAACTTGTGTTCCTTACAGGCACTGACCTGAATTGAACATAATTCAGTCTGCAGTGTTGATACGGACCAAGAACTTTTAATTTGCTTTTCTATGGAATTCAAACTCATTTCTACATGTCCTGTTGCATTTTAGGGCAAAAGAGTAGCAAAAAGGTCAACATCCTGGATGCCACTTCATTCTGTTTACCTAAAGGTTACAGCAAAGGCTTGCAAATATAAAATAAAAATATGGCTTTGAAACCCTCCCTTTGCTGTTACATAAAAATTTGGCTTTCCAATGTCACTGGACTGTCCTCTTAGTCTCTAGTTGTTAACTCACACAGGCCTTCCTAAAAAGCAGATTGTTAAATAAGAGGGAAACGTGTGATTACAGCTGGCAACCTTAAATTACGCAGTAGGCCCCTTATGTTAATATTATTTTTTAAGCTAGCTTTCAGTTTTAAGTTGATAATTTTGCTTGCTGAACAAAGGCAATGTTTTGATGGTTTATTGTGTTTTTCACCATACAAGTGCATTATTTGTTTCTTATATCGTAGATGACTCTATTACAGTGTTCCAAGAACTGAAAGACCTGCTGAAAAAGAATGCCACTGTGGAGTCATTCATTGAGTGGCTGGATAACGTTGTAGAACAAAGGGTCATCAAGGTATCTTTCATTACTTTCACAAAGACCTAGTAAGGGGTAAATGACCAAACAAATACATCCTACATTACAAGTGTGCTTTGCTAACAAAATTACTTTGCCGAACAGTATTCTCTGTGGTGTTGCTGACCATACAGAACAGGCCACTGCTCTATGAAAACATTTATGGCTGGGGATCAGGTCTAAAATAAGCTTGATGTGGTTGCAGATGATAGTGGTCTTCCTCCTTTGTAAGGGTAGGCTAGAAATTATGTTTTGTCTGTGATTGACACAATTTTCAGTATTCTGTTCTGTAATGTGTGAAAGCCTTATTGGAACATATATAGTGCAACCCAATTACAGATGCAGCAGACGTCTGTAAATAATAGACGAACTATGAATAATACATGCTCAAGAGCAAAGGCAGGTGGAGTATTGGAGAAGTAAGAAATTCCTATCACAGTTCCTTCCAGATCAAAATAATTTAGCAGTTTCCTTATCCGCAATGAGTAAGGGCCAGATGTAGGTAAGTGACAAATTGCGACTTGCAATTTGCGAGTCAAAGCGACTCGCAAATTGCAACTCGCAATTCGCGATGCAGAAAGGTGTCTCAGACACCTTCTGCGGCTCGCTATGGGGTCGCAAAGACCCACCTCATAAATATTTATGAGGTGGGTCGCAGTTTGCGACCCCATAGTGAGTCTAGGCACTCACGGGGATGGTGGCCTGCTGGAGACAGCAGACCACCATGTCCGTGACTGCTTTTCAATAAAGCAGTTTTATTTTTTTTCTATCTGCAGCCCGTTTTCCTTAAAGGAAAACGAGCTGCAAATAGAAAAAATACCGAAACCTTTTTGTTTCGGTTTTTTTCAGAGTAGGCAGTGGTCCATAGGACCACTGCCTGCTCTGAAAAAATAATTTTGTGAGCATTCACAAAGGGGAAGGGGTCCCATGGGGACCCCTTTCCGTTTGCGAATGAGTTACCATCCACTTTAAGTGGATGGTAACTGCGAGTTGATTTGCGACCGCTTTCGCGGTCACAAATCAACTCTACATCACGGTGCGACTCGCAAATAGGAAGGGAACACCCCTTCCTATTTGCGAGTCTGAAACACATTTTGCGAGTCGGTACCGACTCGCAAAATGTGTTTCTGCATCGCGTGAGGCCTTTTGCGCCTCGCAAACGGCGTTTTTCGCCGTTTGCGAGGCGCAAAAGGCTACGTACATCTGGCCCATAGTGTTTTGTGCACATTCATTTTCATCTCATTTGTGAAGTGGAGGAGAGAGGAAGTGAGCACGATCTATTGTGGAATGAATATGGGTTAAATGTGGGGGTAGATTCACAAGGTCTGTCTTCTGGTCTTTTCCCTTTTGAGGCTCTTGATTACAGGTTCATGAGACACCTGAAATTGTGACTTTTTTTTGCCAGAAATGGTAATGTGATGGTTGTTGCTACTTTGTAGATGATTCAACATCTTTTGAAGATAATCATGGATTTCAACATCTCATGAAGATAATGCTGGATTTCAGTGTAACTAGTTCTGGTCTTTGAGCATGGTACTAAAATGGTTGATTTTATTTATCCTATTGACGAGTTGAGAAGCAGCATAATAGCTGCTGATCAATAAAGTTATGAGAAAGTCAGTGTTGGTGTCAGAGAGAGCATTGCCACTCTCTTACTCTCTAGAAAGTGAAAGTCCAGGACCTGACTGATGTTTCAAAGGCCAAATAGCATTGATTAGTTTAAATATTAATGTTCAAGGGGGTTCTGTGAGAATGTTTGCTGCAGATAAACATTCCAAGTACATTTGCACTTGAAGAGGTTTTTGATTCTGAATGAGTCCATACTTCATGTTAGGGAGCCTTGATGTGAGTATTTTGGTGCTGTTCATGATAAAGGTATACTCAGTCTGTTTGTCTATGTTTTGAGGCAGGTTATTGACAAAATTTCTGGATGACAACACAACAGTGTTTATGCCATTCAATGTCCTTTGTATGGAGACCTTCAGATAATATTGTGTGTCATTGTGCACTGATGAAAATTGATTCCACAGTTGAGGAAAGAGCCATCAAGAATCTACCCCTATTGCTTAAAGACAACAGAGGGGAGGATAAATCTATGGAGTATTTGACTATTTAGAGGTAGCTATTGGGATCTAGAGGAGCCCATCTAGATGAGTTGGTGTCACCTGGAGAGACTAGAAGAGCACATGGCATAGTATCCTCAAATACCATGCCTAATAATCGACTGAAAGCAAATTTGGGGATCACATTTGTGATGAAATGACATTACATGAATAATTGATGTCTTCCTGCTTTAGATTTTTTCTTAAATTGAATAGGTATTCATGTTTGATGGACTGCATGTTAACATAACCATGTTGTCTGAATGTTTTTTCCTTTTCTTTATCATCCCTCTACTGCATTCTAAGGACCAGATTTACAAGGCCCAAGCACCAGCATAGTGTCACTTTTTGTGATGCCCTGGTGGCGCTCTACAGTGCGGTGTATTTACAAGGTGCCGTTAGGCCACAAAAAGTGGCTTAACACCACCTTGTAAAAACAACCCCTTCACACGCAGGTCTTTGCATGGAAGGTGCTTGCTATGAGTGTTGTGTGGGCATTCCACAGCAACACCCATTGCATTTTGGTGCTGCCCCAGATTTATGAGAAATCGGAAATCTGAGGCAGCACCAAAATCTAACGCTGCTCTAGGGGTGGCTTTAGCATGGCGCTACGAGGAGAAATACTTTAATTTCTCCTTGTTTTTGCATTCTGCAGCACACATAGAAAGAGCAAATCGCCACAGAAGATTGTTTTGTGCAGGGAGGTATCCCTTCCTGCACCCAAAAAAATCTCCCCCTCAACACAGCCATCTTTGCGCTAAGGCGCAAGGGTTGCTGCGTTGGTTCTTGGGAGCAAATTTAGCGCCGGCATAGGGGAAAACACAGGGGTGCGCCGTATTGTTGTTAATACAGGGGATCCCTGCATTTTGAAAATGACGGAGCGTGGCACTGCCAAAAACAGGATTAGGATTACGTTTACAGTATGGGAATGATCAATTACATTTTATGTATTTTTATGAAGATGCCTTGTGTGTTTGCTCGGTTGAGAAGGATTTGATAATGGTGAGCGGGGAATGATCTTGCTATGTGTGGTGTTTTTAATTTTATTAGAAGACATTTTTCAGCCAAATCTGTATTCATGAACATGTTAAAGAACTGTCATTTTTATATGTTGTGACAATACATGGAGGGCAAAGATACTTGTTTTGTGAAATATTGATTGAAGGCACTGGACGTGTTGATTGGGCAAGGTATAAGGAGTTTGTGATTAGATTAATGCAATGTTTTATAAATTTAGAGAAGTCTCTTTTTTGTTAGTGGTGTCTTCAATGCATTATTTGTAGTATATGACTTTACCTGTAGTGTTGTGATTTTTACTTGAAGGAGCAGGAAGCTGTCTGCTTTTTGAGGTTTTGTGAAACTGGAATTTGAACCATTTATCTTCTGAGAGAGAGAACAGGGGCCTGATGTAATTCTTTGAGAATAAGCATGATGAGTAGATGGGCATGTAAGGAGTGGTTATTGTGGCCCCCTCATGTGTTAACCCTAGAAACACATTGGAGGTGTCCTGCAATAATGCCTAGATTACAAGTGGTATTCTCAAGTACGTTCACACTGATGTTCCTCGTTGTATTTAGTAAGTATGAGGCAGAATTCCATTCATTGGTTGTGAGACATTCTGTTGCGTGTTTAATGCGTAAAATGAGGAAGAGATAAGAGAGTGGGAATGTGAGAAGGGAAAAAGGATGACAGAGTCATTATTGTGGTTGATAACAAACAAGGCAGCAGATCATTCTATTTCAGACCTGGATCAACACAAAGCCCTCCCATACCTATGCTATATATTCTCTCTGCTCCTTAATTTGTTGTGACATGTGGGCTGCCATAAAATCAGCATTAAAGTAAGTGTAGATTTCTGGGAAAATAAGTCTATCACCTGTGGAGTGTCTGACTGTGATTTCTAAACACAGCCTTCTGTGTGCTGCATTTCTGCAAGAGGCATGCAGAAGAGTTGTTTGCAGCCAACACAAATAGAAGGTGCCAGTTGAGTGTCTGTAAAATCAGTGAAAGCAATTATGGCTGCCAGAATTGTTTTCTCATGGCACAGAACAGCGTCATATAAATCCAGATTAGGTGAGAGAGAGTTAATCATTCACAGGTCCAGTAACTCTCCCATTCCCCTTCCTTCTGTTCACTTCTAAGAATCGGTTGCAGTCAACACAGAAAAACCACACTTAGTGGAATTAGTCGATAAAGAGGCCAGTCATAATTGTCCTCAGATTGGTAAAAGTCTGCCATGCACTAAAACTGTCCCAACTCCAGGATGCACTTGCCTGTGCACACACACTCACACAACTCCACCTACACACACACACACACACACACACTTACATACTATCACACAGACATGCATACATACACACATACACACAAAGGCAGGCAGGCATGCACGCACACATACAGTCTTTGAAACACACACAGAAAAATACACATACACCCACACACACACACACTGAGGCACAGACACAGTTATATAACACACACAAGCACACTCCGATTCAAACAGTCACCTATAGGTAGTAATGCACAACAACTATAAAGTGGATCTCTGCTTTCATATATGTACTGCTTAAATGTTCATGTCTTCCTGATTGTCAAAATCCATACAAACTTCTAAAACTGGCCCAAAATCTGGCTTGTAACAATTATAGATACACAACTTTATATTGTCTTGCCCATAAAAAAGAACATTAAGGGCCTCATTACAACATTGCCGCCTGCCAAGTTGTAACCGCCCTGCGGCCGCCAATGCAGCCACACTCCTGCTGTGCCCATTCTGACATCCCCGCCGGCCCAGCGGGGATGTGGGCCGCAACATGGGAGCCGGCTCCAAATGGAGCCGGCAGTGTTGCGGCTGTGCGATGGGTGCAGCTGCATCCATCGTGCTTTTCACTGTCTGCTGTGCAGACAGTGAAAAGCAGTGTGGGGCTGTGCCTGGGGGCCCCTGCACTGCCCATGCCAAGTCCATGGGCAGTGCAGGGGCCCCCAGGGGCCCCGCGACTCCCCTTCCCGCCAGCCTTTCCATGGCGGTTCCTAGGCTGGAGGGAAGGGGACACGCTGCCCTGGCGGATTAAAACCGCCGGGACAACCATGGCGATAAACCGCCGGTCCCGGCGGTGCAACCGCGGCGCTTCCGCCGCAGCCGTAATCCACGAGTTTGTACCGCCAGCCTGTTGCCGGTACAACCTCCAAAACATAATGAGGGCCTATGTAATTTAAGTTGAAATAGATCAGTTTGATTGAATCAATATATTGGGAAAATAGCAATAATGTCTACACAAAATGGCAAAGCTGCTGTGCTGAAGACTATATGAAATTAAGAGTTATTGTGATCATTATTAGTGTTATTACTGTTATTATTATTATTTTTACTATTATTATTATTTTAACTAAAATGAGCCTCCTGTGAACCATGCACCTAAAAGCAACCTTTTTTTCATATTTAAAAAAGCAGTCAGCTAAATTGCAGTGCCAAACACAAGTCATAATGCCATACCTTTGCTCAACTCAAAAAAGAGGTTTTCTTTTCAGTTTAGTTTTCATTTTATTTACAATGGCTTCTAAAGGTAGGATGCTGGTTCTAGATCAAGTCATATAACCTCAGCATTTGATCGCAAGACAGATAGGGAATTTAAACTTACTAAAGGAGGTATCTACCAACAATATTGTCTGCAAAGGGACTTCATTACACACTTTTGTTAGGGAATTACCTACACTTTTTTTTACCTTGTCTTGGTTCTCGCTGCTAACCACACTTTAGGCCAGATTTACCATAGGTTTAAGATGTTGACTTTGCAACCGAAGCAGCATAAAACACTGCAAAGATCATCAATATCCAAGTTTCACATGCAAAGGCTAGTTGGTACAGTGCCTAAATGGTTTTATGCCATCCTCCTTTTGAACCATGAAAAGGGGGTGTATACAGGATATAACAGTGCAAAATCTGTATAAATTGACACACATCTGCATCTATTAAAGTTGCATGATGTGACTTTGAACTAAATTATAAGGCTAAGTGTAGCCCACCACAAGCAAGTGGTACGTCACATGTTATACCAGCATATAACATGTTTGCGTCACAATGAAGACCCACACTGCGTGAAGAAAGCAGGTATTGATTCGGACCATATGAAGAGGGCACAGCTAGATGAAGATGATCACAACTCCAATGGACCTTCTCGATTCAGATTCTATTACAACGAACAGTCAATCCCATGCTGACATCACTGCAACATACAGTGTGATTCATGATGGAGCAGAACACATCTTCCTCCTTGCAGACTTTAAACATGGTGCATCACAAACGGGATAGTACTGGTGACATAAAATAAGCTAACACCATAGATCATTAAAAACAACAAAACAAATTGAACTAAAACACAGTACAATATGATAAAAACAAAACATTACATGGGTTGACTACAGTCTGCAAAACTAATCCTTCCAATACCATAAAACAAAGTCAGACCAAAACAATGAATCAAGTAAAGCAAAGAGAGCAAGAATGCATAACATTAATTAATAATTGAACTTGGTGGCCAGTTTTCAACTTTGTGTTCCTCACAACCTTTCTTCTGAACAAGTAACCTATCCTTGTTTATTATCCTTTTCCAGCATTTGTAGACCAGGAACCAACATTGTTTCCTTTCATAACTCTCTCCATAATCCATTACTATCTATTTCTGAACGCAACCACATTCCCACTCACTTAATGAACTTCCATGACCTCCCCATTTTTTCAACCACCTTTTATATCACATACCAAAAGGTAACATAATTTCCACCAAATTTGATTATCTGAAACACACCTTATTTACCTGCTTGACTTGGTTATACCTCACTACATTTAGTTTCTGGTTCTCTTTGTTCTTGCCTTTAATTTTGTGCACATTCCCATTGATTCCATTTTCTGTCACTGTAGAGAAATCTAGCTTACGGCATGCTAGATACATTAATTTATTTGTTGATCTTCCGTGTAAAACACTGGCAGTTGTTGTACCAGTCACAATGTGAGGTGTATTGCAATATGACCCAAATATTAACCCCAAGGCATCACCCAAATCGAGCATACCAACTATGCTGCATTCTCACAATCATTAACCAATTTGTTGATTCACTCCTAGAATTCTCTTGAGGATGAAACAGGATAGATCTTTTGTATTTATTTCCATCACGTAATAATAATGTTTTCATCAATTCACTAGGGAACTCTTCACATGAAAGACATAAGTTAAAACCATATGGCACGTCATGTATCTGGCTCTCTTACAAATTGAACCTACGCTCATTAGGACAGGTAGGCCACCAAAATATGAGAAACCTCTGAGCTTGTTGTAAGGCATGGAGAGGTCCCACAAAATCACTGATAAGCCTGTTCCATACTTTGTGGGGCACCCTACTTGAACCATTGGAGGTGTCCAACAAGTCAAGACCTTGTTGTTTTGACAATAAATAACACATTTCTCCATTTTACTCTCAACATCTCTGTCTATTCTCGGTCACCAATAGAGTTCCCTGAACAATTTCATATAGAAAGGCATGCCCAGATACACTTTAGGGATGAACTTTAGAAGACAGTATATAACGCTAAATGAAGGAACTACTTTCTCTACTCAGAAAATAGCCCTCCTTAAGGAGACCATTCAGAGTCCCACTACTAGTATAGTTGCCACCCCAGTGACAAACCCTTTTACTGTTGACAACCTCTTCGCCAGCAATTGTATTATTTTCTTCATTTCTTGATCGAGACTTAAGGCACCTCTTTATATATTTTTCTGAGTCACAATCACCTCCTGATACTTGCCACCAAACATTCAATATCCTTATCATCATCATTCTTCCATTCATCCAGTACCAGCACACATGATGAGCAATATGCTTTCTTGTTTCTAACACCAGGATTATATACAGTTTCAAAATTTTACTTGAGACGTTTTGACAAAAGCCTATTTATACATGCATAAGTCTCTCTTGATGCAACATCACTATCTTTAAAAAGTACAGTGGGTTTACAGTGCACAATACAAACTTTGTTCCCCAGATATATGGCTTGAATTTACCAATCACCCATGAGCAGGCTCCCATCCACCTTTCAGTAAGATTGTAATGTCATTCTTGATCCTTGAAAGTGCTCAAAATTAACATCACAACACAATCTTCACAGTTTCCTTTAAAGTAACATAGCCCCACAGCCATAATGGTGCATAATAACTGCTACATATAAAATCTTCCTTGGTATAAATGGAGTCTGTGACTCTATGAGTTGATCCTTCACTATCTTCTAGGATTTTTCTTGCACACCTCAACACACATTCTTTCCATTCTTCTTGAGAAATGTGTTCAGTGGTTCTGTTATGGTATCAAAGTTTTTACATTTGGCATATAATTTGCTCACAACTATGAACAAAATGAGCCACTAATTTTTTTTCTGGTGCAGGCACAACTACTACTACTTTTTGTAACCTTGGCCTTGGCCTGTGTGAACATGCTCATTGCGAATGTTGTGAACACCATCAGGGTCAAAGTTAGTGGGTCTTCACACACACATATATATATATATATATATACACACACAAACACATATGTTTATATATATATATATATATATATATATATATATATATATATATATATATATATATATATATAAATGGATACATATATATATATATATATATATATAGAGAGAGAGAGAGAGAGAGAGAGAGAGAGTCAGGGTACATATGAGGGATTCATTGTAGTAAACCTATATGAACTTACCTTTATGATATGTTAGTTCTTCATATTTTTGCCATGATATTTTGGCTTCACAATATTCTGCATGCAAAATGCATGTTATTATCAGTACTGAGAGTTAAATTAAGTTGAATATTAAGCATGGAGAAGAAGGCAATTCAGCGAGAAACAAAGATTTAGATGATTTTTCTCAAACCCTTATGGTTATCCAGGTGGAGATGATGCAAGGAAAGGCAGTGATAAAAGTAGCCACTTGCTTCAAAATGGCATGGAAACCCACATGACAGTGGCAACCAGCAAGCGATTGTATTTTGAACATAGGCAATACACAGGATGATAGACGCTGAGGTTATCAATAAGAAAAGGATACTATGAGAAAGTAATTACTAGTTGAAGTGGATCTTCAAGTCATGGCACTATTTCTGACCTGAGAAGGGTAATTTGGTTGTGGGTACATTTATGGCACCCAATGCAAAAAGAGGTATTCTGTACAGAAAGAGGTTTGCATCCCTACACCTTCTCAAATGTTTTTTAGCAAATGTTAGTGAGGTTTTGCTCGCATCATTAAAAGGGTAATTTAATAACAGTTTGAGTGGGTGCTCCTGTGACACAAAGGGAAGCATAACAGCTTGCCATATAAAAGGCACAGGACAACAGCACAGAAGTGTTCATGTTCGCACAAGCACTCATGCAACACTTAAGGTTTATGAGTATAATCTGGTTATTTCTTGATTTTGTCATGAATCGTGAGGAAGAATCCCAGTAGCCCTTGAATGTTCATATTATTACTATGTACATCAACAATATCTCATTAATGCTTATACATGTAACCTACTAGCCTGGGATTACCCTGTCAGCAAACCTTTCAATTTCCTTCTTCCTACTTCCTGTGGGTAGTAAGACTGGTTCAAGTAATGATGAAAATAATAGTAAAAAAGTAATAGAAGCAAAGCATAGTTCCATAAAAGATACGCCATCGAGGTCTGTATTTGCAGTATATGTATTTATGAAAAAGTGCACTTTAGTACTTTAAATAAAACATATGTCTCTTTCCATTTATTTTTAGGCCAGCAAGCAAAATGGGAGATCACTGAAGAAGCGGGCGCAAGACTTTCTTTTGAAGTGGAGCTTTTTTGGGGCTCGAGTGATGCACAATCTAACCTTGAACAATGCTTCAAGCTTCGGTACATTGATACTGTTTTCAGCCTTTTCCTTTTCGAGTGGAAATATATGGTGCTCAGTTCTCGCTAGCTTTCTCCAAAGTTTGAGAAATCCAGAATACCAACATCAGGCGAGTGCATGCTGCAGATAGCCTTCACACTCAACCTTAAATGAGACAACGTCATGAAACCTCTATTATTGAAAACATTTACTCCTTATTTATGCAGGACTAACTTGAATGGCACTGTGTAGAGCTTGCAGAATAATTCAATTACCCAGAATATCACTTACATGGTTACTGGACCCATTGTGCTGTTGCCCTGCTAATTGACTATCCATACTGCATAATATACCTTATTTGTTCAGGCCCAGATTTTGTAGGGGGCAAAGGGCAGCAGTAGCCTCCCTCAGACAAAGTACCACCACCCAGCTTCCAATTACAAAGTGGTAGTAGAGCTAGGGACTTGTGTTTTTACTTTTTTGTTTTTTTCTAAGTAATCCACACCTCTGCTATTGCCGCATTAAAACCCAGCCATTTAAGAACTGAGTTGCAGAACTCATTGCCTGATTTTTACATGATCTGCATTAGTGCAGCCCGACTGAACAGGAACATCTCCATGGGAGTGCCTGTACCGCCATGCTGATATTCCAAAGTCAGGCCATTCTCCATCGATGGCCTGGGCATTATTATAATCAAAGGCAAACAAAATCAACAACCTTGGAGGGTAATTGTTGGAAGATGATGGAAAATGGACCTGTGTAGAGACAGTACCTCTAACTAGATCTAAATTGAATATAACAGAATGTGTCTGTTAGAAGCACTCAACCAAGGTAACGGAATAATATATTATGGAAAGATATGCTTGCATATTTTCAGGGATGATGAAAAGGCTAACACTGAATTCATTTCCCTGTTGTAAATGGTATACATTATCAGTAGGTTTTAACCTTTGATTGATTGGGATATGATCACTATTGCACTCCCAACTAGTGCTAAAGAGGAGATAAGACAAAAAGAAGTACTTTATAAAATGGACAATTACACGATGTGAAATCAATTAAGTTCTGATACAATCACAAGGATACACGTATGGATAGTAGCAATATTGTTAATTTAATATGTATGGTGGCTTTTCTGTGATTTATTTTTTCTTCATTCCCACAGCAATTCTAGCATAGCACTTGGTGGTTTTATATCTAGGTATGTCTCAATCTGCTGAAGTGTAGAAACCAGGTTGCATTCACTGTTCGAAGAGGTAAACTTTTAGAAGGGGGTTAGATTCCTTCTTTTTAGTGCTTCAACACACAATTTTCATTTAACTAGCACTTGCTGCCAATCTTTCAAATTCTATGCTGAGTAAATAACATATGTTAGGCTTACACAAATGTATTTACTTTATTAACAACAGACTAATAAAAGCAGAGCCACCTGAATGAGGAACCTACATGCTCCTCACATATATCGTTATTATGAAATGTAATTGGCTCACCTTGGTTGCTCAGCTCTCCTAAATGTTAGCAAAATGTTACACATGACATGTCTCTAAGAACCCCAGATTACAATACACTTACGTTATGTTGCATATTATCGGGGTTGTCTTTTATAAACATAGGATCAAAACACTGTTGTAAAGTTCATAATATTGTTATTTGACTTTCAATCCGGTTGTGCACAAAAAGTCCTATTCACAAAGGTATTTTGGAAAACATAAAGTAGAACCCCTTTAGTACTCTTTACATACTCTTACATGACTTTGTGAATTGCCCCCTAAAATGGGAATATTCAGGAAATATTCATATACACTTTGTACAAATAGAAATAACTTTACCCTTTTAGCACTTTTACTGATAGGGAGATGAATGTATCAAAGTCGATTCACAAACGCCTGTTATAATACGTAAAAAGTACTCCTGTAGTACTACTTACTGCACTCAAAATGCTATGTGAATCACCCCATAGTGAAAATATTACAAATAACAACCAGGACCCTTTTCTGAGCTCCACTGTAACAAATGATCCCATACATCCTGTGGCTGCGCTGAAAACCATCTTCATATTATGGCCCTGATTTATACTTTTTGACGCTAAACTACGCTAACGCAGTTTAGCGTCAAAAAGTGTACCGCTGGTTAGTGCCATCCCAAGATGCCGGCTAGCAGTCATATTTATGGGATGACAGCAGCCGGCGGTAAGGCACGGCTAGCATCCTAAAAAAGGACGCTAGCCGGGTGGGGGAGGCGTAGGAGGAACAAGGGGTTTTAGCGTCAAAGGATGACGATAGTATGGGCAGAGGCATAAATAATGCCTCTAACCAGACTAGCATCATTTTCTGATGTTAAAACCCCATTTACATGATTCCTGTCTAAGTTAAGACAGGAGTCATGCCCACCACCCCAGTGGTCATGCCCAGGGAACACATGTCCCCTGGGCATGGCCATTGGGCCCAGTGCCATGTAAGGGGGCCCAAGTTAGGCCCCCCTATGGCACTACAGAATTTTTTTTTTTACTTACCTGGGATGGGGTTCCCCATCCTCTGCTGTCCCTCTGGTGTGGGTGGGTGTGTCCCTGGGGCTAGGGAAGAGCACCTGTGGGCTTGTTCCATGTTCTCTGACCAGGTAAAAAGGTCCACAGGTACCCTAACGTCTGCCCTGATCCAGGCATTAAGTAATGGTGTTAAACAAGCTCAGTGCCATTATTAAGGCCGGCCTCCCTCCCTTGCACCATCTTTGCACGGGAGGATAAATAAGGCGCCTGGGCCTTAAAGTAATTTTTTGCCCGGGAACACCTACCTTGCTTCTCATAGATGTAAGGTAGTTTTTTGCAGGCAATGACTTTAACTCCAATATATCACAATTTAAACATGGAGTTAAGTTTGAGCTGAAATAGCGTAAAAAATTACGCTATTTCAGCACAGAGTATAAATATGTCCCTATGTGTCTTTAAAAACGCAGCTACTTTAACTTACTGGAAACACTTGGCACACTGACTCCTGCTAATCCTCATCACTGTCCTCCCATCAAAATCAGCCCTTTCATTTTTGCATGATAATGGGCACCTCAGTGTGACCTGAAGACTTAAATACCTGACTTCATACCCAAACTCCCTGTTTGCAATATTTTCTGTTTTATTTTAATTGCAAAATTTGTAATGCACCCCTAGAAGACATGGAGGACTCTATAAATTGTAACACCCTATTCCCTGTTTGTAATATTTTCTGTTCGTAAAATCTGTAATGCACCACAGAGGACATAGAGGAATCTATATATTGTAACAGGATACATAGCCAACAGGTGAGGACAAAGAGAAATCAAGATAAATTTACAATGAGAACGTATAACTATAAATTCACGAAAACAAAGAAGAGACATTATCACAATAGAGTGATGCAGGGAATAAAGGGTTCAGGTCTATGCCACTAAGAAGGTTGTGAATAGGTTATTTGAGAAGAATTTTCCTAATTGCAACACCACAGCAGTGAGTCTGATAGGCAAACGGAAAATGTTCAAAGTCTTAGGGCCTGTTTTAGATTTTGACAGATACGACTCCATCTGTCAAAGCATTACAGGCTCTTACCTTCTCAATCCTGGTGTACTCTTGTGTCTCAAATATAGAGATGACTACCAGTCTAGTGATCAACCCAGTAAATTTAAAGCATCCGCTAACATGGCTGCCATTTGTTTTGAAAGCTGTTCACAAAACCTTTCAAGAGTTAGAGCCATGTTTACAAGGCCCTTTGCACCACCTGAACGTCACTTTTAGTTACGGGCTGGCGGCGCCCACAGCAGGGCCATATTTACAAGGTCACATAAAGTCACTCTGCGTGGCTTCTCATGGCCTTGTAAAAATGGACTGTGTCAACGCAGCACAAGTCGTTGCATTGGCTCACCCTGCAACAGGGAGGCTTTCCACAGGTGTTGTGGTGGATGTTCTCACGCAACACCAATGGATTTTGATGCATTAACAGATTTACAAGGATATGTAAACCTAGTGTTGCGTCAAAAGCCTACGCCTCTCCAGGGGAAGCATAAGGGAGGCGCGACTAAGGGAAATACCCTTATTTCTCCTTATTCTTTCATTTTTCTTCTGCAGCAGACATAGAAAGAGGAAAATGCCTCTTTTGATTGTTTTTGTGCAGGGAAGGTTTGGCTCATGGCTGCTCATTGTGCGCCAGTGCAGAGGAAAAGGACAGGAATGTGCTGAATCTTGTACATACGGCTCATTCCTGCCCTTTTTTTTCTACGCAGGGCAGGGCAGCATAGAAAGAAGGCTTGCAGTGCTGCCCTGTGCCAAAGCTTGTAAATATGCCTGTTAATGCTTTTCTGAGACAAACTCTCAAAGGAGGAGTTTGAGAAAAACAAAAAACAAAAACGAATGAACTCGTTACCATGAGAGTTTTAACCTTTTTTTTTTGGTCCCTCCCTGCCAGGTTTCTCCTGGCAACAAAATGTTTAGTGGTGGCAATGAAGAGGGAAAAAAGACATTACTCCATCCAACCTTAATAGGGCAGGTAGTGTAATACCCTTCCTCCAATGGCCTCTTCTAAGTCGGGTGGTCAGAGGAAGTTTTCTGCTGACTGACTTAAAAGGGGCTCCATCAATGGAAACTTAAGGTCCACCAGCGTCTAAGTTAGGGTTTGGCAGACAGGATACTCCATTGTGTTTGTGACAGAGGGCCTGATTTATATCTTGGTGGTGTTACTGCCAAGCCGCGTCGGTGGCAGGCCCGAGAAGACCATCAAGGCAGTGGTATTCTGCCTGCTGTATTTCGATATTACAGTCCTGCAGGCAGTGTACTGGTGGTGGTTTGCTGGCGGCAGGAGATGCCGACAGGACCCAATGGACTTCATACAATGGCAGCGACTATGGAAGGGGGGTAAGTGACCCGCACACACTGTCCATTGCCTGTCTGACACAACACAATCCACACATGCCAAAAACACATATTAACACCACATACACGCATCATTGACACTGCACCCACACACCACACAACACAACAAACAAAACACCTACACACTCAGCTACACAAACACACACACACACCCGCACCTCACCCTGCCAATCGCATCGCATACACACATACACGTACTGACTCGTACACACAAGTTGTAGCACATGACAGATCCCCTTGCAATATGCACACATGGACACAGTTGACATATGTGAATGGACTGTCATTGTGGTGCCAGCATTCATTTGCCAATGAATACTGGCACCATAATGACAGTTGTGTATGTGTGCGGCATGTGTTGTGTACCCGTGTGCCCACACCCATGTCTGACCCACTCGTGTCTCCGATAGATGCATGTCACAGTGATTAAAAAAGTTACTGTGACACGTGTATGTCTCAGTGGTCCCCACCTCCGGTGCAGTGCCCACACAATGTACTCTGGCAATGCGGCATCCCTACCTTGTAGTCTATTGGCAGGGGGTCATGTTTTCTCCATGGGTCAGTGGCAGCAGTGAGGGCAGATGTTATCCAGTCGTCTCCAATCGAAGATAGGGAGATGAGTTATAAAAAGGTGAGTTTTCACCTCCTTTCCCCCCTCACTTTTTCCTTGGCGGTAAGGCACACCTAAATCTGCACGGCAAGAAGGCTGGCACTGTCCTCGCCTACATCCCCATTTCCCTTTCCCGCCATTGATGCAGGTGGTGTTTCTTGATGGAGACAGTGGTTCGAAACGGTCTTTCATTTGTGGGACTACCAACATCTAAATACGGCGGGTGGACTGTTGCGGAGGCAGGCCCAGAGTGCCTTGTCCCCCAAACTCTGAATAAGCCCTTAGTCAAAGTTTTGAGAAAGCTTGTTTCTGTGTGCTTTCGTTGTAAGTCTTTTTGATTTTGAACCTGGCCAGGGATACTGAAGCAATACCACACTGAAGGAAAGGAACAAGGAAATCAAGGACCACAAAGATGAGTAGAGTTAATTGAAATATAGAATACTAAGATGTAGAGCATCACCTCCTCATACCTAATTCTTACCACAGTCCTTAAATTATTAGGAAAAATGAAGAAACACCATGGGCCTTATTAAGCATTGGGTGCACTTTTCCTGTTTGCGTCATGGCGCACCTTTAAGTAGAAGCATCCTTCATCCTATTACAGTAAAGGAGCTGCTCCGAGGGCAGCCACAAACTTGTGCTACCCTGGGGGCAGCGCATTTAAGTGAAATAAGGATCAGCTGTCTGAAGGCTCCATGGGATCCCCCTTTCCACTACCCAGAGGGCTGCCTTCAGGGGCGCACTGACAGAGCACCACCTTTTGTGGAGCACTTTCAATGCGCCTCCTGAAAGCTTCTTTGCACTAGTGTCCATAATACGGCACAGGCGCAAAGAGATTCCCACATCTGCATGAGGATACACCCCCATCTAAACAAGGGAATGCAATCTTGAGATAGCACTGGTGCTACATGGGTGTCAGCGCTATATGTATTACAGAAGAAGCCTCACAAGCATCTGTGGCCCCTTCTGTAAAAGCAAAGTGCCATGGAGGTGCCCAAAGCGAGCCACATGTCCTTTGTGCCCCAGGAGCACTTTCTGTGATATGACCCCAGTAATTTAATCAATAGCCTTCAGCAGTCTTCTGAGTCATGTACTAACAATACTGAAGTTTTGCTTTCAAGACACCAAGCAGGAATGAAGGTCACTATTTAATACATCATATCCTCAATTAACACATAACACTGGCACCCTGGGCCTAATTACGAGACTGGCAGTCCTAGGATTGTCAGACCCACGGTGACGGTCAGATCTCTGTTACTGTTGTGGTCTGATTTCCACATTACGACCCCCAGGGGACAGCCGTCTCTGTAGGGATCAGTGATCCCGACGGATTGACGATGGGTCGAGGTTGCGATCAGCCAGGACGGCGCTGACCTCAGAATCGCCATGCTGATTCCAAACTGGTTCTCCACCAGCCTTTTAATGGATGTTTCCCCGCTATGAAAAGGCTGTCTGAGAACAAAAGGGGCAGGGGTCCCCCTGCCCAGCACCCGCGTAATGTGCTCTGCCTGCTGTGCTGTGCAGACAGTGGGCATTACGAGGGTGCTGGTGCCCCCTGCAGGCGGCAATGCCGCCACTTTCCTGCTTATCTGACCAGTGGAAAACTTGGTTTCCGGCCGTCAGCCTGCAGGAAAGTTGTAATTGGGCCCACGGGGAGGTTGTTACCACAGTGGCAGCCACCTTGTCCGGAATACCTATCCGCCAAACTCCTAATCTGGGCCTAAATGTCCATATTTTGTCACTATATGACCACTCACTGGACCATAGCATGGCCAGTAGGTGATAAACTCTCAAAGCACTAGAATACCCAAACCAGCAACTCTAGCAATATTAAGTAATCATCAAGGAAGAAGATAATCACTCACAGAAATATAACTCCAGAACCATGTCCAAAGGTACAAGAGAGCTGACTAAGTCACCAAAGGCATATCAAATGGATCATAAATGTTTTAGCTATAAATCAGTGAGAAATATTTATACTAACCAAGTACAAGTCAAACTGTTGAGATATATCAGATAAAGATAAAGACTACTTTACTTGATGTGACAGAAAATATGTGCAGCATATCCCTTTTGTGGTGATGGAGAAGATGTGAAAACCAAAAACACCATCTCCACATTCTGCTAGGAAACTGGACTCTTCATTTGAATCTCTAAGGTAATCTTCACACTTCTGAAGGACACCTTCACACCTTTACATGCCATCCATGGAGTAACAGATAGAACACGGACCATGCCTATTAGACAAGTAAGGCTTAGAGCCAGCCAACTCCCCAGGCACACTCACCAGGTAGAAAAGTGGAGACAAAGCACAACAATAATGAAAGCATTGTAAATTACAGAGTTCTAAAAGTACATTAAAAAAGATGTCATATGATACTAGAGGAGTCCAAGAGACAGCACCAAAGACTATAAATTGACTAACCTGGCAATAGGAGTTCAAAGGTGCATGTGTGCAAAACAAAGTCTTCTCTTCCATCTCATACCATGAGTGTTTCAATCAATGCAGCCCCCACAAAACCCTAAAGAAGGGGTATCATTAAAAAGCGTTATGTGAAGGTAGGAAGAACATGAAATAAAAATCATGGTTCTCATTTTGATTAAAATGAAAGCAAACACTGTTCTTGTATACTATATTAGAAGATGGCTTATAGCTCTCTATAAGATTGATTGATGCTCCACAGCAATGACACTGGGGTAACTTTTAAGGTGAGGCAGAAGAAATGGAGGGGCACACAGCATAACATGACATTTTCTTCACTTCACACAGACTGAAAAAAGGGGCACTAATAGAGGACTGGGGGTTAGTTTGCTGCCCCAAATTCCAAAGTACAAGTTGTTCACAGAATGAGTCCCATTGACTTCAGGTAATCCTCATAGCAATGCTATACACTAAGCCATCAATGTCACAGTAAACAATTCAATTGAATGCCAAAATGTGGATTGCATGGCAAAGCCATTCATGATAGATAAAGAATTAACTAGTCATGCTGTTCCTGCATGCAATTCCAAGAGGAATGCAGAAGGGCAACCTACCCACAGCACATCCAAAACAATTCCTAAATGTAAAAACAGCAAGAAAGGGGGATTAGCTGGATAAAGAGGAACAAACATCCCCCAGCACCCAAAGATTCTGCCATATATCATTTTTTTTAATTGAAAGGGCTAGCATTATGGAATGGTTCTTACATTTTACTCTCATGATACAAAAAGTTTATGGCAAAGAGAACTGTAGAGACCATGATGCTCAAGTCATTTCAGACTTGGTAATATAAAATATTCATTTCAGTTAGCCATGGTATCCTCTCTAAAGGCAAATTACTGCCTAATGTGCTCTAACACTTTGAAAGTGAATGGTGGTAAAGGAAGGCATCAGGATTTGATGGATATAGTTGCAGATACTGTCAGAAAGACTTTGGGCCTCATTACAAGTGTGGTGGTCTGAGGGCCGCCACACTCACAGGTGGTCTGCAGCCACATTACAAACCTGGCATGTGGACCCGCCAGGGGACCACCGTACCCACCAGGATCATGGTTCTTGACTGGCTGACGGCATTCTGAGTTGTACTCAGCCACAGTGGAGTGGAACTGAGCACCCCCTGGCTAATTACTACTCAGCTTTCCACAAGCCCCATGCCCATTGCATGGGCAGTGCCGGGGCACCCGCCTGCCAAGCACCATCGGAATGCACACTTGCACACAGTGCACATTCCAATGGTGCTGGTGTGCTACGATATTGGCCTCAGTTCCCTTAAATGAGCCAAGACCAATATCGTAGCACTGTTCCCATCGGTCAGCCTGGTGGGAATGCGTAATACAATGTTCCCGTCGGTCAGCCCAGCGGAAACATTGTAATACGCTTGGAGGGGCACTAGTATGGCGGTGGCATCCTCCCAGCGAGTTGAGACAGTCTCCTCATCTGACAGACAAACTCATAATGAGGCCCTCAGTACTTTTTGCAGTCCCAATCCCAGTGTTCAAGAACATTTAATTTCTTCAACAAGTATAGACTTCTGTAAAAACTTCCACTTATGAGAAGAGTTATTTCACTGTTAATGGAATGATCGATTGATCATTGTGGTGTAGCAAATATGCCTTTTCTGCGTGGTCTCCCAAGATTTCTCCCAAGATTTTTCACCTTTTACTGGGCCCTGTTTTTGCTGGTTTTAGAACTCTACACACTTTACCCCTGATAAACAAAAATAAATGGCCCTGTGCTCTCCCTTTAAACATGGTTAAATTAGACTGCCCCTGACTGACATATTTAACTTACCTATAAGTACCTAGTACAGTGTACAGAATATACACCCAGGGCCTATAAGTAAAATGCCACCTGTGCCTTGCAGTGTTTGTGGTTGGCCTATACACATGGCATCAGGCCCATCATGTGTTGCCTGACAGCAGCTGCCTAAAAACCTGATTTCAAATCTGTCAAAATAACCATTTTGGGCAGGTATAAAACCCTGCTTTTAAATATTAATGTCACCCCTCAGTACATCTGGTCTCCCACAAGCTAGAGTGCCTGATATTTAAAAGTGGAACATTAAAGTTAGCATGTTCCTCTAGTGACTAGACACCAAAACCTATTTTCACTAGCAGGGCTGTAGCTGGATTCCAGAAATGTCAAAGTACAGATTGTAATCTTTAATCTGTACCTTCTGAAAGGAAATAACTAAAATAATAATTCAAACCCTATTTTGTATGTTTATTATAAGTTCAATTCATTGGTGAACTTTGATTTTTAATAAATATTTAGAAAAAATTACTTTTATAGAGTTTCCTTTTACCTGCTTGAAGCAGATAGAGACTAATTTGCATGAGCCTTCCAGCAGCTACCATCAAGTCCTGGACCTTAATGAAGTATGAAAAACGGCCCCCAGAGCAGAACAATGACATAGGACTGGGGACCGGATAGACTGGGTGTAGGGCATTTAATCCCTATCAGGACAGTTGTAGTGGACCCAGAAACTTAATTACTTGAAAGGAAGGGAGAAAAGACCTACCCATTCATAGTATAGTGTAAGAAAATCTCTAAACAATGGAAAGTCTTTGTACCCAAGGTCCACAGTAGGCAGGCTGTCTCAAACCAAAGTGAGAGGGAAGCTGTTCAAAGAACTGATTTGGAGTAGACACACGGAAGGGGACTGCTCATTTCTCTGGTGGACACAAGAGCTCTGCACAAAGGGGGAAGAGTTACCCCATCTTGGATTTTAGGAGTGAGGTGCCCTGTCAGATTGTTCACAATGAAGCAGACAGGATGTGCTGCAAAGTGGGGAGAGTTGCACCTGGGAATGCTTCTCCTGTTGGTTAGGGAGTGTCCAGGAGTCACCCTCACCAACAGGCTAGTTCAATCCATAACTGTGATACTCGTTAGAACCTGTGAAAGATCAGTGGAGGACTGGACATGCTTGCCTTGATCTGCGAGGAGCCCAGAAGGACTGGACCTGCTTTTGCCTGTACCCATGACAAAGAGAAGGCATCCAAAGGCCAGCTGGCTGACCTCTGTGTGGCTACAGGGCACAACAAGGTTAAAGAGGCCTTTTCCTGAAGTTGCCAGATGATCAGTGATAACAGGACCTAGCCACTGCTGGAGTCATTCTTGGCCCCAAAGTGCTGTCCCCAATGTCCTGCAAATCTTAGAAGAAATCCAGAGGAGCTTCTTGAGAAATCCTGAAAAGTTGGAATTTAGAAAACTTTGGACTTCCGTGACCTCCAGGGCCACCAGGGCCAGCTCACAGGAAAGGTGTCCGATTTCATAGAAACTTCACCAGATACATCTTCGGGCTTGCCCCCCTGGAGAATTATGAGCTCCATAAAAAAAGACTAAGGGCCTGATTTAGATCTTGAGAGTATTCCTACCAATTCACTGCAGAAGCGGACCAGAGTACTCCATCAATTAGACGGTGTTCCAACCACCATATTTAGATGTGTTTTGCCGGGCTGAGCCACCGACTGCCACAAAAGAGTGCTTATCCTAGCCATCAGAGTGGTGGGTTCCTGCCGGCCATATTTAGATGTTAAAGTTCTACAGGCGGTGTACTGGCAGCAGATTGCTGATGGAGGGAGGCCGTCGTGAGACCCAAAGGACATCGTACAGTGGCAGTGGCTATGGAATAGAGGTAAGTTACACACAATGCACATTGGCCATATATGTCCCACTGCACTACACAACACACTGCATACACACTATTATTCATTGTCATTCCACCACAACACAACACGTACATGCTGAAACACACATTGCCATACATCCATGGCACAACATACACACACTCTTGACACCGAACACAAGACACAATCACAGAAAACACAATTACACACTCATCTACACAAATACACTTGCACAAAAGCACAACTACACACATGACAACAACCAATATACAACACTCACCAAAATGTTACACACAGCAACATGACACACAACCTAACATACGCAACATGAGACCTATATACACGTGGCACACATTCTGACACAACCAAATCAACCACTCCAGCTCCCTCTACCTCAACCAGCCAGTCCATTTGCATATACACGTACTGACTCACATACACAACTGAAAGCATAACCTCACAGGTACAGCTCCCCTTGCAAGGTGCACAAATGGTCACAGTTGAAATGTGTGTTTGTAATGTCACTGGGGTGACAGCATTCATTTGGCAATGAATACTGACATCAAAATGATATTTGTGTATGTGTGCGATATGTGTCCTGTACCAGTGTGTCCCTATCCATGTCTGACACAATCAGGTTCCCAACATATGCATGTTGCAGTAATAAAAAAAATACTCTGACATCTTTATGACTGCAGTGGACCCGAGCTCATGTGCAGTGACCACACAATGTATATTGGCAATGTGGATTCACTACCTTTGAGTCTGGCAATGAGGAAGGGTTGTGTTTTCTCCGTGGTCCAGTCGCAGTAGCGACGGAAGGTTTTGTCCAGTCATGTCTATTCAAAAACTGAAGTGGAAATGGGAAAAACATAGGTTTTTACATCATTTACCCTCCAATCTGCCAACTCAGGCGTGGAAGTAGCGCTGCCACAGGTGGCCTGGCAGGAAGGTACATCCAAATCTGCTCGCTGTCACAGTGGCTGGAGTCATGCCAACAGCCACTATTTCCTATGGTGCCTTTGACACGGGTGGCGATTCCTGGTGGATATTGCGGCATTCGGGTGGGCTAGTCCCATTGGCGATAGGTTGCCCGAGTCCTAACGTCATGGATTTATGGCAATGTGTGTTTTCAGCATGTACGAGTTGTGTTTTGGTGGAATGGCAATGGATTATAAGTGTGTATGTGGTGTGTTATGTAGTTTGCTCTGCAGGGGGACACATATGGCCAAGGTGCTGTGTGTCTATGTGATTTACCTCAACTCCACAGCCACTGCTATTGTACGATGTCCTTTGGGTCCTGCGATGGCCTCCCTCCATCAGCAATCCGCTGCCAGTAACCGCCTGTGGAACAGTATCATCTAAATATGGTTGGCGGGAACCCGCAGCCTTACGGCTAGGAACAGGGCTCCGTTGTGGCGGTCAGCGGCTCTGCCGCAATGCATCTAAATACGGGGGTCCAAACACCATTTACTTGACACAGTACTCGGGTCCGACGCCACAGTGGATTGGTGGTAATAACATCAAGATCTCAATTAGGCCTTAAGTCAGAAGGTAAAAGCTTTGACCGAAATGTACCTGCTTGGATTTCATGGATCAACACAGTCAGCATGAAATTGCTACTAGGTCCTGGTCTACCACTTCCATAGACTATCATAGTCACCTAATGTTTTTTGGTGCTACTTTTACTTAAAACTGTACAAATTCATATCTCTTGTTCCCTTTACAGGACTTTTATTTCTTTGGTGTCATTTTGTTTATTTATTTTTCCTCTGTTTTTCCAATTCATTTTGGGATATTTATTGTTTGGTGTTTTGACTGTTTTGGCATCATATACATTCTTTAGACATTGCCCTAAGTCATCCCTGTATGCTCTGTGCTTTAGGTACGAGGGGGTTGGGCACAGGTTAATTTAGTGACTTTGGGTCTCACCCTGATAAATTAGTGTCAATATTCCTTGAGGTGGGAGACTGCCTATGTTAGACTTGGCCCTCTCAGTAGGGTCCCCCACAAACTTGTTTTGCCTTCACCCCTCCTGTTTTCTGAGCCCATTTGTATTGGCTTTTAGGACTCTGTACTTTACCACTGCTAAGCAGTGCTAAATGCTTATGCTCTCGTCTTTAAACATGTTAACATTGGCTTACACCCAATTGGCACATTTAATTGACTTGTATGTACCTAGTAAAGTGGTACTACATGTATCCAGGGGCCTGTAAATTAAATGCTACTAGTTGGCCTGCAGCACTTATTGTGCCACTCACTCCAGTGGCCTTGTGAAACAAGTCTCAGGCATACCATTGCAACCTCAATGAGCAGTTGTTTTGAACTGCCATTATTTGACCTGGAAAATAAACCTTTTGCCAGGCCTAATCCTCCCTTTTTAGTACAAATAGATCACCCCTAGGGTAGGCCTTGAACAGCCCTTACGGAAGGTTGCATTATATTTAAAAAGTTGGACATGGTTTTCACTATTGCAAGGCCTACCTCTCCCATTGGGACTTTAGGAGAACATTGGGTTACTCCAAAACATTTAATAAGTGATAACTTTTGTGTGGGAGCAAGTAGGAATGTTGTGTTTTGTGTCTGAGTAATTGCAATTTAAACCTTTCTTTAAACGTAAAATCGGATTTTAAGTGATCTTTCTGGAAATGCCACTTTTAGAAAGTTGACGTTTTCGTTTCCTAAGCATTTGGTGCCTGAAACCTGTTTCTAGGGTCACATGACTAGGTTTTGTATTCCTCCCAGACAGTATCACAATGGAGGTTCTGGGTGTTGGCAGGATGGACCATCTTAGCTTGATGGAGGGGGGGGGGGTGGCAGGGGCTATCATATACCACACTTGCACTTCAAAGGCACTGTCCCAGCTCACACACAAAGGAATTCACACTAGCCTATTGTGCCCCCACACAATTTGTGACCAGGACAGGGAGTCGGAAAGATTCCAGACACTTCTGTAGAGGAAGACTCAAGACGTTTCTTCCATTTAAAAGTGTGCACACGGTATAAAAAGAAGAACCCCTGACCCACTCCTGAGTACACGCCTGGACCTGTGGATAATAGAGAATTACTGCCCAGGTGACCTGTTGCACTGGCATGCCTGGACCTGCCTGAGGCTTTTCCTGCTGTCTAAAAAGGAAGACTGGACCTGCACACTTCATCCCTAGCTGAAACGACACCACGGGTCAGATGACAGACTTCCTATTCTAAGCCACAGGGACACAACAAGCTCCAGAGGGTTCCATGCAACTGCTGAGTTGAACCTGCTGCACTGGACCTGCCTGGACCTGCAACTGGACCGGCTTCAGCCCTACTGGCTTCTGCCAGAGTGAGTTCCTGATCATCAGGACATGCTCCTCAGGTCCTGAACCCTTAGTATGGCATCAGTTGAGATCCTCCTAAAATAATAGAAGAAATCTTACATTTGTGGGCCCATTCATACCAAGATCTTGCTGTCTGCATCAACTGCCAAAGAGAAGCTCCAGTGAACTTGACTATTCTTGCTACAGAGAGTGCCAGCGACGACAAGCAATGGGAGATCTGCACTTTACGTTACAGCATTGACAACCCACGTTGTTGACAATGTGACTCTCCAGCACGACCAACCACAACACCTGATAGGATCTGCACGAAACAGATGACCGTCCGATACCCTTTGCCTACTTTCCGAACTACAGCGACGAGCATTCGGACCCTCTTCTTGCTCCTCGGTCCTCCTCTGCAAATGGAAGTCATTGTGCTGAACCTCAAAAGGTAGCTTTTTCCACTAGACTAACCTGGGCCCTGTATCCGGCCTGTGTTCCATCACATTTGGCCTGAACTTATAACTTTCAACCAGTCTCACACAACCAGATAACTGTGAGTGGTGCTTTGTGATTTTATGCACTACACTTACATTAAATCTTTGAAATGTAATTTCTCCAGTTCTACTGATTGGATTTTTTTCATTTTGTTGTCAAGTTATTAGTTTTATTTTACTCTAGTTTAAAAAATTGGTGTGGGATTTTTCTTGTGCTGTGTTTTCACTTTATTACTGTTAGTGTGCTGCATAAATATTTTACGCCTTGCCTCTAAGTTAAGCATGACTGCGTTTGTGGTAACCTACCAGAGGGTTAAGAACAGTTTAATTTAGTGACTTTCTGTGGTTGATCCTTACAAGGACAGTGGCTATTCTCAACAACAATGCAATTTATCATAGCCCACTGCAGTAATAATCCATTTTCCTACAGGTAGCTTTCTCAATTACATTTTCAAATCTGAATTTCAGGCCTGTTCCTGGATCTTCCAAAGTGTTTGTTGACTTTTACACTGTACATTCACTATAGAGCTCTGTGACTACTTGCCAGGGTAATGATCGTTGTTACATCTCACATATTCTTTTCCAATTTCACTGATTATCAGTGTAGTAAATAATATATTCCTGGCACTATGAGCTGTAAACACCTCTAACATGAAGACTTGAACTCATATTTGCTTACTGAATGGTTCGGCACATTATATCCCTGATCACGCCCTTTGCTCACCTCAAGTTCCATTGGTTAGGATTCCGAGTACCCAGAGAGTGAGGATGAGAGATGTGGCATTCTCAATCCAAGCAGCAAAAACACTGAAAATCCTGCACCGCGGAACAAAATCATCTGGTGACTTTAAAAGCAACAAAATACTTGGCTACTTCCAAGCTCACCCCTTGCCTTATATTGTCAGTCATTTGTTCTGTGATCAACACAACTGCCAGTTTATACAAAGCAACCAGTGTCAGTGATCGAGGTCTTTTCAAACACAGGCTACTGAACAAGGTGATAGACAAAGAACGGCGTTGTACATGGTTGTATTCTAGAATATCGAGTACCGAAATATTGCAATACTTTAATATCGTAGCAAAATATCAAAGATAAAATATCAAAACGTAAGTGTACATGGGGAAGTGTAGATTAATAATTCTCAACTCCACATCTATGTACCATGATTTTATATATATATATATATATATATATATATATATATATATATATATATATATATATATATTTTTATATATATGTATATTTATATATATATATATATATATATATATATATATATATATAAAACAAATCGTGAAGAACATATCTGTGGAGGTCGGTATAATAAATGTACAAGTACTTACCTGTTGATATTTTTCTCATGGCTATTTCGGCTTAGATATTAAAGTGTAAGGATATCCTCTTCTCCCTATTCAAGTTTCTCCCTATTGTAGATCAACGTGGATTACGTTTTTTTTAAAAAGTTTTGTTGCTTGTAAATGAGTGACGTTAATAGAAACTAATGTAAGGGACAGTCTCACGGGATTTTGTTATTTGGGACCCACCTTCCCCGGTGCCCAATCCCCCACAACAAATATTACCTGTCGGCAGTGTGTGCCCTCTTCAAGTGTAACCAACCCCTCACTTTCATCCATTATTTTCTTTAATGTAATTAGTGGCCAAACTGGCCAGAGAACAACAAACACATTGGGTGGGCCAGAGCAAAGAAAGATTAGAGGTGAAAGTTTCAATGTCTCCTGTTTGTCTTCTCGGGTCACTGAAGGGCCAACAACGCTTTACCTGTTTCACCTTCTTTTTGTAAACTGTCGAGAGATGGTCATGGAGATAACTCTGGTACACGCTCTCTTTCCCCTTTAATCCCTCCCCGCAGGGTCCTTCCATCTTGTCCGCATGCTGCTCGATGAGTACATCCTGCTGGCCATGGAGACGCAGTTCAACAACGACAAGGAGCAAGAGCTCCAGAACTTGCTGGAGAAGTACATGAAGAATGCAGGTAATTTACTGGGTACAATATCCTGGTCTTTTTTTCCAATCCTAGGTGTGCGAAAAGTAAAGAAGCGGTGAATTGCGCAGAAAGGAACACACCTGTTTATTATTTTTCGGAATACTAACTGCGCTGACAGTCTGTCAGGGGTGCGGGGGTTGTTAAAGTATAAATATAAAATATATCTAAGCTATAAAGTAGAATATTTCAAAGAGTAGACGCCAACACAGAACTCAATACAAATATTCCATCTCCAACCTTCCAATTGCTCTCGACACGAAAGGAGACCCGTAGCCGTTCTAAGATAACACGTTCCAGAAGACTTGAGCGTGAGGGGAGCATATGCCTGACGAAAAGTGTCCCTCCTCTGCATCCCTCATACATTGCTGACACTTCTACACCGTTAGTCACGCAGTACCCAGCGCCCCCTATCGAATCATTAACTATATTGATGTTCACTAAAATGTGAGCGATTCCCAGGGTTATCTGAAAAGCAGGGATTGTTAGTAGAAAGGGGCGGAGCATTTAGAACACAATCCCGCATTGTGTTGTTGAAGCAGGATTTTGCTAACTTGAAAGGCAGAGGTACGCTACATATTACATATTTACATTTTGTACATAGGGGCAATTTAATTTCTTTTTCCATAATCACAAGAATGTTAGCTGTCGGGAGGGTGGGGGAGTTGGGCAGGAGCTGGAGGGAAGTAGCCTCCCTCTCCCCTCTTAGGCAGGGAGAGAAGAGGGGGGCATTGAACCTAGGGGCTTATTTACAGGCACCTGTGTCGCAGGGCGGCACCGCAAGAGCCTTGCTGTGCTGCCCTGCAACACCGGGAAAGGGCAGAAATGTGCCGTATCTACAAGGTATGGCCTATTTCTGTCCCATTCCCTGCACTGGTGCCAAAATGAGCTGCCTAGTACCAAAGCAGGCACCCTTGCACCATAGTGTAGGGGTGCTTGGGTTGCAGGGAATTATTGTTTGGGGCATATTTACAAGAAAGTGACTCATCAGCACCACTTTTCTTGCATTTCCCTGCACCCTCTTAACTAACATCACCATGGTATTTACTATACAGCGCACCATGGTGCACGTTAGCACAATAGCATCATAATTTATGACGACATTGTGGCACTTTGCTGTATCGGCGCCATAAAATATGGCACTAGTCCAGCAAAGCACAGGGAGGACAATAGGTTATTATGGGAGCGTCAGCTAAAAAAGATGGAAAAAATAACACAGTGAAATCTTGTAAATTTCACTGCACCATTTTTTTTGGGCCTCCTGCGTGGGAACGCCCTCTTGGGTACATTATACCTGGAGCAGGTGTAATGTGGCGCAAGGTGTTACAAAATGGCGCAATGTATGCGTTGAGCCACTTTGTACATATGGCACACAGTAGGGGTCTCCATAACACTTCCTTTGAAAAAAAAATATTACACTAGGGTGGCACAAGGAGGAGCAAGGGGCTTGTAAACATGCCCCTTTACGTGCAGGAAAGTGTCCCTTCCTGCACATTAACAATTGCAGCACACATAGAAGTAGCGAATTGTTATTATTTAATGATTGCAGAAAACTGCACTGGTGGGCCCATATTAACACAGCAACGTTAAGCCACGCAAAGCGGATTAGCACTGCCTTGTAAATGTGGAAATGGACACAGTGCCACCAGAGTGTCGTTGAAAGTGACCTTCCAGTGGCACTAGGGACTCGTAAATAAGTTCCATAGTGTGGCAGACAATAAAAGGGGGTTGCACACTCATCTGTCTATGCACTGGATACCTGTTGGCTTGTCAGTATGATGATGTCATCAAAGAACACTGCAAAGAGCTCAGTCTCTCAAGAGGCAGTTGCTTGTAATGTCAGCTCACCAGCACTCCCTAAGGCACCGAAATTCTGTGGTGGCCTTGAGGCAAATTTGTTTGACAACAATTTAGAAGACTAGGAGACAGTGAGATGATCCCTTGATCGCATACCTCAGTGTTGGGAGGAAGGCAATGTCAATATTGCCTCCCTCAGGTAGCTGTCCTCAACATGGATGGAGTCCAATAGCTGTTTGAGTACTGTTCGAAGTCAACTCCTTGTGGGAGCAACTCATGTGGAGAAGAAAGTGCAAGTAAGAGAAAAATAATGGAGCTACACAGAATACATATACCTGCCAATCTGCTGGCCCCCCCACGGAGGATTAATGCCAAGGTATAAAGCATAATATGTGTTGGTTAATGAGGCAGAGCACAGCAAAGGCAGGGCAGAGGAGGCAATATTGATTGAGAAAGTATTGGAAGCACTCCTACTAGAAAGGTGAGAGGAGAAGATGGGGAAAAAACATTAATGAAAATCATTGGGTAAAGGCTAGAAGGGTTTGTGCATGTTGCAAGTGAATCTGAAGATCTATCAGGATGAGTCAATGGGTTAGACATCTCCCGAGGATACACAGCAAAGTGAGACACAAGTGCACATAAATATAAGGATAAAGAATGAAGGTGCAAGCCACATTATGGTGACAAGGGGTATTGGACTCAGTCAACAATGGTGGCCTCATCATACAAAGGATTATAGATAATCCTGATGGTATGCAGAGTTGACTTCATGCAGAACAAAGAAGGAAACTATTTGGTCTGTTTTAACGACTACAACTTGAACTAAATGGAGAAGGATGGTTTCAGGAAGGCAATAAGGAATTTGTGTGTGGTCTGCCTGCCCTGACTCATATATTAGTTTTATGTGTAAATACAACAGGGTGGACTACTTCTGGATCTGGTATGGTAATTACTTTTATATTTAGCAAATTACCTGGTTGGAGGGAAGAGATCTGCTTCTGAAGATGCTTGACATAAGTCATGATCAATAGGACCATTTTTGGCTTGCACAGGAGTCATCCACAGAAAGGGTGACTCGTGTATATTATTGTGATACTGTAGGTGCTGAGT
Organism: Pleurodeles waltl; assembly: GCF_031143425.1. Taxonomy (NCBI): domain Eukaryota; kingdom Metazoa; phylum Chordata; class Amphibia; order Caudata; family Salamandridae; genus Pleurodeles; species Pleurodeles waltl. The sequence goes on from NC_090444.1 coordinate 1,142,411,497, forward strand.
CATAGCCAAGTCAGATATTTGAGGTGGACAGGTAGACAAAAAAAGATTGTGCGTCAGTGTTGGACTTTTTTCCTTATACAGGGTCATCCCCAATCTTTTTGCCTTCAAGCTCCTGTTTCATCTGACCTGTTTTTGTTGGCTTTAGAACTCTGAGCACTTTACCACTGCTAACCAGCAGTAAAGCGCATATGCTCTCTGTGTAAATTGTATTGTTGATTGGATTGCCATGATTGTCATGTTTGATTTACTGGTGAGTCCCTATTACAGTGCACTAGAGGTGCCCAGGGCCTGTAGATCAAATGCTAATAGTGGGCCTGCAGCACTGTTTGTGCCACCCACCTTAGTAGCCCTGTAAACATGTCTCAGACCTGCCACTGCAGTGTATGTGTGTGCAGTTCTAAACTGCCAATTCGACTTGGCCTAAAACTTCCCTTTTCTTGCATGTAAGATACCCCCAAGGTAGGCCCTAGGTAGCCCCATGGGCAGGGTGCAGTGTATGTTTAAGGTAGGACATATACTAATGTGTTTTATATGTCCTAACAGTGAAATCCTGCCAAATTCGTTTTTCACTGTTGCAAGGCCTGTCTCTCTCATAGGTTGCAAGTTACAGCACGAGGTGAGAGTGCCACATTAACCACACATTTCCCCAACTAGCCAATACTACAGTGTGCCTACACCTGCTCCCGTAGTTTCCATCTCAAATGTGAAACTGTTTATTTAAAAAAAATACATATAAAGGGACAACAAACTTAATGGTAAGCTGTTCAGAAGAGATGGAGGGTTTGTCTTCTTGGGCCCATACTTATAAATCCATAAGGATAAAGCAGTTAACTGTTGCCGCACCAGGACACTCCACTGTAAAGCGCTCATGGCAAATTCCAGTCATCTGGGAAAATCATACCACATTCACTGATAACAATCACCCCTTACCCACCAGTAGCTAGAACAGGCAGCAACGAGTGCTGGCACCCACCCAGCAGCTCAGATTGATATCTCTTCTCACTGATGGGGCATAGACTGATCTCTCATGCTTCCATCCCTCCTCTAAAACTGTTTGTTGTAGACGTTCCCCCTTCGGTGCAAGTGGCAAGATGGAAAGATAGGGTGGAGCGTCTGGAGAACTATTTTGTGGCAGTGGCGTTAAACAACGATAGACTGCACCCTATACTCCTACATCTTGGGGGCGCCATGATTCACAAGCTAGGAAAATCTGTGGCTAAGGAAGGTCCACGTATACCTATAAGACCCTGAAGCGAGCCCTCACTGCCCACTTTGAACCACTCGCCAATCCAGACTATGAGCAGTTCCTTCTCCGCCAAGCTAGGCAGCTTCTTGATGAATTGGTGGACACATTTTATGCATGGCTCAAAGCACTAGCAAGTACATGCACCTTGCCTAATGCTTTGCGCTAAAAAAAATGTGTCCATTGATTTTTATGGATTAAGACTCTTTTTACCTAAAATAGTGATATATTTTCATGAGCATGTTGGATTTTTGTTGTTTTGGTCTTAAATATTGGCTAAACTTGTGAGGAGTCATTTTGTGGTGTTTTCACTGTGTTACTCTATATGTTGGTGCAAATACTTTACACATTGCCTCTGAGATAAGCCTGACTGCTTGTGCCAAGCTACCAAGAGGGTGAGTAGGGGTTATCTGAGCTGTGTATCTCTCTTACCCTGACTAGCGCGAGGGTCCCTATTTGGACAGGGTGTAAACTAGTAACCCCATTTTTAACAGCAGTAATGCAGTGTTATGGAGGTGGGACATGGAGATTAGCACAGATGTAAAGAATTGAAGTAGATTTTCAAAAAGACTAAGCAGCAATTGAAAAAGGGGCCCACCAAATGTTTGGCCCAGCGCTACAAATACATGTGTCTGCCATGTCTTGGGGGTGGTAGTATAATATTTTTTAAAACTATGAAATCTGCAAAACGTGAACAGAATTGGATATGCAGTGTGGAAAACTGGATGACAGCAAAGAAAATTGGGATGTTGGCAATAACTTACATCAAAACCTGTGCTGCACACACCTAGTGTGGGTTGTTTCCACATGCCGTAAAATATATGACTGTTGTTTTCTTCTTTGTAGATGCAAGTAAAGCAGCATTTACCGCCTCACCAAGTTCTTGCTTTCTGGCAAACCGCAGTAAACCAGGCTGTCTTCCAAGCGATGGTACTGTCAAGAATGAGTGTCTTTCAGAGCACACCTATGTTTCTCTCTCAGCTGACCAGCACTTGAACCTCCCTAACGGCTTGAATCAATTTTCTGTTGAAGATGCTGACAGCATTCACTTAACAGGTACATTATTCTCAAAGTTTGTATGTTAAAGGAAACTCTGTAGTGCAGCATAGTAACATGGTTATCAGGTTTTATATGCCTGTTCCAAATGTGTTTATATTTGTTTCTATCTCCTGCTTCTTCATAAACACTTTCTTCTTATGTAAACTGCAGCAAAATAGGACATGCTGTAACCAAATAACTAAATAAGGGTGACGCCCATATAACCCTTCCAATTACTAGGCTTCAGATATCACACCAATTATGTTGCTTATACAGATTAAGATACAGCATGAAACATCTGCTATCTCTTTAATCTGTATCAGCAACATAATTGGTCCTTTTTGATGTACTCAATTCAACCATTTAAGTTTTTGTCTTTATGGGATTGGTGGACTCAAAATTAGAGGGCTATCGCTATTAATATATACATTGATGGTGTTTTTGTAGGGCATTACCATAAAGCAGATGTTTGGCATACATATATAGGAAGTGATTTTACCCAAAGAGTTTCATGCTGTCCCTAACTTTTTATCTGTATCATGATTGGTCCTTCATGATGTATCCTAACCAATCTTTCAAGTGTTTGTAATGAATTGTATGTGGGTTTACATTTTGTATATGTTATTTGTCCATGAAACACTTTCTTTGAATCAATTTGCACCCCTCTCAATATGGCCACTACCGTTGAACTACGTTGCACTTAGGCATTCATTATAGTTGTTATGGTGGATCGAATCCTCCCACTGTTGTCCACAATCACGAGGGGGAGACTGTTATACCCCACGCCATGCACCAATGGTATGTCTCATGACGTTAAGGGGTGCGTTAATAAAGAGGCCGGGGAAATGTATCCTCGAGGTCAGTAAATCACAAAATGAGTGTGCGTGCATCATTTACAAAGTTTTCTGCTGCATGCTATGTACAGGCTGTGCTGCAGACTCAACAGACTGGCAACGAGGGTGGTATCAGCAACCCACATCGGGCTAACTTCATCCAGTACGCACTCTCACTATCCCGATCTGGCCCTCCTCCCTCTGAGTGCACCAGCAGACATGTTCTGTGACATAACCCAGACCCAGCTGAGCCCTCCAGTTGCGTCGCATACCATCCTCATTTCTGTCTTGTGGCTGACGCAGGTGTTTGTGCCTCCAGGTGGGCTGCTCTGCCACGTTTGATGACGCACTGCTACCAGGAAGGCTGAAATGCGTGATCTGTGGCTCTCCAGCAGGCAATGGCCCCACCCACATTTCTACAAGTGCGCATTTCCTCAGGCACACAGCCCTGACGGCGGAATCAGTTCCCCACATGCCAGCAAGTTACAGCACGAGGTGAGAGGGCCACATTAACCATGCATTTCCCCAACTAGCCAATACCACAGTGTGCCTACACCTGCTTTCGTAGTTTCCATCTCAAAGGTGAAACTGTTTATTTATTTAAAACAAAATACATATAAAGGGACAACATACTTAATGATAAGCTGTTAAGAAGAGATGGAGGATTTGTCTTCTTGGGCCCATACTTATAAATTCATAAGGATAAAGCAGGTAACTGTTGCTGCACCAGGACATTCATCTGTAAAGCATTCTGCTTGCCAGCTTTCAACCACACTCATGGCAAATTCCAGTCATCTGGGAAAATCATGCCACATTCACTGATAACAATCACCCCTCACCCACTAGTAGTTAGAACAGGCAGCAACGAGTGCTGGCACCCACCCAGCAGCTCAGATTGATATCTCTTCTCACTGATGGGGCATAGACTGATCTCTCATGCTTCCATTCCTGCTCTAAAACCGTTTGTTGTAGACGGTCCCCCTTCGATGCAAGTGGTAAGATGGAAAGATAGGGTGGAGCGTCTAGAGAACTATTTTGTGGCAGTGGCGTTAAACAACAATAGACTGCACCTTATACTCCTACATCTTGGAGGCGCCATGATTCACAAGCTAGGAAAATCTGTGGCTAAGGAAGGTCCACATATACCTATAAGACCCTGAAGCGAGCCCTCACTGCCCACTTTGAACCACTCGCCAATCCAGATTATGAGCAGTTCCTTCTCCGCCAAGCTATGCAGCTTCTTGATGAATTGGTGGACACTTTTTATGCATGGCTCAAAGCACTAGCAAGTACATGCACCTTGCCTAATGCTGATGATGAAATCCATGCCCAGTTCATACGAGGGTGCCACTCTGTGAAGATGAGAGAAAACATCCTGCAGGTACCACGCATGTCCATGGCAGACATACTCACTATGGGAACCAGTCAATGCAATGACAACGATGGGGAAAAACAAAAAAAGGCCCGACCTAAACCTGCCACCAGCTCCAGGATACGCTACACGTGTGGAGGACCCTATCCTCATCAAGGGTTGTGCCCTGAACATGGAAAGCAGTGCGCCAGCTGCAACAAGCCAAACCACTTAGCAAAAGTATTCAGTTCCCCGTCATCTCAAAAGACTCAAAAGGCCAAGTCAGTCAACAGTGCACAAACAGCGATTACTCCTGAAGACAAAAGAGACATGAATGATGAAGACAACGTGGAAGGTTCAGTACATGTCATTCATGCCATGCAACCTGGAGGACACCCTAGGCAACACAACCCAATGTGCACCATTTCCCTTGCATACCATCAGGTTTCGGCTCCCGTTGAAGGGTGCATCAATCAACATCTGAGCACAGTCATGTTACAGACTCTACCAATTCGACCCACACTACGTCCTCAACGCCACTCCCTCTGGCCAGGGTGCTTGTGACAGAAATATCACATGAATCTCAGTCAGCAGGAGCCAAGTTGTACATCACCAAGACAGGATCTGGCATGCTGCTGAGCTGTAAAACTGCAGAGAGGATCCACCTAGTGATTTTTGCTTTCAGTGCACACCCAGGCAGAATAGATGAGTTGGTGTTCGAGCTCTCACTGTTGTTCAAGGGTATTGGGTGTCTAAAGGACAGACTCATACATCTCCGCATCGATGAATCCATCCAGCTGGTTGCACTGAAACATCACCGCATGGTGTTCCATTTGCACCCTAAGGTGGAAGAAGAGTTACGAAAACTGGAGAAGGCGGACATTATTGAATAAGTGGATGGCCCCACAACTTGGTTTTCCCTAGTTGTGGTTTCTCGCAAACCCAAACAGCCAGGCCAGATCAGAATCTAATTGGATATGCTTCTACCTAACATGGCCATGCAACGCAAATGTCACCTAACACCCACGGTGGATGACATTGTCGCAGAGATGAGTGGGTTGCGATGGTTCTCCAAAGTGGATCTCCGCCGTGTAGAGTACCACCAACTGCTGTTGGTTCCAGAATCAAGAGCCATTACCACCTTTTCCACTTTAAGAAGATACAAACATCTTTGCTTAAATGCGAATAGCTTTGGCATATCAAGTGCTGCAGAAGTCTTTCAAGACACCATTCGAGGAGTGCTGGCAAGACTACAAGGTTTTATCAATGTTAGTGGCAATATTTTACTGCACTCTCCAACAATCGAGGAACATCTAAAAAGACTGAGAGATATTTTCAAACGGCTACATGACAATGGACTCACTCTTGACCGTGAGAAATGTGCTTTTCTCCAAAATGAAATTGCTTTCTTTGGGTACCGATTTTCCAAGAATGGAGTCATGCCTGATAAAGGCAAGGATATTCAATTGGCCCCCGCCCCACCACTGTTTCGGGGGTCCGTAGTTTCTTGGTGATGGTCATGTACTGTGTGGAGATTCTTCCAGAATTTGACCGCCCTAACAGTGCCACTTAGAGAACTTACCAAAACAAATGCAAATTTGGAATGGGGACCCACCCAAGAGCAGGCCTTCCAAGCAACGAAGAATGGCCTTTCTCCCAACACTGCGTTAGTCTACTTTTATCTGAGAAAGTAATCTGAACTCTACATAGATGCTAGTTCTAGTGCCCTTGAGGTAGTTCTTTCTCAGAAGAGAGAAGATGGTGAGTGGGCCCTAGTAGCATACACGAGTCGAGCATTGATAGACACTGAACAGCGATACTCACACATTGAAAAAGAATCCATAGCCATCTATTGGGGCTGTCGACCACATTCACCTATACTTGTATGGCCAACCATTCATGGTTCATGCAGACCACAAATCACTTATACCATTGTTCAATGGATCGTCCTCCAAACCACCCCTAAGGATCGAGAAATGGATCCTTCAGCTTCAAGAATACTGATTCTCGATAGTATATCAACCCGGATTGCAAAATTCAGCTGATTACTTGTCCCAGCATGCTTGACCAGCCACCATCCATGAGGAAGCCGACTCTGAAGACATGGAGGAATATGTAATAGTGGCGGTGGAACAATCAAGGCCCCTGCCCATCTCTATGGATGATATTGACGCAGCCACCCAGGTTGATGAGAGTCTTCCACTGGCGGTTTCACCCATCAACTCAGGGAATTGGCACACATTAATGCACAATGTGTCTTGTAGAACAGAAGAAGCTCATCTGACCCTGCCTTCACTACATCATGTCAGGCAAAAGCTTGCAGTTTCCCCTGAAGGATGCCTATTGCGTAGCCTTAGACTGGTAATTCCTGCATCACTACAGCAACGGGTAGTAAATCTAGCTCACTCTGCCCACCAAGGGACAGTCAAAACAAAAGTGAGGCTGTGATGCAAGGTATTGTTCCCGGGTCTGGATGAACAGGTTGAATGAGCCGTGAGACGGTGCACCATGTGCCAAGCAGCTGGTCCAGCTGAAACCCCTGCACCCACCACCACAGTGTCCATTCCATCCAACCGGAGGTACTGGGCAACTGCAGACTTCTAGAGCCTACCAAATGGTTGCCACGTGCTGGTGGTTATTGATGACTTTTCAAAGTATCCTGAGGTAGAAATTTTTGACTCAATCACAGCTGCCCAAACCATAACACATTTGGAGAAAATCATGGTCACTCACAGATTACTACATGAAGTCAGAACTGACAACGGTCTACCCTTCTCGAGCCAAGATTTTACTGACTATCAGATTTCCAGAGGTGTTCATGACCTCAAAATCACATCCTGCTTGCTGCAAGTAAATAGGGAAGCTGAATGCTTCATGAGGACTTTAAATAAAGTTTTGAGAATTTCTTTGGCCAATAATCAAAATATGGAGTGCGTTCTATATGCTTTTCTGCGTGAGTATCGGCTCACCCCCATCTGAATGACAAAGTGTCACCCAGCACCCTATGCATGAACGGAATGGTGGGAGACACCATCCCCCATATTGACCAACCATCCACGATGCAAAGCAAAGATGTAGATGGGTTATATCGGCGCAGTATCCAAAATTATCACGCCAAAGAAGAGGTGCACCCAGTGATGCAACATCAGCATCGGTGATCTAGTGCTGGTCAGGAATAGACGTCCAGGAGGAAAGTTCAGACTCCCTTTTGAAATGGAGCCCTGGAGAGTGTGGGATGTCAAAGGAACCATGATCACGGCCGACAAGGGTGTGAGACAGTCATAAGAAATGTGTCAATCTTTCAACTGTACTGACCTCTAAACCGGTGAGAGAAGACCAGGCATCTAATCATTTTGAAAACAATGGCAGGCATGCCAGCCATCCGTGTGATGATGCTAGTGAAACATCCACTCTTGTACCCGGCAGACCAGTTGAAATGCAGCAGTAAAAGGACATGCAGAGTACCCGTTTGACCGATGGGAGAGAAGTCAATATCGCAGGTGACAAAGAGGTGATGACGGATGAAGCCGGTTTGCAGAGATAGGACACCCTGAGGTATGATCTATGGCTCGACCCCTGACCTCCAGAAGGTTAAGAAATTTTGTGCTGATTTGAATTGATCCCTCTCACTTTTGTGTTGTAGGTCACTCCTGCCATATTGGTTGCATCACAGTCTATGCAAATGTTTGGGCTTTTTTTTTTTTTTTATTTTACTTGAGTTTTATCATTGTTGTGTGCGTAATGTAGTACTGTTATGTTAAATCAGATCCTCCCATTGTTGTCCACCACCATAGGGTCAGATAGTGTTATACCCCAGGCCATGCACCAATTATATGCCCCATGAGGTAATGGGGCGCGTTAAAAAAGAAGCTGGGGAAATGCACCCTGGAGGTCAGTAAATCATGGAACGAGTATGCATGCATCATTTACAAAGCTCGTTGCTGCATGCTATGTACAGGCCGCACTGTGCATTTAACAATAGGCACACAATCAAGGCCCGATCCTGTTTTAAAATGGCCGGTATGCATATCCTGTAAGTTGACTGGGCACTTTTGTCTATTTCTATTATTTAAGTCTTTGCACGCCATGAGTAACGTTCAATACATACTCCTTTAAATGGCCCTCAGGAGAACAGGGACACTGGGTCTTGAACTCTGTGTGGACCTCCAGCTTGACAGCAACAGTTGTCAGTTTTCCAGTAATTCCTATAGGGATTAATTACTTTTTTATTTTCTATTTGATGGAGAAAATGTTGCCAGTGGATATGAGCTTCTGCTAGATATCAGATTTTGCATTGCAGCCTATCTAAATTAGACCCCATTTTATTTCCTAAATGTATTGAGCAAACAGTCTTTTTGACTTTCCTTCTGTCTTACTGAGTTAATTGACCCTCATCAGGCCACTCTGGTTGTAAAACCATTTCAGCCAAGAATAGTTATGCCCTCAACAAAGAGAACCCTATCTTTTAAGGGTCATGCCCATTTAGGCAACTCCAACCATAATAAATCCACCAAGGTGAGTAACCAACCATGTGATGGAGAGACTGCTTCAATTAATCATAACTGACATTGCTCTGAGAGGCCTCTATTTTTATTCTTCCTTCTTCACTGTATCATTAGAAACATAGAACAACCAAATGCAAATATATCTTAGTCTCTCCCCTAAAGGAACTGTTCTGCATCACCCTCATTGAGTGGGAACACAAACATTTCTAGGCAAGTTCAGACATTTTTAGTTTCATTGGTCAAGTACTCTCTGTCTTGGACCAGTGTACTCAGTTAGCAACACCTGACCACACATGTTCATCGAGTGCGGTCAAGGGGTGTCTTATCCAGGTGACTGGCTGTTCGGTATAAGTCAATAAGGACGCTCAATGAAGGACCACACGCCAATTATGAATGCAATTTAGCTTTACTAGAATTTCAGGTAAATGTATGTATTTAGTACATCAACAATGGTAGAATAAAAATAGCAATGAAGAGCATCTATTTATATATGAGTACACTACAAAGCAAAGAGTTCATTGACAGATATAAGCTTTGATTAACTGTATACCAAAATGCGCTACACTGCGATGTTCAGGAAGCAAAATATAAACGAGCTGAATACTTCAGATAAGCTTTGATTAACTGCATACCAAAATGCATGTTTCAATATCTGCAGCAAGCTCACACTACGATGTTCAGAAAGCAAAATATAAACGAGCTGAATACTTCAGATTATAAACACAGTGCAAGCATAATAATCAATCATAATAATAGAGCAGACAAACAAAGGCCTTTCATCCCTGTGTGTAACTTAACTTAGTCCACGAAATGCTGGGAAGCCCTCTACCACCCGCTTGGACCTCTCTCCCCCTCAAGCGTCACGGTCTCTGAACAGCAAACAGGGAGGCAGCGCTGGGCCTGGAGATGGCAGCTTTCACAACCCCATCTGCGAGCTTCAGATCCCTCACCTGCACTTCAGTGCTTAAATAACTCGAAGCTTGGATTCTATCCATTTCTGGCATTTTCGAGCTATGTTATCAGCACTTGTCTCTTGGCTGCTCTGCCCTTCCCCAGCCATTGTTTTCATTCCATCTTCTACCTGTACTCTCGTTCTCAAGGTCGAGACGGAGTCTCCTACACAAACAAGCTTGAAAATAGCATTGTGAACTTTTCCACGTTGTTCGGGTTTCAGCAGGCATCACGCTCATCTACACTGCTCAAGCTAATTAACCCTTCGCGTCACAATGTCTTCCGCACCTTTCCCTATACTGATCAAGGGGGAAACGCCAATGGAGAAACAGCAGAATACTGATGCCAAATGCAGTTTTAATAAATTAATTGACAATATTGAGTAATTCATTGAATAGCAGCACTACTGTAAAACCATAGGTGATATCCCATATCAGTTGCATGAATTCAAGAAAAAAAGTAATTAACATGAAAGTGCACACAATACAGATAAAGTTCCAGTGAAGTAATGCAGGAGACCTTCGTTGGTGTTGATGACTAGGACATGGCAGAAGAACGACAGTTCAGGCTCCCATGGAAGTATGCACTACTCTGTATTGAAGTATCACAGGTGTCCATTGATACTCCTTCTATAGTGAATAAGTTGATAATCAATCTCATTCATCTTTTGATATGTTTATCCCAGTTGGGTCTAATCTCTGGTGGCTATTTTCCCAGGTGAAGCAGATTATTGTCTTCTCCTCTTGTCCATTGGAACTATTTCAGTGTTCCAAATTCCCTAAGAGAAGCGTCCATACTTACCAGTGATGTATATTAGCATACACTGTCATTGCAGGGTGTCCTGCTTCTCTACAAAATGTCCTTAATCTCGGTTGATTTATTAGGTAAAGGAAAATTCCAGCAATATATATTGCTTGCTTTGAAAATCCTGAAAATGTGAAAATCTTGTGTTTTTACTACTACACAGTACATGTTTACGATGCTTTCAGTGATTGCAGAGTTGCTTAACTTTTGCACACAATGAAAATAAGTTAACCCTCTGTCACATCAACCTTATTTCGCAGGCTAAACTCTTGAGGCATGCTCTTACACTACAGGCTGTGGACCTATATGGCTCCATGGTTATGCAACCATGCTACTTTGAGAAATGTAATGAATACAACAATGATGTGATCAATGGAATGCTTTATTTATATCCAATCTCATTGCTCTAAAAAGCATTAATGTCATCATGTTATTGGCTATTACTGCAATTACAGGCAGTGACCAACCAAATACAAATCAGTCTAGGATTCTTTCCAAAATGAATACTTAAACCCGATCATCTAAGCTGCATCCATTCTGAATAAAAATACAAGAAATACCAGACATGTTTCAAAGCTATCAGCTCTCATTCATGAGGAACACAAGGTATAAATGTAGGAATACATACAGTACCTTTCTTGACTCGTTAAATTATTCATATCCACTGACGGGGGGTGGAGCTTGCCCGGCTACAAGATGTCTGCATTTTAGTGGAGCTCCGCCGGCCACCTCAAAATCTGTGCAGTAATACTACGATCCTAAAGACCCGACACCCCCAAGCAACCCGGCACACGCCGAGGATTGTGCCATAGAGGTGGTGGCCCATGTCGACTGGCACCGAGAGGCTCAATGGCGGGCGCGGGACCAGTCGTGCCTCTGAAGCAGCCCTGATGCGAGTGCAGTGAGAGGGGCGGCCCTGACTGGCGGCTCCTCCGTCCGTAGAATCCAGAGGGCAGATAGTGTCCGGACAGGGCACGCAATAAGCATCAGAGTGAACTGGGGCTGCTGTCAACGTGTTGGTTCGCCTGTGAAGAAAATGACCCCGGGAGGACGAAGCCGAACGCCTGTAAGATTGCGGCCGGACCGCAGCAGCCTGTGAGCTGCATGGCGAGGGGTGGGCACAAAACAGCTGCACCTGGAGAGAGGAAGGGGCGCGCACGTGGAAGCTGTTGGACAGCCGGACCGGAGTGTGCGGAGCTTGCCCGGGTCGGCCCCCGATTTGGAGTGACGCGGGGCAGCCCCCAACTGCTGGCAGCTTTGAAGTTTAGTGTCCTGGAGCTGTGTAGTGAGGCCCTCGAACAGGCAACAGAGCGGTGGAACTACTTTTGTCTCCCCGCTGAGTGGCGGGGTGCCTTGGAGTGGACTAGGTGACAGCCAGTGAAGGCATCCTGGGCAGATAGTTGTGGTGGAAGTGATTGTTGGCGTGACGACCTGGTGAGGGTGGTGCTGCCTCCTGATGTGGCCCTTCGAGCGTTGACACAGAGAAAGTATCTCACAGGGCACCTTTCTAACAAGCGCAACTTACATGTCCACAAAAGTGCGCAACATGGGCAAGGCGTACAAAACTCAAGCCAAATTGCAGTTTGATCAGCGTAAGTCGCAAACCCCTGCGGGGGACCGCACAGAGACTGGCATGGCTGGAGAAACTGATATGTCTGCGGGGGATGCACCAGATTTGCAGCAAATTTTAGCAGCAATGCTGCAAAGCCTGACCCAGATAGATAGTAAAATAGATTCCCTCTCCTACAGAATGGATAGACTGACGGAGAGACTGGATAAGCACGCTAATTGGTTGGTTAAGTCAGAGAGGTGCATTTCGGAGGTGGAAGACAGCCAGTCAGCAATGGCCACCAGTCAAGTAAAGATGGGCAAGGAGCTGGTGACCCTTCAAGCTAAAGTGGACGACTTGGAGGCTAGATCCCACAGGAATAACTTACGCATACTGGGTATTGCTGAGTCTACAGCTGCTGGTGCGAGACACGTTTTCAAGTGTATTCATGGTGGAAAGAGCACATCATTCCTTGGAGGCCAGTCTGCGTCTGGGTGCCCCTCCGTGTCCCATTATAGCCAAGCTATTAAACTACAGAGATCGCGATGCAGCATTGCGACAAGCTAGAGAACTCAAATCTCTAAAGCATGAAGGCATGGCAGTCTCCCTTTACCCGAACTTCACACAACAGGTACAAGAGTATCGGTGGCAGTGATACTCTGGTGCTTTCCGCTTATGCAGACGACACCTTATTATATATTAGAGACCAACATCACAATGTAGCACCGATAATACGTAAGATAATTAAATATGGCACCTTTTCGGGTCTCCGGATCAATTGGAGTAAGTCAATTGTGTTCTCCCTGACGTTGGCTATGATGCCAGTGGATGTGGGATTCCCCCTTAGCTGGGAGACAGTTTCAGTTCGATACCTGGGAATTAAAGTCCATACAGACCCTAACATAGTGATGGCAGATAACTAAGATGTTCCGCTTAAGGCACTAGCAGGTGATGTGGAGAGGTGGGTCAAGCTATCGCTATTGCTGGTGGGCTGCATAGCCCTCATGAAAATTGTAGTGCTCCCTAGGTTTTTGTTCCTTTTTCAGAACATCCCTATGCTGCTGCCAAAAAAAAAAATTGCGACCCTGAGAGTGCTGATTATTAAGGTAGCATGGGCAGGAAAGCAGCTGCGAGTCAAATGGCATACCCTGACTCTCTCACATGAGTTGGACAGACTTAACACACCTGATCGGGAGTTATATTGTATTGTCACCCATGCTACGTTTGCCCACACCTGGATACATGGTTCTCTCAAACTGCCATTCTTGAAAATAGAGTGTGAGCTGGGGGCCCCAGATCCGTTGCCTACCAAATTTTTCCACGCCCGAATCGTCGCTACGGAGAGTTTGGGTCCCTAAATTCTATCATGCTGACTTGGCATGGCCTGCTGAGCAGACATGGGCTCGCTCTGCTGTACTCCCCATATGTGCCTTTGGAGTGGTGTGTGTGGTATGTATTGTGGCATGATAAAAGTTTAGTGAGGGCCATGCGTAAATTGAATATTAACACAATGGGATATGTTTTTAGGGAGGGTGCCATGAGTACATGGGACATGGTGGTGGAGCGGGCGGACGAGTGGACCCCGGTGCTGCTGTACCAGTTTTACAGAGCGAGACATCCTATGGCTGTACTTCTGGGGGAGGACGTGCGGGAACCCCCTGGTGTGCAGCCCCTCTCTATGATTGTCACAGACGAGCAACCCCGGCACTTAGTGTCCAGACTCTATGCACACATACAGAAGACACATATACACGAGCTGATAAAAGCTAGAATCGAGTGGCAGAAGGATTTCAGATTACAGCTAACAGATGACCAGAGGCAATACTGCTGTTCTTTGACTCGTACAGTCTCTTTAAATGGCAGACATCGCTTGATAGATTTTAAATATATAAACTGGGTATACTACACACCCCTTAGACTCTATAGATATGGGCTGTGTACGGAGGACACTTGTCCTGGATGTGGGGAAGGCCAAGCAGGATTTTTCCATATGTCTTGGTCCTGCGCCTGGGTGCAACAGTTTTGGGGGCTGGTGTTTAGGGGGAAGGCATTGGTTGGCATCAGGTGGGCTGCGAGTCAGTTTTGGAGTTTCTTGGCTTGGACAGGGATATACGGAAACAGATCCGGCGCTTGATAGCTATCGGGCTGCTGCTGGCTAAGCGTCACATAGCAATGCGCTGAGATCGGGGTCCGCTGCTGACAGTGGAAGAGTGGCACAGGGATATGGTGTATTGTAACACACAAACGGAGACATATAGCAAATTGCTCTCCCCGGCCGGTACGCCTGCGAAGTTCTGGGACATTTATGAACAATACCTGATCGGCAAAGAAACTGGTGAATCAGAGGGAGTGTGACCTGTGGCAGGGTGGGTTGATAAAATTTAAGTATATGCAAATACAGTCAAGATACTCCAGGGAAACTATGGTTACTGGGCTATATTGCTTGTCTAGGAGGGAATGGACATATATAGGTAAAGGGGGGCTCTAGACACTCGAAACAGCTGAGTTGGTGTGACTCCTTTCAGGAGATATGTAGGCCATAGACGGAAACTTGTAATCGCGAGTACTATGTCAACATCTGCTGAATGATGTTGCAATTGCTTTCTGTATTTAACTGTGTTGAAAAGCATGAATAAACATTTTTAAAAAATCATACTCCTTGACATTGCTCTGTAGCATATTCCATTCCACAGGTTTTGCTTCCTATACTATATTATAGGGAAGGGCCAACCACATGCAAATCAGTCTTGGTCCATCTTTTGAATGGACATTGTAATCCTACCTGCTCGTCTAGGATCAACACCAGTGGGACTCTAGAAGGCACCTACCATACCAGTGTCTACATAGCATCACAATCCATTTCATAATCCATGGAGCATATGGTTTTCCTCATGTAGGCATACTCCCTGCTCATGAACTCCACCAATGTGCCAGTCATCCTAATGGTTGAGATGCCTCTGCAAATATTCATCAGTCTGACTGGGCTACAATCTGCAAGGCCGCTTTCGCAAACCAAAGAATTGCATACCAACAAATGTCCTTAATAATAGATATCTCTCTCCATTTCCTGGTAACCACGTCTGTCTTGCCAGTGCTTAAAAAGTGGCAGATTACCCACCCTCCACACACCCTTTGTGGCAACTCTCACCCGCAGATCACCATGTGGGAACAGACCCATCCAGCACACGTGTACTTCACCTAATTTTTCTGATTTCTTCCATTTTGGAATTTGCGCCTTGTATAATTATTGTTTTCCTGCCATGCTATCATGCTATCATTCTATGGTCCACATTATAGGTTAAAGGGATTGCGCAAATAACTGTATGGGAAACCTGGGCATCTATATTTTCAATCTAAAGCGGGACTGATCATATTCTCTATTTATGCTCAACAATAGACACCAAATTCACTACTCGAGTGAACAGATTATTTTAGTAAATAGTAGAAATTACATTTTCTTTAATTAATTATTGAGTTGCCATACTGCAAACCTATGTTGGTCAAAAAATAATCATTATACAAACATGCAGACAACACATACATAAATTCATGAATAGCACATGGTTGTTACAGTCCTCAATTTTTCTCATTCAAATCCTATATTCCTTGTGTGATTATTCACTTGAATGCTTCTCATTCATTTTCTGCCTGAGTCCTCCCCTATGGTGGTAGTTTCCAAAAAGTCCACATCCTGCCCTATTTGACAATATATGGGATTTTTTCTCATCCTAAGGTGTTTCGTAAGTGTATCCATGTATGTTAGTTATTTTACATATTTGGAAAGTCCTTATATTAAATATACATAAATGCTCCAACTACTTAATATTTGAAGTTTCCTACTTTGTGAAATATCTATCAATCATGGATACACTTATGAAGCACCCTAGGACAAGACAGAACCCCAGTCAAGGCAAAACCAGTCTTGGGTTGCTTGTGTTTTAGTTTAGGGAGAAGCTGGCTTTGCAGTGCGGGCTGGACTGTTCCTATTGGAGCAGGGTCAAGGCTGATTTGTATATGGCTGGGTCCAAATATAGGCGGCGTGGTGGGCAAAGGATTGATGGGTTGAAATACTACCACACGTGATTGCCAGTGGTTAGACTTATTGCAAGCATTACTCCTATTACCTTTTGTGTGTTTGAAAAAATCATAACTGTCTGCAAACTTCCTCGATAACTGTTTCCTGCTCAGTGCTTTGTGCATACATATCCAAGGCACTTGCCTGGCTTATATTACACATCATTTAGCACTGTGAATAATTAGCATTCATTCTCTCTTTATTACCACCTGTGGCACATGCTACAAAAACACAAATTAAATTAAAGAATAAATAAATGATCAGTTTAATTACAATGTTTCTTTCATATCATGGCATCACTTATTTAATTCATCGCAAATTCAAATTGTACGGAAGGGTGCTCATTTAAAAAACACAGATATTGTAAACCAATGCCAATAATATGCATGTTCATGGGAAATGCTGTTTTCTTCTGATAAATTGATTGATGGAGATCATGCAAATGAAATATACTGTAAATATTCTAACATTAGTCTTTGTTTCTTCAGGTCAGGTAGAACTTTCACAAAATACTGGGCATCTAATGACTCCACCGATATCTCCTGCCCTGGCCAGTAGAGGCAGTGTTATCAACCAGGGGCCAATGGCCGGGAGGCCTTCCAGTGAAGGCCCCGGATTATCTGCACATACTCAGTGTTCATCTTACTCTGATCCACTTTACCAGACATTGTCTCAAGCACCTCAGAACTATTATGGTAATGGCTCGAGCTACCAGGCAATGTTTAGGGCTCAGGCCCAGCCCCATTCAGTAGTCTATCATCATCGATCAGAGAACAGTCGGTTCACTCCTTTGAGTGAACAGCAGCTTTCCAGAGACTTTTTCACTAACAGCTGTGCTGTATCACCATACAACTCCAGGACTCCCTCCGACTATGGATCCTCTACAAATGCACAAGATGCACACAGCATGCAGTTTTTGAACACGGGGAGCTTCAGTTTCCTGAGCAACTCCATGCCAGGCAGCTGCCAAGGAGGACCAACATATTCTCCTAATGGTACCAATGGTACGTACTCCCTACAGTTTTCTGTAACACCAGCATCTCTGCGTATGGCATGATATGATGATCAGTTGTATTATGTTGTAATCTTATATCATTAAGATGATGTAGTGGCATGTTTTGCCTATTAGCATACTAGGTGATCATTCAACCGATGTGCAAGTATTAGCAATAATTTAATTCCAGTCATTGGGCATAATCCCTTCAGATAGTTGTGTTTGATGTTGGTTTTATGAGATCTTAAGTTCATTAAAGGAGCTGATGTTTTTGACCAAGAGAAAATGCATCATTTTGATGAGATGATATATTTCTTGCACCAAAAGATGTATGAATTTTGGAGTGGGGGACTCTTCTTCAAAAGGTCAGTCTTGTGTGCTCTCAGATACATAGATGTGCTTGTATCAGTGTATATGTTTGAAACAATAATGATATAATTTTCTCCACAGAAGCTTGAGCGCTGTTTAGTAAGGCAGGTCTAGGTACTGGTAAGATATCTCAGTTGGGTGAGCATTAGCCCAAAGACATGCAAGACATGGATTTAAATCTTTATTGGGTGGGCCTTTTACCTTTTAATCCTTGTGGTATTCATGAAATAGCTATTGTTTAGGGGACTTGACATAACACACACAATGTTATCTATATAAAGAGTCATTAATATTTCATAGATGTAGAGATTAAGGTTCACAGAAAAAGTCATACATTTTGGCATAGATTACTAACGCCCATATATTGAAAAGATTTCTAACTAAATGATTGACAAAACATCCAGCTATGTATTGAAAACCTGAGCTTCAGAGGTTCTGCCTGGAAATATAAGGTATTTACATACACCCCTGGTGTCTGTCAGATGTCCCTAACGAGACGTGTGCAGACTTAACACAAAGAAGATATTCAGCACATTGAGTGCTAAATAATTAGAGGTATCACACATCTTCCAATTTTCTTATTTATTTTGATTGAATTTTATTTTTAAATGTATTCCCTTCCCATATCCATCTTGTAGAAGTGGAATAAATTGATGCATGTTCCCAGAATATCTGCAAATAGTCCACCTGGGTAAATTATTACAGTATTTGTGAAAATATACAAAACTACCACTGTGCAGGTGGTTGCTATATATGTTTTGCATTTATCTGCCTAATCCATCTACTAATTTGAAGGTCACAAATGTGGAACTTTTGCATTCAGACCATAAGTTGTACACTTGTAGATAAGACCTGTGTTTGTGACTTTCGAGGTTTTAGTTATTTGAATCAAAACTAAATCACTCACAAGTGGTATATGACTTTCTGAATGCAAAGTACACACCTGTAAAAAGATTTATATAAATCGGGCCCATGGCATGGATACAATCATAGAGGTTTGTTTAGGATTGGTTTACTTCTCCTGTCATGATAAAAGAAGGGTGCTCAAAATCAGGATAGCCATTGTTTGACACGACAGGAGCTGTGCAATGCATACATCAAGGATAGTGATTAATTTATTCATTGCCAAGCTATTGGATACTTAACTTTGGAAATTGTACGGAGTACACAATCTCCATGAGAGCTTACTTTGTATGAACAGTTATATCCCAAAATTGAAGACAAGCTTCTAGAACATGGCTGCCTGTTCCCATGCTGATCACTAGGGCCAGTGTCAATCTCTTGCCTCCCTGTATCATCCATTACCACATGCAAGTTTGGAAGCTAGGATTTCAGATGCTACTGTATTAAGGAGGAAAAGAAGATTTAACTGAGAGGTTGCAGGTGGAGATCAGCCAAGGAGTCCAGGATACTTTGAGTCATTGTCTCAAAGATGTATGCAAGGGACACATAGGGATGATCAGTGGGATGAACAATCCTGTTGGTAATAGGTCAAATGATCTACAGTGACTTGTAATTTGGCAGCATTGTCAAATGAAAATTTAGGTTCAAAATTTGGAAAACCGGGTAAATTGGTCAGGTACGTTGGGAGACTGTTGGTCGTACATACGTTGTACCGGTAACATATTTAGCACTGTCTTGTACAAAAAAAGAAAACTGAAGGAGAAAACACCTTATCAGTCCAAGGATGTTGCTTTTTCAAAGCCCTCCATCACAGCCTACTACTATCAAGATGATGTTTTCAGCAGAAACCTTTGACAGAGCAAGCAACTCCTTTCTTATGCAAGTTTTCATGACTTGAGATTAGCTTGTTGTTGCCTTTCTATTATTTGCTGTTCTATTCTGAACTGGTGGAAAACATATTGCTTCTATGATTATTTTCACTTCCCACTTGATGGACTTCATCATTGCTCAAAGATGCGTGAGGATTTCCCACAACAGCCTCGCCTGGGAGAATGGTTTCTATTATAGAAATACTTGGTGTTTATCTATATATCTATCTATATACGCATGTATATATTCAGGGACGTTATAGTTAGGAAATAGAATTAAAAACCATACAGATTCACTTGAAAAAACAAAGGTTACAGGGAAGCTATAGTTAGGCTCACATTTTAAATGTACCAAACCATAGAAATTCACATGTTATAGTTAGAGTTATCTCAAGTAACAATACCTCATGCCCTAAAGTAACTATAACTCACGTCCCCGCCATGCAATTTTTTAATCCAAAATTTTACTGCAAATATTACATTGATATTATCAGTGATGTTATCAAAGATGTTGTTAGTGCTGTAATTTGTGGGGTAATTAGCAGTGCATGGCAAACCTTATTTAACGTAAAGTAATTTTCATTACTATATGTTAATCCAACCACCGCCGGGCACGGCCTTCTGCCATGTGCACAGCAACAGTGGGCAACCACTCAACCCCACGCTGTGCACGTACCTTTGGCTGTGCACAGTGGGAGTTGGCCAAGGACTGTCTTTCTGGGTGTGAAAATAGGTGTGAGAGGGTGTGGGGGAGGTGAGTGTAGCTGTGATAGTGCCCATCTGGGAGAGTCGGTGCATCAGTGTCTTAGTGGGTGCATCAGTGTCTGTGTGAGTGTGTGAATGGGTGGATGAGGGTTTCGGTGGGTCTGTGACTTGGTGTGTGAGAGTCTGAGTGGGTTTGTGAGTGGGTGCGTGAGTGTCTGAGTGGATCTGTGAGTGGGTGTGTAAAGGTCTGAGTGCGTGTGTGAGAGGGAGAAAGATTGAAAACGAGAAACTGAGAGAGAGAAAAAGAGAGCGAGCGGGAGAAAGATAATGACTTTTTTAGGCTTTCGCGAATGATATACTTAGAATGAGATATTTCTGGACAAATTGAAAAGAAAATTGTATTTGTCAAATAAAAAGAGTGAGATCACCTTTTATAATGAACCTTAAACTTTTGAAGTTGAAAATAAATTAAAGTAGGGAAATGACCACAGACACACTTGGACTATAACACTCAACTTTCAGTGTGAGATGCTGTGACCTTAACCATTATGCCACAGGTGACAACTTACTGTGCTGTGACGTTTTAAACTTTTTTTAGAAGTCATTGCATGGACAGACCATTGCAGTGAGAGAGAGTGACAGAACCGCAGGGGGAGCATAATGGCCCTTGGTCCTAGCCGGCACCACACTCTGTGGGAGCCAGTATTGCTCCCACAAGCAGGGAGCTGCATTAAGTAGCATATTTGCATGTAGAGAGGACAAATGAAATATACACTTTTTGCAAGTGAGAGCTGTTTGACAGCTCTCACTTGCAGAAAGCAGATTTTGTTTATGTTTGGTTGGTGGGAGCTGTCTGCTTCCACCAAGCAAAACCAGACCACTATGCCCCGGGAGGGGGCACCCTGAGACATAGCATTAGCCGGCCCTGGGGGGTGGCGGTCCCCAGGGCGATCAATAGCTCCAAGAGGATTTGTGATTAGTGGCCTGTGGAGGTGGCGTTCCCCGGGGCTGCGGGGGAGGTGGGCTAGGCAGCCCTGCACTGCTTACCTTTAGTGCCCCAGGGAGGTGGTGGTCCCAGGACTGCAGGGGGACCAGGCACCCCCCTGCACTATTTGTGATTAGTGCCCCGGGAAGATGGTAGTCCCCAGGGCTGTGGGGGGGATACACGTCCTCCCCACACTGTATGTCTTTAAAAAAGGGAGGTGGTGATCCCCTGGGCTGCAGCTGGACTGGGTAGCCCCCTGCACTGATTGTTATTAGTGCCCCAGGGAGGTGGCAGTCTCTGGGGCTGCGGGGGGGGGAGCGCATGACCCCTCACGCATCATATTTGTTTAAAGTTCCAAGGAGGAGGTGCCCCTACTGCACACATAATTTTTGTAGCCCCTGGGGAAATGGCAGTCCCTGGAGCAGCGGGGGGAGCCAGGCAGATCCGCCTTGAATAGCGGTGACATTTAAAAAAAAAAAAAATGCTTTTTTAGCTCTTGGACCCCCTACCACAAGATCTAAGAGGGCAGGGTGTCTCTACCCTGGCCCCTTTTGTTTTTTCATTCTTTTTTTCTGGGACTCAGCTTCAGCCGAGTCCCAAGATGGCTGCCATCACTTCCTTGTTGAAGTGTTGGTAGCCAAACAAATCTCAGCACAAAATCAGGAGGGTTTGCAAAGCCTTTCTGTCTCTATAAATACACATTTTTATTTTCTTTAATTTCTTAACAGCCACTGAATGAATTCACACAAAATAACAAAAACTGCTCTTTCTGGACTAAGAGCTACCTTTCTAGCATATATAGATTTAGTTATTTAAAGTAACTATAGCTTGCGGCCTAAGGTGACTATAACTCATGCCTTTGCCTTGCACTGCTAACCACCCCAGATATTACAGCACTCATGACAACTTGTATGAGGTCAATAAAAATATCAATGAAACATTAGAAGTCAAATTATTGAAGAAAAATCTCGGACACGAGTTATAGTTACTTTAGGCCAAAAGTTATATTTACTTGAAAGAAATCTAACTATAACTGCTGAATTACTATGGTTTTGTGCAAGTAAATCTAGAAGCTAACTATAACATCTCTGCAACCTTTGTTTTTTTAAGTGAAAACATAGATAGATAGATAGATAGATAGATAGATAGATAGATAGATAGATAGATAGATAGATAGATAGATAGATAGATAGACGGCTAGATAGATAGATAGACGGCTAGCTAGATAGATAGATAGATAGATAGATAGATAGATAGATAGATAGATAGATAGATAGATTGATAGATAGATAGATAGATAGATAGATAGATAGATAGATAGATAGATAGATAGATAGATAGATAGATAGATAGATAGACAGATATATATGCATGTATATATATATATATATATATATTCACTGAAAAAACAAAGGTTACAAGGATGTTATATTTAGGTTGACATTTTAGCCATACAAAACCATAAACATTCATTCAGCAGATATAATTATACTTATGTTAAGGAACTATAACTCGGTGCCCAAAGTTACTTTCTGTAACAAGTTATAGTTTCTGAAGATGAATATAACTATAACTATACCTGCTGAATTTCTGTGGCTTTGTATGGCTAATACGTCAACCTAACTATAATGTCCGCATGTGTTAGCTAACTATATTGTCCCTGTAACCTTCTTTTTTTTCCAACAAATTTCTATTTTTTTAACATGTATGTTAATATTTTGGTCAGCCAATCAGGGCCCTGCTTTTCCCTTGGGTTCAAGGAGGATCCGAGGATTATTAGAGGATCGGCCCAAAAAAATGGTCACTTTTTGATCCATGAGAAGTCCCCCTACCATGTGTCCTATAACTCTTTATAATGTTTTTTCCCACCCCCAGATAATGCGAGAAACAAAATGGTGGCCACACCTTTTCTGTCAGGTTGCAGCCAGCCAATCAGGTACCTGCTTTTCTTCAGGATCTGAGGAGTATCTGATGTTGGCATGCTGTGTTGGGAAGATTTTCTTCCCACTTCTAGTTCATAAACCGCACACACACACACAGGTGAGACACCATCACTACTCTCACCTCTTGAGGTTGACTAGATCTTTGAACTTGTTGAAGAGTGTAGTAGTCAGAATCATTCAATCAGAAATCAGTGACATAAACCATAACAATTCTAGGCACCATAAACAATTTAACACTAAATTAAGCTCTAAACTCAATAAAGTTTCAAAGCTCTATTACAATCCAAAATCAATGTCATATAAATGGTGTACAAAACTAAATTATAAACATACATGAAAATCTAAAACAGACCAAAACATCTCAAAAGATTTAGCCTACTGAACATCAACATTATTAGACACTCAAAAAGAATGATATAAATTAGCAGCAACACAATAGGCACATTATTATTAGATTTCAAAGTAGATGTAGGTGACATCAGTAAATCAACAAAATACAGTTCCGCTATTCAACGTCAGGTTTCAGGCTGGGCCATCCTTATCACTAACACAAATTTAGACCAGCATGTGTGGGAACAGGCTAACACATGCGGACAAAAGCAAAAATAAAAGAGACAAAAATAATTTAGAAAACATCTAACTACGGCAACTCACCATAAAATTATGCCGGTGTTGTTTTCTAACTTAAAAGGAAACAAGGAACCAGATTTAATTATTTCTCTCATCATGGGACAGCAGACAATAATAGTTTGTGAGGCAGGACAGTTACTTTCTTCCAGCTTCAGTTGACAGCAGCATCAGGACAGTGCAGAACACGAGCTGCACATTGGACAAATCAGCAGTTCAGAATTAGTTGGGCTTATTAATACTGAAGCACATAACAGAATAGAGCAATTTGACTCAGATGAGTAAACTCAACGGGAGACTTAAAGAATCAGAGAGTTACAGCAGACTTAAGCAAGAACAGATGGACGACTACGGAGTTCTGAACAGCATTGAAGCAGGGGAGAAGACTCTCTTCAAATTCAAAGTTTATTACTTATTAGAACAACCACAATCCTCTTGATTGGACATTCAGGTGAGCGCACTTAAATTCGGTGACCAATGGCTGTTGATGGCACTACCAATTCTGCTACTATTCCAGATTTTCTCAGCAAATGTGCATTGTCATTTCCACGATTTCATATAATTTCAACAAAATATTGCATTCTCTAATAACTTGCAACATTGGGCTTTTCTCTCACAGAACTAAACCTGTTTCACATAGGAATCATGAGTTTCCTGTCCCGTTTCGACAGCTGAACAAAGAGTGCAACATTGTTATCGACAAACATGTTTCTTGCCTTCAATACAATAGGACATTCAACATTACATTAACATCCTAGAAAAATAATTCAGGTCAGAGGGAGCAAAACAAACAAGTGATTTTCCATTACTGCTGCAAAATGTATCTTTCAGGTCTAGTCAAGCTAAAAGCCTAAAAGCACAATAATACATTCAATTCATTAATAATCCATTTGGGCACCGTACAATTATAATAAATATATTAAGGCAATTATTAAATTGCAAAAATGTATTTATGACATGTTGGAGCAATTTAAATGTGCATTTATTTTTCAGCAGACATGACACTCACGATAATAAGATTCATGTAATCAGTATGAGTAAGATTATTTCACATATATTCAATACTCTCAATTCTTAATCTGCATTTTAATAAAACATTCTTTAACGTTAACTCACTTTAGTACTTCATTTAATATGAATGCAAAATATCTCATGTTAAAACATGATGCTTAATAGGCATGGCGGCCACGTGGTTCACCATAATTCAAACATGCACACTTTACATTTCCACATTATTTCTCTATTAGGCCGTAAAATGTAGGTTAATTAGTCACCATATGCTAACTTCTATGCCATTAATATATTAATAAAATTTGATCTCCCACGAGCCTCTAAATATACACATATATTTTCCTTTAATGACTCTGAAACTACTGAATGAATTTACACCAGATAACAAAAAGTGTGATCTATGAACAATAAGCTACCTTTCTGCCAAATGTGGTGTAATTCCATCCAGCACTTTGGGCTGTAGTCATCTTCAAAATCCCCATGGGAATTAAAATGGGAAAAACACTATTTTTGACCCCTCCCCGTTTTCGGCCCCCGATTGATGGATCACCCCGAAACTTCCCATGTACAACAAGACCCTTGTGCACACTTTTTTTAGAACAGTTCATAAAGATTCATCAAATAGCAGTAAGGATATAGACAAGTCAAAAAATGCTTTATCAATTGAAACTAGGTCCTAACTATAGCTACCTTCTGGCGACCGGATAGATAGATAGATAGATAGATAGATAGATAGATAGATAGATAGATAGATAGATAGATAGATAGATAGATAGATAGATAGATGGATGGATGGACCAACAAGGGCTACAGTATTACCATTTCCCAACTGTGACTGTAGAGTTAGTGGTCTACTGTTCCTAACATGCCTCCATCTCTAGATTCAAAACCATTTACAAGGATTTGCGGAAGAATCCTGCTTCTTGTTACACACAAACATCTCCAGATATATGGAGTTTCTTAAGGGGGTTTCTTTGGTCAAATGTAGTTCTGTTACTGCAGAAAAAATAGTCCTGTGTCATAGAGAAGACTATTCAAGAAACACTTCACAACATCTAGCCATGGTATCACCATCCATGGTTTCAGACCCCATTCAGATGCCACAGGCAGACAGGCCAACTGGAGCATAATCCTGGTGGTTGAGGCCATTTGCTACATGTGTCCTAGGGTCCATTCTACTATGGCTGCGCAAACTGGGCCAAGTACAAACCTTCCTCACTTGACTCTAAGTGTAGCTAGGGTGAGCTGAGCCACCGCAGGCTTCTCAGTGAGGTAGTGTAGGGGTATGAGCACAGTACTCAACAACTAACCAATGGACACAATAATTCAATATCCAGGCAAGCACTTGTCCTTTTGAAAAAGGAAGTACTTTTAATCACAGAGCAAAACTAACTAACACATGATTAATTTTGTGAATACAGGGTAATATCACTAATAACAATTGCCTTGTATAGACTACACCCCAGGCCTTTCTCTCTGTTCTCTTTCCCTCCCTGGTGACCATGGTACTTACAATCTCTTGAAGGAGCATGAATTAAGCACAGAAGTAGATTAGGTGCCTCACAAGTTAAAGTACTCAATGAGTTCATTCTATTCATTCCCTTGTGTAGAAAACAGTCTTCAGCCCTCATGCACACTGATGTGCACTGCAGCAGATTGTTTCTGACTGTAGGAAGAGGTCTCCAGCACTCGCATTCCGACTCTGCAGCAGTCACAGTGGGCTGGGCATAACCCATGTCTTCACCAAGTGTGTCCTCTTGAGGAAAATGACAGATGCCATCAGGCGGGCCAGGGTAAAGAAGTTGCAACCTGCGTAAACTGGTGTATTCCTCATGTGGCAAGACATTTGTACTCCAGTTAGGACTGCTGCACAAACACATTTCAGGGCAGTTGTAGTCCAGCTTATGTTGGTGTATGAATCATGCAGCATGACAGATGTAGGTCAACTCAGGCCTGTATGATCCTCAACAGGAACCACAGAGAGAGACCAGTAGTTACACTGCAGCATGGTTCACTCCTGACTTCTCTCTCTCAGACAGTCTATGTTCTTTATGTTTTCCTCAGGCCATGGACACAAAGGTCTTCTCCTGGACATTCTGTCCTCCTGATGGGCAAAGAAGACTCATTCCCTTTTTCAGAAGCAGGCTTCTAAAATCTCGACAGACACTCAGTTCTTACAACAAAAACAAAACAGATACTTCATTTAACGTCCCTCACCTCTGATAAAATTGCTGTCAAACAGACACCAAACCTGGGCCTGCTGCAGTCCTTCAAGTACGCTGTGGAGAACTTTTTTCCTTGGTCAAAAAAAACTTAAAACAACAGCAAAGTGGGGTGGTTCAGATCTGACTTTTATACACACTTTCTAGACAGGGTATGTTGATCCATCACCTCAAATATCAGAAACATATTAAGGTGGTTGTCTTTAACGGTCCCTGTCAGGCTGCTCTCCAGACACAACCTTTGTGTAAAGTGATGTTTCAACAATAAGAAGCACTGGGTATGTCTCAAGGCTGGAGCTCCTTTAACAAGGGCACAATGAAGTGTGAGGTTCCTTCACCTAGCTGTCATTAGACT
Organism: Pleurodeles waltl; assembly: GCF_031143425.1. Classification (NCBI taxonomy): domain Eukaryota; kingdom Metazoa; phylum Chordata; class Amphibia; order Caudata; family Salamandridae; genus Pleurodeles; species Pleurodeles waltl. Next base: position 1,142,438,829 of record NC_090444.1, read on the forward strand.
TCAAGGACAGACAAAAGGGCAGGTCTGACTTGGAACTGTCCTAACTTTGCATAAATTAAACTACAGTCCCACCCCTTTCCTTTACTTCAAATCAAACAGCAGTGTTCAGGAAGAACCAATAAGAGACCTATTGCTAGCAAAGCCTTCATGAAATTTCTAAAGGTAACCCATCTCCGTCCTCCTCACTTCAGTTGCTGGATCTCCAAACTCAGGAATGGAGGCAAAACAGGGTCATGCGAGGCTGTCCACATCCTCAATCTTGTGGCATGCCAAACCTGGGGCATCCAGAATGTATTGTACTGCCTTCAGTACTCAGATTCATATACCCACAGTCCTACTACCACATATGCTTTTCATGCACACAATATACACACACACACACATGGCATACACACAGGAAGTCAGTACATGATTCTGGGTGTCACATAACAGCATAACGTTTACCCGAGAGGGGCAAGTAGGCCTAACTTTCACAGACATATGTAAAAAGTCATCATATTACGGATTCATAAAATTTGGTATCCACCATCAATATATGTGCTTAACCCAGGGCAGGGATACTAGTCCTCTGTCCGCTGTGAGTTCATGATTGGTGCACTCATCCAAGCCACGGCATAGGTCCTCCACTTATAGGAGGAGTAATCCCTTTTGTAACATCTAATATCCCAGTCAAATTTCACAACCTCTAATCTTGAAGGACCTCAGAGGATCCCTAAGTAGATTGTTCCTCTCCAACCAACTATGGCCCTAAGCATCATGATTAGGAAGCCCACGGTCTGCCCCACTTTCTGTTCACCCCTGCAGCCTGTATCCTTTTGCTTTAGCCAGTGGGTCCCCCATCTCTGGCAAAGGACCAAATCGGACAATATTCCCCTTTAAGATAGAGCCAAGAGGGGGTGACATAGTTTTAACTCAAACCACTGGACATGTCATCACCTCTATGAGGGCCTGTAACATTAAATAATCCTCTGTTCAATTTTATCATTATATTACAGCTTCAGCCCACACTCAAAATTCAAGTCTGAAGGCCACAACTCTAGCTGTGGTGTTGAACTCTGTTCAAGATGTCTCACCTGTTCACCACCTTCAGTCCCTCCTTTCAGGGCCCAATGTTCTTAACCCACTATTCACCAAAATAGTGCTTGCCTGCTGCTTTCTATCACTGTTCCTCACCTAGTCTGGCAGTTCATTCTACAAGGCTTGACTCGGGTTACACCTCAGTGCCCCTAAATTGCGGCTAGCCTTTCCTGTTGAGCCTGGACTCCATTGACTCAGACTTATGTTTCACTCCAGAACACTGTACATTCCCTGCAAGTGTACTAACATGTGATCACCATCAGGCCCAACCAGTGGTGGAGAGAGTCTCCTGATGAAGGTCCTGGGCACATCAAAACCCCTAGAGAAACCTTTAGTTGTAGCTGACTTCAGGGCACTCAGTACAATCAGACATCGCTAAAGTATCGCTTGCATCACAATATAATACTCTGCTTTGTATCTGGACTACTCATTTGTAATTACTAGACTGTAATTTTTAATTTTGTCACAAGGTGGTGCAAGGTTTTCATGTCAGCTGTTCCAATGCTGCCATTGGAATAACAAACTTATATAATGCAGTGCTCCTTGCATTTAAGCTTTGGGACTATTGGGTTGGTTTTATGACTTCATAAATCTGGAGTAACGCAACACAGCACAAATCGCTGCCTTGTATTACTCTGCCCTGTGAAAGCGTTCCATGAGCATTATGTTGGTGTTCCCACCGAACTGCCATGGATTTTTGGCACATTCCCAGATTTACCAGGACTGGTAAACCCTGTAATGTGCCAAAATGCTACACCTTCACAGGGGAGGCGTAACAAGGAGAAATATTTGTATTTCTCCTCTTTACATCTTCTTTCTATGTGTGCTGCATTCTGCAGCATGCATTAATAGAGGAATGTGCCTCAGGGGATTCAGCATGCAACAGAAGTACCCTTGAACTATGGTGCAGGGATGCCTGCGTTGGCGCTAGGTAGCCAAAAGGTTACTTGCTGCGCTGCACTGCATGACTTTGCCATAAATATGGCCCTGATTTCCCACAGCTTGAAACCTAAAAAGGTGCTGAACGTCATTCATGGAAGTGATATTGTTGCTTACAAGATAGACAAAATTATCCACACAGAGACAGAGGAATAAAATAAAATAAACTATCTCTTAAGTAGCAAACATTTTTACTTTCACTGTGCTCAATAGAGAAAGGATACAGAGAGATTTTTTAATCAAAAGTAAAGGAGAGATTCATGTTCATACTTAGGTTTTCCTGAGTGCAAAGGGGAGGGTGAGGAAGAAGAAGACCTGTCCAAACTGCATTCCTCACAGACTGGTTTTTATTAGTCTTTTAAAAAGGAGGTGATCTCTATGCAGTGGTGGCTGGAGTCGGGGCTGGTTGGGGGGACACAAAACAAAAAAGACACACAAAAAACACAAGAAAAAAACTTGCCTGGTGCATCACTGCCATTTCGTTGCTCTTCTGGTTCTGAAGGCACAGGCTCCCAGCCTGCCCTGCGGCCAATCCTAATGCTGCTCTTATGCTGCTGGCAACATGAAAACAGTGTCACAATTGGCCTGAGTGCTCTCGATCTGCACTCCTATGGAGACTGGGAGCCTGTGCCTGCTCTCTCCAACCTGGCAACACAGTGCCGGGTTGGAGACAGCTCAGTGCGCATGTGTGTTTGGCTGTCCTGAGACGGCTGGCCAAACACACATGCGCACTGAGGAGAGTGCACGTACCACTCCCCCTGGTGCCTGTCATCCCGTGCCTGTCATCCCTTGAAAAATTAAAAGAAAATAAACATAGTTTATTATTGTTTTATTCTTCAAGTTTTCAGCTGCTGCTGTTGGCGGGGGTGAAGGGGTGACACTCCTCTGCCACAGCAGAGGAGTCACTGCTGCCTCTATGAAAGGCATTTCAAAAGTGACACTGAGGTGATTTAAAGCACATTTTTTAGCCCACTAGCCCTTGACATGGTAGGCACGAGTGTATATTTCCCCATACCCGTAAATCGCATTCATGAGGTGGGAGAACAGGCGTTTCCATGGCATTGCTAGCATTAAAAGTTTATGAAAGTTGACAAACATGGATGTTTGTCACAGGGGTGGCTCCTTTGAAATGGCGAAGGAGTGTCGCCCCCATGGCTAAGCCAGGAGCTGAAAGATCAAACAATATTTGTTGATTGTTTTATCTTTCAGCTGCTGGCTCAGCCAGCAGCAAGTGCAGGGATGAGCGGAGCTGGGCTATGGGAGGAGGGAGGAGGAGAGGAGGAGAGGAGGAGAGAATACACCTAAGTATGCATGTGTGTTTGTCCGGCTGTCTGAGGCCGGCCAAACACACATGCGCACTTAGGTTTCTGTAGCCTGGCTGTGTCAAACAGCTGAGCTGGAGAAACTGCACAGACCCCAAGGTTGTGTCTGATCGGCAGTCCAAGCAGCTCAGACCAATCCTGACCCTGCTTTCATGCTAGCATTTTTAGCATGAAAGCAGTTCCGGGATTGCTGGGAAGCCTGTGCTGGTGTCCCAGTGAATGCAGGGACATCAGAAGAGGATCCAGGCAGCAGCGATGGGAAAGGTATGTTTTTTTAAAATTATTTTTTATTCCCTCCCCACCGTCCCTTTCCTCGACCTGCCCCTCCCATTGGGATTTGCAGTCGGTGTCACTGGTTTGTCAGCATTCACAAATTTCCTCTAATTCCTCTTTTCACCCTGGAAATGAATGCATTTTTACTCCGACCAAGAGCTGATGAAAGTCGTTTTCCGCGCTGCAAAAGGGAATGGACCACTCACAGATTTGATGTGGGCGGGGGAAAGGGCTTGCAAAACAGGAAACACTTCCCCCCTTTGCACAGCAGAAAAAAGGATCATAATAGGAATGTCACATGTCCTTCCCCGTGGCTGCAACAGATTTTTGGATCTATCTCTATGAAAAAGTTTGATTCCTAGAAAGTCAGAAAATAAAATCCGGTGAGAGATCTTAGTCCATCATTTTTTGACTTTCTTTGTCAGCTGGGCCCAGTGGATCTTGAGAAGCACGAGGGCATGCTTGCAACATGAAATGAATATGTGTCAAAGTCTCACTGTTGCCAAAACCCACTTCCTGTTTTCAACATAGGTCGCTTGGCTGTTTAGATTTCTTGGTGTGCTCATCCAGCTTGGGTTTTCAAGCTTACTGAAAAGTAGCATCGCTGGTCTGAGAGCTGAAAAGTAAATATTTTACCAGGCAATCTCTTTCTAACCCTTGGCCCTTCTTTTAGTACAATCAGCCTATCTTTGTTTGCCTAGCTGAATAATGCAATGAACATATGTAGGGGCGTGGGTAAAAATGCCGACTGTTTACAATGTGTTGTTTTTCTTGGTATATTTTTTACTACTTATTTTTTTACAGGGTACTATGGAAACAGTGTCAGCTATCAAGAACCTCATCGACTTGGATCCCTGATAGATCAGCATGTCTCAGTCATTAGCAGTGTTAGCAGCATCCGGACACTGCCTCCGTACAATGACATTCATGACCCCCTTAACATTCTAGATGACAGTGGACGGAAGCAGAGCGACTCCTACTACACAGACCCACCATCTCTTGTGTGCCGGAACACGATGGGTATGTACTATTGATTGGAAACGTGCCTGTAATGTATTTTCAACAAACATGGACATATTTTCAACAAAAGTGGTTGCAAAAGCATTATAAGCAACATAGACATGTTTTAGTTCATTGTATGAGTTAGAATCCTTTCATATTGGAGCTAAGCCCTACATGCCAGTGTCATCTTGGCACCTTCATATTGTGATTGTTTTTGCTTATACTATCAGACCTTTCACCAGTAAAACATGGCTCTGGCAAGGGTGCAAAGGCTGTTAAAAATGGGTTCCTTGTTTACACTTCTCATAGAAATATTAGCTAATGTTTTTTGTCAAAACCACAGCTAGCCAAGTAGCGCCAACTCCCCCATCCCCCTCTCTTAGAACAATAGAAGGCAGAGATAAATTGGTGCTTAATGCACGGGCCACAGGCTAGATTGCATGAAGATGTATCAAGTATTACTTGTCAATAGCACAACAGAGACTACCCTACCATTTGACTGGGCAAAAGCATGGGTTTGACTCTGTGAATAGAAACGATTCCATGGCGACAGTCTGGAACTAAAATGATTTTATGCACCCATCATTTATTCAATTATCATAATTTACTATTAGTTATGATTTTAAATTGTTTCTTCTTCCCCTCTTATAATATGTTCCTCTCTTTCGACATACAGAGCTCTCTTGCTCTTCAGCTAGATTTGTCAAATAGCAATCCCAACGTGCATTTAAAAGTGAGATGGAAATTTTACCAGAAGTATTGGCCAGATGTACAAACCAGTTTTTTCAGTGAAAAATGTTCCTATTCAGAGTTAGCAACCAAAAAACTGCTTTTGGCAATTTGCTAAGCTAATATTTGGAATACAGTAATTTTTTATTGTCTCCTAAAATGGGTCAAAAAATGGATTAGGAATTGTTATTTCAGGTAGCGTGTTGTAGGCGTCCCTTCCACATAGTGATTCCTATCCATATGTATCAATTATTTAGGATCAAAATATTGGTCATAAATCATTGTAAGGTTTCTGCCCCAATGTTGAGGTGGTAACTAATTCTCAAAAGGAAATTAACCCCTTAGAGACCCTTTTCCCTTTACCCTTCCCCTTACTGAATGTTACAATGTTTGTACAGGACCACTGCAGACTCAAACAATAAAAAAAGTTAACTTTTCTTTTTAAATGCAACTTGTTTTCCTTTAACGAAAATGGACTGTTCTTTGAAAAAAAATGTTAACTTTATTGAAATGTGATTACGGGCATGGCAGTCTGCCTCTAGCAGTCCACCATCCCTGTAAAGGTATCCCAATGTAGTGAGTCACAATTTGCAAACTAGCTTATACATATTTATGATGTAACTCAAATTTCAACAGACTACGAATGCAGGTTTTTAGGAACTAACCTATTAGAACATAAATCAGCTTTTTACAAAATGTACAAGTTGCAAAAATACTCATCGCAGTTTGTGATGTGTATATGCAACAAGATATTCGTACATTTGGCACATCATTACTTCCTTTAAAGACCCATTATTTTTGTAATTCTTTCATAACAGATTTGGATAATATTTTGTTAAAAAACTTAACAAGCACAAGTAAAGAAAGAAATGAATGAAATAGATATGTGGCGATGGAAGCTGAAATACTAATACATTCTAATGTAAGATAAAGTATTCCATAGGAAAAAGTAGAATTATATCTGGGTTAATTTATCTTGGCAAGAAAAGCTAAATGAAGGATCCAGCGGCCAGATGGGCATATAATGAAATGCATTTTCCCCTGTGCAAACCTAGGCATCTGGAGAAATAAGGAGCTTCAGCTCTCATAAGACATTGTTGCTGAGCAGATGCTGAGTTTTTGGCATTAGTTTGATTTTGGTAAAATTTACTTTTATCTAAATTGACTGCAACTAGCACAACAATTGCTTTGTAGAAGGCTTTATATGACATGTGGTCAGTGCTATAATCTATATGGAAGTTATTATTATTATTACAATTGTTGTAATTAACCTACAAAATACATACTAAAATATAAGGAGTGCAAACAATGACCTTTGCCACACTCCACAAAGTCCTAATACAAGACGTAAAAGAGAAAGTATTCTACAGCCTGAGTATGGGCTACAAAAGGAAGAGATCCAGGATGGTATTATAAAACCCTAATCGATCAAGACTGTCTCATTGAGGAGGATTCTGTGTTCATCAGCACTGATAGTCACTGTAAGGTTCTGGAGTATTGGCATAACTGGAACATTTTCAACAGCATTGTCCAAGTCTTCTTTGTAAAAATGATTAAATATTTATTAAATATTATTTGAAATAGTTATAAATATACATAAATATGTAAATACTGTTAAATATAAAATAGTACATATTTATTATTTAATCTAAATTATTTAATGTATACATAAGTATGTACTATTTTTATATTTGCTCAGCATTTATTTATATTTATACATATGTGTAACTATTTTAAAGAATTGACTTTGTTTTACCATCATTTCCTATTTTTTTAAGCCCATAAAACCAATATTTTCTATGGAAGGGTGCTGCAGTACCATTAGTGGCCATGTGTAGTGCTGGACTTACTACAAAACCGTAAACTACTACAAAAATTTAAGTTACTATAAAAGGCTAGTTTGAGAATACCAAAAAGTAGTAAACTTTCGCAAAATTGTAAAGTTACTCAAAAGTGTAAGTGAATCAGGCTTACAATGTAGTGGTGGAAGACCTAGATTAAATAAATATACTCTTTGTATGTACAATTCCTACACAACACTCAACCCAGAAGATCAAGAAGCATTGTTAAAATAGAAAGCAGTGGTAAACAAATTTCCATCCTCTTAATTCTGTGTTTCAATCCAATTTAAACTATTTTGGAAAAAAGATGAGAGATGAGATTGGGTAAATTTAGGCAGAGAGTAGATTATTCGAGTTATAATTAGCTCCACCACCACACAAAAAATTATTCCTTTTGGCAGTTTAGACTGTTAAAACTGAGAAGAGATTGTTGTTTACAATCTATCTGTGAGACGATAGGCTGTACAAATGTATTTTGCCACTATGTTTATGTCTTGACTTTCGAAGATGTGAGAGCATCTCTTAGCATCAGGAAGAGTATTTGAATATTAGAACCTGTCAGGATGGACAATAATGCTTTAAGTTGATTTAAATGTGGTTTCGCAACAGCAACACATGAAAGAGTTCAGTGAAAACAGAAAGAGCAACATAATTGAGAGTGTGTATGAATTCCAGTAATGTGTCTTTGTTGCACAAGAATAGTTTTCTGATGTACATGAATTGTTTGGACATATATAGAAAAAGAAATAGGTTGATGTTCAGGTAGCTGAATACGGTTGTGAACCATCCTCTGATTATTACTCAACAATATGCAGTCAATAGTCTGGCATGGCCCAGTGGTAAACGCCATGCATCAAAACTGACAAAAAAAGAGCCTGAACAAGTTACACTTTTACAAACTCTAATTCAAGGATGAAAAGGCTTGGTAAGGGTTGTGAGTGTGTGATTATTGCTGGATGATCCTTGGTCTAGTTGCCTGAAGTGCTCAGTGCACTATTCACAGTGCTCTAAATGTGATCTATTGTCAAACTGTAAGGCAGTGAAGCCTCTAGAGGGGTAGTGCTATGTGATCCCTGGGTATTAAATCAAGGAAGAAACCTGTCTAGTGGTATTTGCTGTATTTACAGTTTGCTTAGGAGCATTTTGATGATCCTAGCTAAAAGTCTGTCCACTTAGTATCGATGATAGCACCAAGTATAGCTGTGTCATTAACTCACTTGAAAAAGACTACTAAGAATAAATCACTGTTGAGCTTCTGAGGTTATTCATGTTAGATTTTGTTAAATTCTCCCTTTGAGGCTGTAAAGTGAGGTCCACTCCTGAGTGTATTCTGATGTTTTTTTACTTTCCATTGTGTGGATGCTATTTTAAGTTCTGCAGGCCAGGAAGGATGCTCTTTGCTATGAACAATCTCCTTAATTCATGATTTCTGTTTTGTCTCTATTGAGTTTAAGGTGGTTGATGCTCATCCAATTTTTGATAAAGATGTTGCAACATCTCTGATGTTTTGGACCTTAAATGTGTTCTACATGTCCTTTATAGGCTTACAGCAAGTAAAAAATATTCAAGAAAAATGTATGGTATGGGAGTAGGTGTATTGAGGTTGAGGGACACCTGTCTCAGTCTGGCAGGAAGAAAGCTATGCAATTAAAGACTTCTCCAATAATAGCCATACTCTAGAGGGAGCCTGGTCTGTGTGATTGAGTGATGGACTGTGGAAAATGTGACAGAGAGGTGTATCAGGTTGGTGCAGCTGCCCCATTTGATTATAGTGGAGACTAGATGAGATTCAATCTCTGTTCAGGGTTACAAGCCAGCCTTTGCAATGGAAAGGCTGTTAAGTATTCAATAAATTCCCACATCTCAGTGGAGGATGCTTCTTCTATCAATTTGGAAAGAAAACATCAATTTACTATTAATCGGTGATTTAAAAGCTTTTTGATTTTCAAAAATGAATGAGACTTCGCTAGGCTTCAGTTCAGTCCAGTTCTTTACCCACTTTTTCATGAACTCTGTGTATTGGACATTTACTAAGTGTCCCCTTTTTCACTTTGGGATTCTCTGACCTTCCTGAATGTCCCATTCTCTTATTGTCGTCAGCATCTTCCAGCATAGGCTGTACTGGCAGTGCAAGCTCTTCTCTCTCCAACCTTCCTCCTATGAATCAAGATGTTCGGACAGCCCACTGGGGTTGACACACATAGCTTGATCAAAGTTTGGGCAACAAGGTCTCTGTGCCAGCATTTTTAAACTGCTTTCGCAATGTGCAGCATCAGGTATAATTTTGGAGTGGAAATGCGCTCAGAGATAGAGAATTCTGCACTCAGGTGCTTCTGCCTTTCTTATGCCTTTACTCTGAACCTGTGAGCAAGTAATATAAGCCAACATGGTAAGATGTATAGGTAGAGTTTTTCCATCATGTAGCGAGATTGGTGACCTACTGCAATTAACTCCACTTCTTTTATCATAGGACACCTTTCAAATAGATTCACAGCCACTGAGTATAAAATATAATATATTTAATTATGTGGAAGAGCAAAGACAAATTCACAGGAACTCTTGGAGGTGTTCTACATAGGCTTTCTCCTCTTCCTTAGATGGGCACTATCATATTTAATGTCTCTGGAGGGAGCTACCTCTTTATATATTGTGCCAAAATGAAGTCCACTGTGCAAAGAGTCCAAGTAATCAACAGAGGTATCACAGAGGGGGAATGTCACTTACAATGCAGTCAGTGCAATACTATGCATTTACCAGTGTGGGGTACGTTTTAGGGTACAGGGCGGTTCAGTTTTTAGGGCAGGATAGGTTTTAGGGGTTAAGGAGGGGGGTTGAGGTAGTTTTTAGGACAGGATGGGGGTAGGTTTTAGGATTCAGGGTGGGGGCAAGGGGTCGGGTAGTTTTTAGGACAGGGCAGGGTAGGTTTTAGGGTTCAGGGTGAGGCAGGAGTTTGGGGTACTTTTTAGGAGAGTGCAGGGTAGGTTTTAGGGTACAAGGCATGGGTGGGGGTGTTGGTAGTTTTTAGTATAGGGTGGGGTAGGTTTTAGGGTTCAGGGCTGGGGTGGGGTAGTCTTTAGGACAGGGTGGGGTAGGTTTTAGGATTCAGGGCAGCGGCGGGGGTCAGGATAGTTTTTAGGAGAGTAGGGGTAGGTTTTAGGGTTCAGGGTGGAAGGTTAGGAAGTTTTTAGGACAGGGCGGGTAGGATTTAGAGTTTAGGGCAGACGCAGGGGGTGGGGTAGTTTTTAGGACAGGGCTGGGTAGGTTGTAGGGTACAGGGCAGGGAAGGAGGGTCAGGTAGTTTTTAGGACAGGGCAAGGTAGGTTTAAATTCAGGGTGTGGCGGAGAGACGGGGTACTTTTTAGGACAGGGTGGGATAGGTTTTAGGGTTCAGAACAGGGTGGGGGTTTGCGGTAGCTTTTTGGACAGGGTGGGGTAGGATTTAGGGTACAGGGTGGGGGTCCAAGGGTGTGTAGTGTTTAGGCCAGGACGATGTAGGTTTTAGGGGTCAGGGTGGGGGGTTGGGGTAGTTTTAAGAACAAGGTGGGGTAGGTTTTAGGTTCAGGGTGGGGGTGGGGAACCAGGGTAGTTTTTAGGACAGTGTGGGGTAGGTTTTAGGATACAGGACGGGATAGGGGGATCGGATAGTTATTAGGACAGGGTGGGGTAGGTTTTAGGGTTCAGGGAGGGGGGGTCAGGGTAGTTTTTAGGACAGGGCGGGGAGATTTTAGGTTTGAGGGTGGGTTTGGGGTAGTTTTAAGGACAGGGCAGGGTAGGTTTTAGGGTTGAGGGTGAGTATTGGGGTCGGGTAGTTTTTAGGACAGAGCAGGGTTACTTTTAGGGCTCAGAGTTGCGGGGTATAGAGCTCAGGGCAGGCGGTGGAAGGGACAGTTTTAAGGGCTTGGGCGTGGTGGAGTATGGTATCAAGTGTAAGGGAGCAGGGCGGGAGAGAATTCACCACTCATGTTACTGTACCAAGCATGGTTTTATAATGAAATTCATTGTAAAGGCATTCGTGTTAAAGGCATGCATGATATTTGCATGCATTGTTCCAACATAAATCCCACATAGGTACAAAATGACCTCCCAAATGCTCTCTTTTGGGGTAGTGTGGCTTATCAGAGGGTAGTGCTAAACATATAAGGCATACACTCATGCAGTAAGAGAGGCACACCCTCAATAAAGAAATCGGACACCAATTTATAAAAATAACACATACGTTTATATAAACTTTGATACCAAGATCGCAGGGATCAGGTGAACACTTTTTTAGTTATCAATTTTTTAGAGTTTTAAAAAGTAGACAGTGCATTTTTCAGAAAGCTGCAATGCAATCCTAGGAAGAAAAACAAAGATGGCAATGCAGATACAGTACAATGACTTACGGGGCTAGTCTCCTGGACTTAAGGTGATTTTGGGGCAAGGCCCAAGGCCACACCAACAGGTCACCTCGGGGAGCTCTGGTGCATCCGGGTGCAGAGGTTTCCCATTCAAGTCTGATCGGTCCGGTTACAAAGTCACTACAGGGATGGACATCCTTGGGCTGCAGAGCGCAGGTACATGGGTGTCGTCTGGAGTCAGGTCCAGCACTGGAGTTAGGGGCCAACTGTAACACTCTGCAGGCATGGACTGGGAGTCCAGTCTGACCAAGCCAACAAGTGGGCCCAGGTCCCATAAGCTGGGGAGACATGGGGACACCCTTGGTTCTCTTCTCCTGGGTCCAGGGTAAAAGGTGCAGAGATGCCCTAGGGCATTGAGTCTTTACCTCCTGGTCAATTGTGATTGCAGTGGGGTCTGCAGGAACAGTCTGCAGACACAGTTGTGAAGTCCACAGTGGGCAAGCACAGGGTGGACTTCTTTTCTGAAGTGTCTGGGGACTACACTGACACCATTGGCCCACTTCAACACGAGCTGGGCAGCTCGGGTGCAGTGGTAATGTCTGGCTTTGGGTTTCTGGTGGTCCCGGTCGTCTCTGGTCTTTCTTGGGTGACTGCGGATGCAGGATGTAGCTCCTTTCCTCCAAGAGTGTTCCTCCTGGCAATTGGACACACATTGGTAGCTCTCCCTGTTTCTTGGAGGCTGCAGTGACAGGACAAGTCAGTTGCTCCTCGAGGCTCGTGTGCAGCAGGCAGGCCAGCAGGGTTGGCGCCAAGTCAGTTGTGCTCTTCAGTTCTCAGGGTCCGCAGTCTTCTTGTCCACTCCTTCTTTTGTGTCCAGCAAAGATCTGAGAATCTGATATTAGGGGTCCCCTAAATACTCAATGTAGGGGGCGTTAAGGAGAGTGAAGAGTAGTAGCCAATGGGCTAATTAACCTTGGAGTCTCTACACCCTCGAGATGACCACTTCCTGTAGGGAGTGGGCATCACCATGTCCAGAGTTCCTAAACCACACGCAAGATGACAGGATTTCCTAAGTTGTATCCAATTCAGGCTGACCACCCTAGGGGTGTTCCCAGTTTGAAAGTGTGACACATCTCCTGCATAGCTAATTTTTCCACTTGTCCAGGTGCCAGATGGGCTATGTGGCAGGGGGGTTGGCGTCTTCCTCTGAGAAAGGCCAGATCTGCATCCCAAAGGCTGTGGGCTTCTTTGAAGCCAGACAGGCTTTTGTTTCTGACCTCTTGAGAGTAGAGGCTCCCCCCCGGGAGGTCAGATTCTTGTCTTTTGGTTGCAGGCTGGCCTGAACTGGTCAGTGAGCTCACCAGCAGTTGGTCGTTTTTTCAAAGGGTACCTCTAAGGTGCCATCTGGGTGCATGTATTAATAAATCCATCACTGGAATCAGTGAGGGTTAAGTACAATGTGTTTGATACCAAACATCCCTAGGTTCAGAAAAGCCATCATGTAGCTGGGGAACTCGTATTGACCAGTGCCCAGCACCTGTATTTGGAAGGGCTTCCCTGTACACTCACTAGTTCTAAGAATCGACAGAGACATAGCAGGGGCATATTTGCTCATGCATATATGCCCTTACTTATAATATAATGCACCATGCTTAGGGCTGAAGGCCTGCTTTAGGGGTGACTTACAGATAGTACAAGCAGTGTTTTAGAGGACATGGCACACAAGTGTGTCCCAACTCGTGTTTCAAATTTGGGAACACCTTGTCACGTAGCCTGCAATGGCAGGCTGCATAAGGTTGATGCTGGGTCGGTCCCTCTGAGTGGCACAAGTTGAGCTGCAGCTCTGAGGGTCCCTTTTCAGTTCCCGTGCCCTAGGTACCAAGGGACTTATATGGGGCTGAAGGACCTGGTCACTTGGGGATCAAGCGACCAGGTGTCGTGTTTTGGGGAAGGAACACGGGCACTGGGGACCTGGTTAGCAGAAACCCAGTGCACTTCAGTCAAAGTTGCATCGAAAACCCAGGCAAAAAGTGGGAAGATACTGCAAACAGAACCCACGTCCCTACATTCTCAGAATAAAATGTGATGGACTCTTGTAGGATCAGATAGAACTGATTCGATCTAAGAATCAATCATTTCGAATTTAGATTATTTTCTGGTGACTGTGGGTCTTCCTCACTGTATGTTGATTCCTTAACACTCAGAAAGTCTAATTTGTGCCTTAACACTACAATTCTCCTCTACTCACAGTCTGGTGCACAATGTGTCTAATAGAGAAAAAAATGGACAAGGAACCACTTTTTAGGTCTGGTTTAAAACAGCTGCATCTCTTTAGCCATCTCATGTACTAAAAACAAATAAGAAGTACATAGATATACTCATACATAAAAGGGTTTGGAAAATCATCTTTATCTTTGGTCTGTTCAACTGGAATTCACATTTTACTTCTGCCCACAGTAGAGAGACAAAAGGTCTCTGCTGTACTTTGTCACCCCATGGGCCGAGCACGCTACTAGTGTATAAATAAATGTGCATGGTCACTTGTGGCCTTCGCTGAGACATACTGCTAGTGTGCACTCTACCTTATTGTGCTTATGTAAATTTGGCAGCACGTGCATGTTCCCGATTCAGCTACTGGGCCACACTACATTTGGGAACAAGGGACTGGAGTGACCCGTCATGCAGAGTGCCATACCACCTGCCGTCCAACCCAATCTGTGCACTTCACTGCGGGTGTGTTGTGTCTGGACAGGTGCTGTGTCCCACGTGAGTCGGCAGGGGATGGTGAACATCAGAGTCGGTGGTGCTCGACTCGTGGCTCGAGATGTCAGCCCTTTGGGCAAATTGGCATGTCTCAACTGAGGCACTGTTGCTAGTGGACAGAAAAGGCTGCCCCTGTGTAGGATAGAGGCGATCCCACCTCTGACCACTTAAGGCCTTGGCACTACTGCTGATGGCTGGTGCAAGCCATTTCCTGAGGTGAAGTACGGCGCTCCCACCGTTGCTTTCCTGAACCCCTGGGAGCCGCCCATTGACTGTGCTGCCACGCCAGTGAGGAATAAACGTCTGCAGGTCCATTGCTCATCATGTGTGTGGGCCAGACTGTCATGACCTGCTGCGGTGCGCTCTGGCTCTCCTCCAGTAAGAGCCCAGAATGGAGCCATTGCCTTCCCAAGTCAGCCAGCCCACCCCAGCAATAGTGTACAGGACTAGGTAAATCACCTGGGGACAGCCCAGGCAAATCCCTGACCAGGATTTGCCCAGTGGACACCAAGGGGTGAGCCAGCATAAAAAAAAGAGCAGTGTGCCACGCGCCCTGAGCAGGACTCATAGAGTGATCACAGACACCTGAGTGTTTCAACCTGAGCTCGCCCGTGCAACGGAACCAGGCTTCTCCTGAGCACACCCCAGGATCTCATGCCTCAGTCACCTACCCTGCCCCATTCAGTCAATTATCAAACCCCGCCATGGTGGCGCTGCGATTGGCTGGGAAGATTACACTACTTTCACGCTAGAAGGGAAACGGTTGGCGCAGTAATGAGTTCGCTGACTCTACCTAACACAGGCGATGACAAAGATTTTGACGCAGCCGTTACTGCCCTCAACCAGTATTTTGACCAACAATTTAATCCGGACTATGAACGTTTCAAACTGTGCCAAGTCCTTCAGACTGATACTGAGTCAATTGACATGTTTTATGCAAGGCTATGAAAGCTAGTGAGCACGTGCATTGGTCTCGACCAACATGAAGAAATCAGGACCTGGATCATTCAAGGGTGTCACTTGAGCTTGCTTCAAAAACTTATCATCAGGCAGCCAGGCATGCCCTTGGACAATATCTTGATCCTTGCCAGGTCAGGTCGCATGACCTGTCCAACAGCTGTGTGGAAGACATGACTGCCACCCTAGCACGTTCTGCACCAACCACGAGTTTGTCAAAAGTGGTGACAGTGAAAGAAGAACATGCAGATGTCATCCAAGAGCAGCACCCCCTCTAACCCCCTCATAAGTACCTCATGTCCAGGGAATGGTACCTGTGGAATTTGTGGCCTTGAACACAAAATGCAGAGAGTGTGCCCAGCAATGGGGAAGACGTGCTTGAGATTTGGTAAGATCAACCACTTTATGAAGGCCTGTTGGAGTGTGAAGCCCTCAACGGGGTCCAGACCACCCAAGAGAGCAATGGTAGCCATACACCAACTATCTATTGACTATGGAATGACAACCACTGCCAAGCAGCCGGCCCCGTGGGGTTAGAAGGCGAGGAAAATGAGGATATCTTTGTCATCTTCTTTGCCTGGCGGCTGGTGCAAAAGAAAAGATCACCTCCCATGTGTGCAGTAGACATCAATTGCACCCAGGTGATGGCACTCATTGACACGGGTGTGTCCGTGAATGTCATGGACTCAGAACAATTTGAGAAACTGGTTCCTGTCTCCAAGCAGAGCGAGGATCTACACCTATGGCAGAACTGAGCCTCTACCCCTCGGTAACCTGATCGAAATGACTGTAGTAAGCAAAAGAAGATCGACCAAACAAAGTTTCATGTCACAGAGGGTGGTAAAGGGATGCTATTGGGGTGCAAATTCATGACTGACAGGCAAACACCATGTTGAAGGAATTTCCACAGCTTTTCACTGGGCTTGGCAAGCTAAAAGGGAAACAGTTCTAGCTGCACATAGATCCATCGGTCCAGCCGACTGCTCTATGACACTGGTGAGTACCCATTCATCTCCAGCCGCAGGTGGAATACAAACTACAGACCTTGGAAGAATAGGACATGATGGAGAAGGTGACTGGCCCTACTCCATGGGTCCCACCCCTTAGCATCACCCCGAAGCTGAAGCAACCTGATAACATATGCTTCTGCATGGACATTAGGCTTCCCAACAAGGCCATAAAGTGTGAAAGGCACATTATCCCTACTATGGATGACAGAGTAGCCAACTTGAATGGTGCCAAGTGGTTCTTAAAGTTGGACCTTAATTCAGGCTATCATCTGATGGAATTGACACGAAAGGTAGAATCATCACAACCTTATCTACACACGTCGGCCTCTGACGATACAAGAGACTCAGCTTTGGCATCTTGTCAGCAGTGGGGGTGTTTCAAAACAGCATCCATGAGACACTTTCAGGCATTTTAGGCATCATCAAACTGAGTGACGGCATCTTGATTTTCCCCAAATCCCTGAAAGACCATCACGTAAGGCTCAGGGCGATACTTCAAAGGCTGTCAGAGACAGGGCTAGCACTGCACAAGATGAAGTGCTCATTCTACTGGATCTAGGAGGATTTCTTCGAATACTTCTTCCTCAAAGGCCTAAGGTAGACCCCAAGAAAGCTGGGGCTATACGCACTGCTCCTGTTCCCCAAAACCCAAAGGAGGTGCAGAGCTTTTTGTGGTTGGCTACTTAATGGGGGAGGTATATCCCAAACCTGGTAACATTGGTAGAACCCCTCAGGCATCTCACCTGGTCTGGAGAGCCATTGGACTGGGGCCTGGAAGTGGAGAGGGCATTTAAGCCCATCAAAGATGCACTGTTAGATAAGGCCACCATGGCCTACTTTCAACACCACCTGAAGAAGACTGAACTGGTGGTGGATGCAAGCCCAGCCAGGCTGGGAACAGTGCTACTAGAGGAGAGTCAAAGTCACAAGTGGATACCAGAGGCTTACGAGAGCCATGCCCTCTCGGTGTCCAAGGCTCGGTATGCTCAAATGAAGAGTGATGCCCTTGCATCAGATGGGCGTGTCAACACTTTCATCTGTACCGGTGCAGTCACGTTTTTTGAGTAATCACTGACTATAAGCCCCTGATCTCTCTGTTTGCTTGCACCATCCGTCTTGCACCTCTGAGAATTGAATGGTGGGCAGTGCAGCTATAGCTCTCCAAATTCCAAGTCGTCTACTGCCCTGGTGTCAATGATCCGGCTGACTACTTGTCACATCACCCACAACAATATGGATCCCAAAAGACAGAGGAAGACGAAGAAAACACGGAGTGTTTTGTACAGTTGATTGTACAAATGGCGTGCCCCACTGTGCTCACCATGGCGGAGATCCAGAATGCAACCTGGGAGGATGCCACCATCCAGAAAGCAAAGGAAGCACTGGCCAAAAGGCAATGGCAACGATTCCTCAAGGGGACCAAGACCTTCACTTCAGAAGGACTGACAAGGAGAGAGATGCTGTCCAGGGTGAGGAGCGAACTGTCAGAGAGCCAAACTGGTCTACTCCTGAATGGGCAAAAGATAGTCGTGCCTAGTAGTCTCTGGGACCAGATTATTGACCTCGCCCATGATGGCCAGCAATGGGCGGCAAAAACTAAGGCTCGTTTGCACAGTAAGATGTGGTTCCCAGGTATGGACACCCTGGTTGACGACAGAGTAAGAAGGTGCTATTCATGCACACTCATGACTGGAGATCCCCATCCGGCTCCTGTGATAACAGAATAACTGAGAACCAAACAATGGGCTCAAATTAAGCATGGACTGTGGCAGTTTCCGTGACGGCCACCTGACAGCAGTACTTATTGACTCCTGCACTCAGTTCCCTGTTGTGGAACTTGTGACTCCCACGGCTTTTGTACACGTGGAACCTGTAATGGAGAAAAGCTTTGACGTGCTGGCCTACCTGTTGAACTCTGAACCAACAATGGCCTTCTGTTACACGGCCAAAAATGTCAAGACTATCTGGCTACCTTAGTGAACCACCCCGCAGTGGCCACAGGCCAATGGAGGTGTTGAGAGGTTTATAAGGACGGTAAGCCAAGCTTTGCAGAGTGGGGTGGAGCAAGGAGAGGATGCAGAATGGTGTCTCCATAGGTTTTCTTTGAGCTTACTATCAGACGCCCAATAGCACCACTGTCTGCGCTCCGTCAGCCCTTTTTTTTGTCAATCCCCTCTGGACTGTATTCCAGCTGTCCCCAGCTGGCAGCCCGCATGCTTAAATGTGGAGGCTCAACGGCAATGGAAGACTACTAAAGACAAGATGAGTCTAGGAAGACATGTGCAAAGTCCAGACTTTTAAGTGCCGGACTGGGTCGTCATGAAGGACTGACATCCATGTTGGAAGTTTAGAACCACCTATGAACCAGAGGTGTGGAAAGTCACCAAACTAGATGGCACCATGGTCACCATCCAGCGAAGAGGTCAAACTGTGGTGTGTAATGTGTCAGGTTTAAACGGATTGCTCTGACGGCTGCTCAACGAGAGCAGCACCTGGTGGAGGAGTAGGAAGAAGGAGCTAAAGCCCCTTATATGGGCGATAAGGAGATTGAAGTGGGCTCAATGGCAACGGCAGCCCCGATGACCACGGCCGAAAGAGGAGCTATTGTCCCAATGTGGCTCGCAACGACTGCTGGGCCCGACTTCACCCCGATGTAGTCCAGAAGAGGAAGGTCCAAGTGAACAGGTGCCCCGCAGCCTGAAGTACAGCCTTCGTCCCAACCCTGCTCCCAGCCAAGGATTACCAGACTTTGTTTCCCAAATATGAAGTGGTTGTGTTTGTGGTTTCAGTCCAGTAAAAGAAGGGAGAGATGCAGAGAGCCACTCCACCTCTACTATGCTTTCTTACCGCACTCACACCCTGAGCCAAGCTCGGTCCAAGGCTATAAATAAATGGGCATAAATTCGCTTGTGGCCTTCGCCGAGCCATACAGCTAATGTGGGTGCTACATTATTGCACTTATGTAAATTAGGTCAGACATGCAGGTTCCCGATGCACCTACTGGGCCACACTACACCCATCACAGCCTTAAGTGTTGGGTGAGCAAATATCATGGCTCCCTTGCACTGTAAATGTTGCCATTTTGTCTAATCACATGTAAAAGTCCCTGTAAAAAGAAGTGAATTTGAATGCTATTGCTGTTGGGACAATACTTTATTTTGGTAATGCATTTAGTGTCTATTCTTTATCCTGTTTTTATTTTTTAGTCATCCTTGTGTATTTAAACCATGTTTTCAGATAACAGTAGTCCAAAGCCTGTAGTACCTTTTCTGTGTGCCAGTATTTTGTAAGTTTGAGCCGCTTATCCGTCAAAAAGCGGCGCAAATGCGGCGCTAAATTCTTTCTACAGTTGCCTGTTAGGAAATGCCTGTACTATTTTATTAAAATGGTAATCAAGGGCTATTTTTTAAACTTAAAAATGTTATTGCATATATATGTCTTCCACGTTTAAATAATGACATGATTTTTTTCTTTTTCTTTTTGTGGCTTAGTCTTGCAATAAAAAAAACTGAAGAGAAACGTAACCAACCCACCAGTTTCCAAGACCAGAAATATTGCTTTTTATCCTATTATGATTGCGTCAAAAAGCATGCTTTCATTTAAAAATATTCTATGCTTCCTTATTCTGGAAGACTTAGAAGATACTTCGTCACACTAGTGAAACAACACTGGTACTGCCCCAGAAATATCCTGGTACAGCGCAGAGAATTGATTACCATCAAGATCATTTTGCTTTTAAAATCATTGACCTTTGTATTCAAACTCCTTCTGCTTTGTCTTATTTGCATAGTACAGAGCTGCCCATGAGTCTTCAGGCTCTCACGTATTTTGCTTTAAAGATCCACATACATCAAATAACCAATCTGTCTTTTCTTTTTCAGCTTCAAGTACCCAACCCGGAATAACAGCCCATTCGTCCCAGTGCATGTATGGAGTTTCTAGTCAATATTCATCACAAGACTCCGTAGATTCCCTTGGACAGCCTGCTGAAGCTAGAGAGATTGTATCTTCCTTGCCATCAATCAATACGGTCTTTATAGGAGCTGCAGCAGGAGGAACATGAAATGGGCTTCAGTGCCACTGGATGCCCCCTCTGAACTGTTTCTGGGTACGCTGTACCAAGACTACATAAAAAAAAAACCTTTAAGAATAGGTATTGGACAGGTTCCTTAAATGATCTAACTTTGCCTAAGGGATGGCATTTTCCTACATGACATCACAGTGTATTGCCAGTGAAGCAATGGTAGCCGCAGGGTCGGCTATTCATAGGCGAAATACGTGGTCGCCTGTGGTGCAAAGTTATGTGGTGCGCCAAATTCAAGGAAAGACATGAAAATAAAAACAGGAAAACTACCTAAAGAAGTTGGGGTGCTGATTGCCTGTTTTTCTTACATTACAACTTGCTGTCAACTAGCAGAGGATGGTCCTAGGACAGCATAACTAAATATTAATGTACCGCTGAAAAATTCAGATTTAATCTGATTGTGTGATACAGCAGAAAGATAACTGATGAAATGGTTAATTTATTAAAGAAACGTTATTGTTGCCAGAGCGTTTTGCATCTGAATTCTATTGCAAAAATAAAATATAATATGTATTTAATAAGTTCATGCTATTACATTTGTTGACTGTTGCCGTGGTTTCATTTGTCAGATTGCCAACATGTCAGTGTTTCGTGTTCTACTTCCTAATGAAACAATGACTAGATTATGGGCCTAATTGCGATCTTGCTGGATGGAATAGTCCGTTACAAATGTAACGGACGTTCTGCTCGCTTTATTACGCCCTCCATAGGATATAATGGGATCCTAGTAGCAGACGGTATATCCGTCATGTTTGTGATGGAGTAACTCCGTCCGCCAAGATCATAATCAGGCTCTAAGTCTTTCCTCCTTAAATCAGTGAAAACGACATAACCGTGTTTTTATTGTTAATTAAATTTATATGACTACCAATTGTTGGTGGCTGTAGCTATTTATTTAGTTTATAATATGGTCTGCCAAGTTGTCCTCTCTGGAAACAATGCAAATGTTACATTTGAACATAGGCACATCTGTTTGAAGTATAGTGCAAACCTTGATGAGCTGCAATGGAGTGGCGTGCTTTTCTCCAAGAGAAACACAAACATTTTCAGCTCCACTATCATGAACATGTTTAAAATGCAAAGTGGAAAATTGCTTGAATGGTCTGGCATAACTCGGTTCATCTTGAAAAAAACAGACACCAAGAGGTGTTATAGTTATTAACTTCATTTTTATGGCTATGTGTATACACACATGTAACAGTAGAAAGTAAGTTTTTACTTGCACAGGCAGTGAGTACTTCACAAGAAATATGTCCACAACCTTCACTTTGCTGAAAACCAAGTACCTCATGGGAGCACTTATTGCTCTCATGGTAGCGAAGCAGACCAGTTGAAGGCATACTCAGGGTAGTGGGGTGTGGGCTCGTGCACCGCCTCGCTGCTACAAAACCAAACAACACTTAAATCATTGTTCAGTCAGTGCTTTTTCTTATAAAAATGGAAAGTACATTATTTCATATACACTACTGAATGCTGTGCATTCATTTACAAGTATCTACAAATAGGCAAATGGAAAAAGCTATGGTGACACCCTCAGGACAGCTTACAGCCCTAGCCAAGTCCAGAACTGTATAGTATAATCCCTTCACAATACAGGGAGTGCAGAATTATTAGGCAAGTTGTATTTTTGAGGATTAATTTTATTATTGAACAACAACCATGTTCTCAATGAACCCAAAAAACTCATTAATATCAAAGCTGAATATTTTTGGAAGTAGTTTTTAGTTTGTTTTTAGTTTGAGCTATGTTAGGGGGATATCTGTGTGTGCAGGTGACTATTACTGTGCATAATTATTAGGCAACTTAACAAAAAAAAATATATACCCATTTCAATTATTTATTATTACCAGTGAAACCAATATAACATCTCAACATTCACAAATATACATTTCTGACATTCAAAAACAAAACAAAAACAAATCAGTGACCAATATAGCCACCTTTCTTTGCAAGGACACTCAAAAGCCTGCCATCCATGGATTCTGTCAGTGTTTTGATCTGTTCACCATCAACATTGCGTGCAGCAGCAACCACAGCCTCCCAGACACTGTTCAGAGAGGTGTACTGTTTTCCCTCCTTGTAAATCTCACATTTGATGATGGACCACAGGTTCTCAATGGGGTTCAGATCAGGTGAACAAGGAGGCCATGTCATTAGATTTCCTTCTTTTATACCCTTTCTTGCCAGCCACGCTGTGGAGTACTTGGACGCGTGTGATGGAGCATTGTCCTGCATGAAAATCATGTTTTTCTTGAAGGATGCAGACTTCTTCCTGTACCACTGCTTGAAGAAGGTGTCTTCCAGGAACTGGCAGTAGGACTGGGAGTTGAGCTTGACTCCATCCTCAACCCGAAAAGGCCCCACAAGCTCATCTTTGATGATACCAGCCCAAACCAGTACTCCACCTCCACCTTGCTGGCGTCTGAGTCGGACTGGAGCTCTCTGCCCTTTACCAATCCAGCCACGGGCCCATCCATCTGGCCCATCAAGACTCACTCTCATTTCATCAGTCCATAAAACCTTAGAAAAATCAGTCTTGAGATATTTCTTGGCCCAGTCTTGACGTTTCAGCTTGTGTGTCTTGTTCAGTGGTGGTCGTCTTTCAGCCTTTCTTACCTTGGCCATGTCTCTGAGTATTGCACACCTTGTGCTTTTGGGCACTCCAGTGATGTTGCAGCTCTGAAATATGGCCAAACTGGTGGCAAGTGGCATCGTGGCAGCTGCACGCTTGACTTTTCTCAGTTCATGGGCAGTTAATTTGCGCCTTGGTTTTTCCACACGCTTCTTGCGACCCTGTTGACTATTTTGAATGAAACGCTTGATTGTTCGATGATCACGCTTCAGAAGCTTTGCAATTTTAAGAGTGCTGCATCCCTCTGCAAGATATCTCACTATTTTTGACTTTTCTGAGCCTGTCAAGTCCTTCTTTTGACCCATTTTGCCAAAGGAAAGGAAGTTGCCTAATAATTATGCACACCTGATATAGGGTGTTGATGTCATTAGACCACACCCCTTCTCATTACAGAGATGCACATCACCTAATATGCTTAATTGGTAGTAGGCTTTCGAGCCTATACAGCTTGGAGTAAGACAACATGCATAAAGAGGATGATGTGGTCAAAATACTCATTTGCCTAATAATTCTGCACTCCCTGTATACCGTGGTGAGTTTATCAAAAAGGCAGGTCTCCCGGCATTTTCAGATTGTCACCACACAAATAACAGGGAAAAACAGCTCACACTGCAGAATACACAACACCACTATAAATGTTTCCATCATTTGATAACATTCATTAACATATACAACTATCAATATTAAAATTGCCAATAAAACATTGCATAAATTCAATTTGTGCAAGAGTATTTTTTTACTTTTCAACATGCTGGTATCACAGCTTACAAAGAAACCATCATGGCTCCCACGCCAAAGGCCATGTATGAATCCAAAACCTCACAGAAGTCTCTGAAATGTAACCACTTTGGAGACTTAGAACAATCTTTCTGGGGCATCTTCTGGGGGCTGCTGCAATTCTGTCTGTCCCCCAAAACAATCTAGTAAACCATTGGTGGTGCTCCTGCCCATTTCTGGGCACCACAAAGGCCAATATACACACTTTTTGGACAGCCTCAGAGGATTCGGTGGCACTCCTTTGCCTGAAATGGTGAATATTTGAATAACATCTTTGCCACTGTGAACAAAATGCTCTTTCATTAAAACCAAACTCACACTGCAATTTCTTTTCACTGGAGGTGTTTTTTTTTTTTTAAATGGGTGTGCCCTTCTCACCTGGTGCACGCACATCCAATATTTATAGGGAGCCATAAAGGAGGAGCCCCCAAATCCCAGGTGGTCTCAGCTGGCTTCACATGCATGGGGCCCCTCTCCTGGATACACAGGAGCCAGCTATTTTATCTGCTCTCCCACCTGCCTGTATGAAAGAGTGGGTGGGAACAGGGAGTTCTGTATTTTCCACCCTAGGGTAGTATCCATGTAATGCCAGGTCTGCCTGTCTTCCCTCCACCAGAAAATGGCACAGGGAGCAGGGGGTGATCCCAGCCTAATCTCTGTTTCAGTCCTGGGGATATGGGTCCCCCGGATCATCCTGGTTGTGTTGGGCCCCGGGGAGGTGATCTTCAGGGCGAAGGATTGCTCACGGGATGGGGCCTAATCAGGCTCCTTACCCATTAAAAAAATATTAAATGAGGTTGCATCGACCTGAGGAGGCTTGGTCCTCCCCAGGGTCAGTTTAAGGATTTTTAGCAAAGCACCATACTCTGTTTTTTTCACCCAGTCCACCTGGGGTACCAGACTTCCCAGGCCCATTTCTCTCACCCCTTTGGGCAGTTTTCAATAATTACCAGGGGCATTTATTTCAGGGCTCTATGCCTCTTAATTTGGCTTTTTCTCTTGTTGCTTGGTTTTCAACTCCAGATGCTGGGCTAGTCCTCTCTTTGGGGTCCTAGCACCTGTTTTTGCCTTTTGAGGCTTCTTTCACAACCCCTCCTCAGCCCGGTAGCAGAGTCTCTCCCTGCCAAACTCCCCATGTCCCTCGGCTTTGGCTGTCTTGCAGCGTACCTCTGTGTCAGCAGCACATTCAGTGGCTTCCCTCCTGATGGGAATCACCAAGCTGCAGGACCAGTCCAACAGAGATCCAGTGCAAACCACTAGGGTTCTCCATTGCAGGTCCGTCCCTCTACTGTCCTTCAAAGGGTATAAGGAGTCAGGCACCTCTAGCCCTGGAGAAACACTGCCACTACTTAGGTGCCAGTTGGAGTCAAAGTCCTTAAGTCCATCCTTGAAATGAAGTCAGTTGGCTTCTCCTTTCAGCTCAGCATTCCTCCTGTATGGTTGATCCCATGTCCAGCAAGTTGTCAACTGTCTCACACTTGTTCAGGGGATTTGAAGTGGGGGGGGTGAAGGTCTGGAAGGAGGCACCGCAGCCCAATCCTAGTGTGCCACATCATCACTCCACCCTTGCCCCAACCCTCTTGTACAGCATTTTGGGACTGGTAAACATGGTGGTTTAAAGTGCTCCATTGAAAGAATGTCCCTGAGAGCTTCTGCCTCCAACTGATACAGCTGCCCGGTCCTGTCTCACCAAAACTTCCAAGGGGAGCCATTCCTGTGTTTGACTCCAGAGGAGTGGTCTTCCTCCTTTGTTGCTGTGGGCTTGCCCCGGCCAAGTGAAGTGTGAAGACTTAATGGGCACATGCTGGTTTCCTCCCCACCCCTTGCTGGTGTGGGAAAGCATTTTATCCCCCTGCTGTCCAGTAGAGTCATTAACTTGGCCCAATAGGGGCCAAAAGCCTGGAAATTATGAGTTGAACTAGGTAATATTGACAATCCTCTAAGTGCCATAAGGAGTACAGTTACCACAAATTTGAATTAGATCTACCCTTGGTGTACATTTTTACCTTAGGACTGAAACCTGACCTGTATCACTAGGCCTAGGTTGGGCAAAATTGTGTTGCAGATTTCAGCCATAATATTTAAATCAATAAAACACACAGACTTTAATTAATCATTACAGATGTACTCTATGAATGCCCTCTCACACTACATAGCCTGCACCAGGACAGCACCAATACCCGAAGGGTTCCTTTTGTGACAGGCTACCTCTTCAAATATACTGCATTGAGCGAGATGGTTGTCTCATGCTCTGCCCATACACGTATGTTCATGTGTCCAAGTGTAACCATCTGAGAGCCTCCTACCCTAGTTGTGCAACTCAACCTTATTGTAAAAGGCAGACACTGGTG
Organism: Pleurodeles waltl; assembly: GCF_031143425.1. Taxonomy (NCBI): domain Eukaryota; kingdom Metazoa; phylum Chordata; class Amphibia; order Caudata; family Salamandridae; genus Pleurodeles; species Pleurodeles waltl. Next base: position 1,142,464,923 of record NC_090444.1, read on the forward strand.
GTTAGCAATCTTAGCCAATCCTCACAGAATTCCCCATGTGTGAGAATCAGTAAGACAAGAAATCTTGTAAGTCCATGTCATCAGAGATGAGTGTTCCTTAACTTCAGTCAACGTGGAATGTTGTAACCATTGCTGGCATAACTTCCCTACACTATAGGTGGTAACTACCCCTGAATGTTGTGACTCCAAATATATTGGGTCTGCTTGCTTTAAAACCTGTGGAGTAGTTTAAAAAAAGGTCAGTGACAACCATTAGTGTTGACTGGCCACACTAACCACTCACTTGAACCAGAAACTGAAAGGTTGTATGCACCATTCTGTATCATGCTATTTGGCTGTTCTTCTGTAAAATTTGCAAAAAGTTGACAATAGTCAAAACATGCGATGGAGGGAATACTAGGTGTGTTCATTTCATTAATTTTAGGCAGACTTGCAAGTTGTTTGTTGCACTGTTTTGTTCAGAAAGATCATTTGTCTAGGTGTCAGGTGACTCTAAATAAAGCATCAATGTCCTGCACTTACCGGTGGCATGTTCCCGAAACTGAATTCAAATAAATGTTTTCTTTCCAATACCCATAGCCCTGTAGAGTCAACTTGGAGATTAATGGGTCAGAATAAATCAATTTCAGAAGACACTAGTGTCAGCAAGATAATACCAGCCTTCAAAAAAGGCAGGAGCAGATGTCAGGAGACAAGGAGCAAATACAGATTGAAGGACAAGGAGTAGCCAGAATGAGAGAATCTTGAGGGAGGGATAGAAAGAACGAGAGGAAAGAGGTAGGTGTGAAATGGGACATAAGTAGAAGATGCCACTAAATGCACAGATGCCAGATGAATTGTGTGTTTGAAGTGGGTCCTTACATGCTGATTCTGTCAGTGTTTACAGCCGAGAAGAAAAGTGAAGCTGCCGGATGCCATCTTGGTTAGATGTGGTCCTTTAGTTCAGGATATTGGAAGCTGCCATCTTAAATTGGGACTCACCAGCCACGGCTTTGAACTTGTAGTCATAACATCCTTGATGTGCCTGGCCACTGTAACCTTCTGCCTCTGTCCCATCTCAGATGAGGTGTTTAGAACAGGTTGCCAAATAACAAAGAGCAGGTGCTGCATACCCCGATGTCCAGATCCTGATACTTTTCCAGGTCTTCTCAAGTCACATCTTTGCTGACTGCTCAGCTGATCTAGCCCTGAAGTCAGCCATGAGGAAGTAGCACACAAAATTCTCAGTAGCATAACTAATGAGGAGAAGGGAGGCTCTTACCCTCCTCCCCAGTCTCACTTTGTTGGTCCTGTGATGTCCCTTCAGGTTCTCAGTAAGTTCAAGAGGTAATTGGTTATGTTTGACACTGTAGATGACATACTTTTTTTTTGCAAAAGTAACCACTCAGGTTCATGTGTGGTGCAACATGTGAAATAGTGCATCTAAAACGGAAAGTGCAGTCCAATTCATGTTGCTGCCTTTGCCTGCCAGAGGCCTAGAATGCAAAGAAGAAAATTGTAGACTGGATAGGTTACTAACACATGAGCCAGGAACACATGAATGCTCTATGAGTAGGACAAAAACTGTACTCTCAATTTGTTCAGACCAGGCACACCTGGCACCACTCAGAGAAGAGATCAGTTTTACATGAAGGCAGGCAGTGTGGGTATGTAATTGTGGGAGAAGGTGCAGCAGAAGTTAGTGGTAGTAAGGAACTGTTTGCGGTTTGCACTCTGGACCCAGAATATCTGCCAGACTTTCCATGTTTTAAACATTAACACTGGGTAGCACTGTTCTTTATTTATTGAGTATATCTCTATTTATTTTTACACAATATCTTATTCAGATTTATTAACCTCTTAAGGCCCCAGAGCACCAGAGAGATTTTCCTTTATTTTATTTTTACCTCTGGCTCCTTGGGAAGAGCTTCCCGAGCAGACTGAGAGTTATTATTTTTTACTTTCACTGAATCAGTGATCGGGGCATATCTTAGCCTCCAAGGACTGATTGCTTCAGGAGAAGTATTGTTGGAAAGGTGAGAATATCCCCTTTCCAATGGCATCTCTGCCCAGTGTGTCCTAGCTTAGGGAACACAACAGGATCCCCACTAGGCCTGAGAGACATGGTTGAGGGGCCCCTTAGGCAAGTGCTTGTGCTCACCCCACCACTTGAAAGAATTTCAGACTTTCAGCCCCCTGGGGGGCAATGGTGGTGATTATCTCCAATCTTCTCCTTGGCAGGCAGAAAGCCCTCTGGACACTAGGGGAATTTTTGTAAGACTAAACGTAAGGGTTTGGGTCCGCCACTGTGGGCACGGCCATGCCCCTATGCAAGAAAGTGCACTACAAGCCTTCTGGCTTGTTGTAGGTGACAAATGGGGGTGGTTACCCTCAATATGCCCCCTAGGGGGCATAAAGCCCACAAAACACATAGGAAAAAACATAGGAGTGGATCCTGTCCACCATTGGCATGCCATACTCCTCCCCAGTAAGTCACAGCCTGTCTTTGTACTCCCCTAGGGGCATAGGGGGTGATTTCCCCCTGAACTGCCCTCCCAGGGTCAAAACACCCTGTAGACACCAGAGAAAAAAGCTCAAGGGAAAAATCCAGGGCTGGGAACTGCCTACCATTGATATGACCATGCCCTCACCCCATAAAAAGGCTTACCAGTCTTTCTGCCCCTCTTAAGGAGGTCAATGGGGCAATGACCCTATTTTGTCCCTGGGAGGCAGGAAGCCAACTAGACCCCAGAGACCACATTTATACAGTTTCTTTGGGGGAGGGTGAACCCCTGGGCATGTCCTCATGCTCTCCCCTACTCCAAGGTCCACTAGATATTCTGCCCCCTCAGGGTGTCGATATGTGTAGTCACCCCCTATCTGCCCTTCCCCCGTGGTGCAAAAAAAAAACCCACTAAACACCAGGAAATTCAAAATTGAGGAAAAACAAACAAAAGGTAGGGAAAGCCCACCTGGGCTTCAAACCATAATACCTCCTCAGAAGGGACAATAGTGTCTTTCTGCCCAACTAGGGACAGGGAGGAAGTTTACTCTAATTGGGGAGGTTGCCCCAATTCTGCCACCACCTGGGGGGGAGAGTACCCACTAGAAACACACATTTTGCACTTGGTCAAAAAGACCCAAATAGGACAAACCAGAAGATAGAAGGTTTGTCCTAATTGGGGAGGTTGCCATAAATCAGCTACCTTGGGAGTAGAAGACTATCTGAAAACCAGGGTTTATGCATTTGGGGCAAAAGAAAGTGGCACATGTTTTTGACTCATCATCATCATCATCATTTACTTTATTTCGGTAAGAGAAACATACCATAAAAGTACAATACATAACAATATATAAAAATAAAAAAAACATTTAAAAAACACAATAAGATGAATGAAGAAATACAAAAATTTAGAAGAGGAATTAAGACCATGAAGAGGTAGGCATAAAAGATTACTTGCACCAACAACACCTCTGGACCCATAAAATATCAGCTAATATCTTGCATCAAGGTGCAATAAATATACTTAAAACAAATCTAGATCTAAAAGGCAGCCACCCAAACTTATTCACTGTCATACTAGTCTAAAGCGCCACTGATGGTTCCTAATTTTTTTTTTACCACAGGATAAGATATATAAACAGATAAAATCAGTTTGGAGAATTCTCTCAACAGATTAACAATTCCCAAAGACTATTTATGTCCAATAATATAAAAACAGTGCCTCAAGTACAGCAAAATATCAATTAATATCATACACCAAAATACAATAAACATGCATAAAAAGATCTAAAACTAAAAGGCAGCTACCCGGACATATTCTTTAGAGTCGCTAGTCTGAGACGCCAAATTGATTCGAGGAATTTTGCCACCGGGTAAACTATATGAACCGATGGATCCGATTTGAAAATTCTCTCGGCGTATAGACAACTCCTGAAGCCCATTTGTTTACATAAGGGAATGATCCAAGAGGCCCTCTGTTTGTCATATGCACGACATTGAAAAAAGACGTGTAAGACAGACTCTTTATTCTTACATCCCATCGGACATGACTTAGACTTATTGATAGAGTTAGGCCATTTATAGGTTAAAGAACACAGAGGGAGGGACCCTATTCTAAATCTGATAAAGAGGGCACGCACAAAGGAGGAAAGTGCTGCATCCATAAAGGGCTCAAACTCATAATGACATTTGAACTGCAAGTAGGTATCAGACATGGGCAGCGGCACGACCTCAGCCAATTGGGCAGTTTGAACTTTGAGCCAAAAAGCGTCCTTCAGTGACTGCACAGTGTTTTAGGAATGGAAGGGGGATCCTTCCAAAAGGACCCCAGACCAAGGAGCGTAAAAGACCGTTCAACATAAGTGCACCAATTGATCTTAATCTTGGGGTTGTGGCCCACCAGATTGAGGAGCCCACATCTGAATGGAATGAGGGCATCAAATGACCATAAGAGAATCCAGAACAGAAGAGGCCTTAAGGCAGCAATGTGATTAATTGAAAAAAGATTTAAGTCCATTCGGATAGGCAAGGATGGAGTGCTAGAAGGGACTTTTAGCAACATCTTCAAAAACTGATTTTCCACCCTAGCCAGATTCACCAAGTTGCAATGGCCCCAAAGCTCCACACCATACAAAGCCCCCCCCCCCAGCTTGAGATTTATCAATTTCAAGAGCAGGAGTCATAGCAAAACTAGGGGATCTGGTCACAAATCTCACAATGCCACCCGCCCTTTGTTTCAGGCACATTGGTGATTTCTGGCGATGGGCATGCCAGAAATGTGAGTCTTCTAATTTTATGCCTAGGTAATCAAAAGTGCCCACTCTTTCCAGGGAAACGCCTTCTAGATGTACAGGTCTTTTCATTTTCTGGTTTTTGTCCCCAAACACCATATATTTCGTTTTAGCTGAATTGATTTCCAAACCATGGTCCTTGCAAAACTCCAAGAACCTTGCGAGCAGACATGAAAGACCCATAGCTGTTCGAGAAAGTAGCAAGGTATCATCAGCAAAAAGGAGGCATGGGAACTTCTGCCCGCCCATACTGGGGGCATCACCAGGGCAATCTAAGAGGTACGGAATGCAGGCATTGATAAACAGGAGGAACAGGGTAGACGCAAGAACGCAACCCTGCCTCACGCCACGAACTGTGGGAAATGCTGGAGTCAGATCGCTTGCCGGTCCCCATCCTACTTTGGCACAGGCTTGTAGTGAGTACCAAGGGGTACTTGCACCTTGCACCAGGCCCAGTTATCCCTTATTAGTGTATAGGGTGTCTAGCAGCTTAGGCTGATAGATAATGGTAGCTTAGCAGAGCAGCTTAGGCTGAACTAGGAGACGTGTGAAGCTACTACAGTACCACCTAGTGTCATATGCACAATATCATAAGAAAACACAATACACAGTTATACTAAAAATAAAGGTACTTTATTTTTATGACAATGTGCCAAAGTATCTTAGAGTGTACCCTCAGTAAGAGGATAGGAAATATACACAAGATATATATACACAATAGCAAAAATATGCAGTATAGTCTTAGAAAACAGTGCAAACAATGTATAGTTACAATAGGATGCAATGGGGAAACATAGGGATAGGGGCAACACAAACCATATACTCCAAAAGTGGAATGCGAACCACGAATGGACCCCAAACCTATGTGACTTTGTAGAGGGTCGCTGGGACTATTAGAAAATAGTGAGAGTTAGAAAAATAACCCTCCCCAAGACCCTGAAAAGTGAGTGCAAAGTGCACTAAAGTTCCCCTAAGGACAAAGAAGTCGTGTTAGAGGAATAATGCAGGAAAGACACAAACCAGCAATGCAACAACTGTGGATTTCCAATCTAGGGTACCTGTGGAATAAGGGGACCAAGTCCAAAAGTCACAAGCAAGTCGGAGATGGGCAGATGCCCAGGAAATGCCAGCTGTGGGTGCAAAGAAGCTTCTACTGGACAGAAGAAGCTGAGGTTTCTGCAGGAATAAAAAAGGCTAGAGACTTCCCCTTTGGTGGATGGATCCCTCTCGCCTTGGAGAGTCGTGCAGAAGTGTTTTCCCGCCAAAAGGACGCTAACAAGCCTTGCTAGTTGCAAATCGTGCGTTTGGCGTTTTTGGATGCTGCTGGGGCCCAGGAGGGACCAGGAGGTCGCAAATTGGACCTGAAGAGAGAAGGGACGTAGAGCAAGACAAGGAGCCCTCACTGAAGCAGGTAGCACCCGGAGAAGTGCCAGAAACAGGCAATACGAGGATGCGTGAAATGGTGCTCACCGAAGTTGCACAAAGGAGTCCCACGTCGCCGGAGACCAACTTAGAAAGTCGTGCAATGCAGGTTAGAGTGCCGTGGACCCAGGCTTGGCTGTGCACAAAGGATTTCCGCCGGAAGTGCACAGGGGCCGGAGTAGCTGCAAAGTCGCTGTTCCCAGCAATGCAGCCCAGCGAGGTGAGGCAAGGACTTACCTCCACCAAACTTGGACTGAAGAGTCACTGGACTGTGGCGGTCACTTGGACAGAGTCGCTGGATTCGAGGGACCTCGCTCGTCGTGCTGAGAGGAGACCCAAGGGACCGGTAATGCAGCTTTTTGGTGCCTGCGGTTGCAGGGGGAAGATTCCGTCGACCCACGGGAGATTTCTTCGGAGCTTCTGGTGCAGAGAGGAGGCAGACTACCCCCACAGCATGCACAAGCAGGAAAACAGTCGAGAAGGCGGCAGGATCAGCGTTACAGAGTTGCAGTAGTCGTCTTTGCTACTATGTTGCAGGTTTGCAGGCTTCCAGCGCGGTCAGCAGTCGATTCCTTATCAGAAGGTGAAGAGAGAGATGCAGAGGAACTCGGCTGAGCTCATGCATTCGTTATCTGAAGTTTCCCCAGAGACAGAGACCCTAAATAGCCAGAAAAGAGGGTTTGGCTACCTAGGAGAGAGGATAGGCTACTAACACCTGAAGGAGCCTATCACAAGGAGTCTCTGACGTCACCTGGTGGCACTGGCCACTCAGAGCAGTCCAGTGTGCCAGCAGCACCTCTGTTTCCAAGATGGCAGAGGTCTGGAGCACACTGGAGGAGCTCTGGACACCTCCCAGGGGAGGTGCAGGTCAGGGGAGTGGTCACTCCCCTTTCCTTTGTCCAGTTTCGCGCCAGAGCAGGGGCTAAGGGGTCCCTGAACCGGTGTAGACTGGCTTATGCAGAATTGGGCACATCTGTGCCCAACAAAGCATTTCCAGAGGCTGGGGGAGGCTACTCCTCCCCTGCCTTCACACCATTTTCCAAAGGGAGAGGGTGTCACACCCTCTCTCAGAGGAAGTTCTTTGTTCTGCCATCCTGGGCCAGGCCTGGCTGGACCCCAGGAGGGCAGATGCCTGTCTGAGGGGTTGGCAGCAGCAGCAGCTGCAGTGAAACCCCAGGAAGGGCAGTTTGGCAGTACCAGGGTCTGTGCTACAGACCACTGGGATCATGGGATTGTGCCAGCTATGCCAGGATGGCATAGACGGGGCAATTCCATGATCATAGACATGTTACATGGCCATATTCGGAGTTACCATTGTGAAGCTACATATAGGTAGTGACCTATATGTAGTGCACGCGTGTAATGGTGTCCCCGCACTCACAAAGTTCAGGGAATTGGCTCTGAACAATGTGGGGGCACCTTGGCTAGTGCCAGGGTGCCCTCACACTAAGTAACTTTGCACCTAACCTTTACCAGGCAAAGGTTAGACATATAGGTGACTTATAAGTTACTTAAGTGCAGTGTAAAATGGCTGTGAAATAACGTGGACGTTATTTCACTCAGGCTGCAGTGGCAGGCCTGTGTAAGAATTGTCAGAGCTCCCTATGGGTGGCAAAAGAAATGCTGCAGCCCATAGGGATCTCCTGGAACCCCAATACCCTGGGTACCTCAGTACCATATACTAGGGAATTATAAGGGTGTTCCAGTAAGCCAATGTAAATTGGTAAAAATGGTCACTAGCCTGTTAGTGACAATTTGGAAAGAAATGAGAGAGCATAACCACTGAGGTTCTGATTAGCAGAGCCTCAGTGAGACAGTTAGTCACTACACAGGTAACACATTCAGGCACACTTATGAGCACTGGGGCCCTGGGTTACCAGGGTCCCAGTGACACATACAACTAAAACAACATATATACAGTGAAAAATGGGGGTAACATGCCAGGCAAGATGGTACTTTCCTACACAACCCCCCCCAAACGAAGGACAATAAGACTAGCCATGACCTGATGAGTCTTCATTGTCTAAGTGGAAATATCTGGAGAGTCCATCTGCATTGGAGTGGCTACTCCCAGGTCTATGTTCCACTGTATAGTCCATTCCCTGTAGGGATATGGACCACCTCAACAATTTAGGATTTTCACCTTTCATTTGTTTTAGCCAAAGTAGAGGTTTGTGGTCTGTCTGAACAATGAAGTGAGTGCCAAACAGGTATGGCCTCAACTTCTTCAGAGCCCAGACCACAGCAAAGGCCTCCCTCTCAATGGCAGACCAACGCTTTTCTCTAGGGGTCAATCTTCTACTAATAAAAGCAACAGGTTGATCCTGGCCCTCAGAATTAAGTTGTGATAGGACTGCCCCTACTCCTAATTCAGATGCATCAGTTTGGACATAGAATTTTTTAGAGTAACAAGGGCTTTTCAGGACAGGTGCAGAGCACATGGCCTGCTTCAGCTCCTCAAAAGCTTTCTGACAGTTTGCTGTCCATAATACCTTTTTAGGCATTTTCTTGGATGTGAGGTCATTAAGAGGGGCTGCAATGGAGCCATAGTTCTTTATGAACCTCCTGTAATACCCAGTGAGGCCTAGGAAGGCTCTCACCTGAGTCTGAGTGGTAGGGGGAACCCAATCAATAATAGTTTGGATTTTCCCCTGAAGTGGTGCAATCTGTTCCCCACCAACAAGGTGTCCCAGATAAACCACCTTACCCTGCCCTATCTGGCACTTTGAAGCCTTGATAGTGAGGCCTGCCTTTTGCAGGGCCTCCAAAACTTTCCATAGGTGGACCAGGTGATCATCCCAGCTGGAGCTAAAGACAGCTATATCGTCCAAATATGCTGCACTGAAAGCTTCCAGCCCTTGCAGGACTGTGTTCACCAACCTCTGAAAAGTGGCAGGTGCATTTTTCAAACCAAAAGGCATTACAGTAAACTGGTAATGTCCTCCAATGGTAGAAAATGCAGTCTTAGGTTTAGCATCTTCTGACAATTTGATCTGCCAATACCCTGCAGTCAAATCAAAAGTGCTTAGATACTTGGCAGATGCCAGTGTATCTATGAGCTCATCTGCCCTGGGTATAGGGTGAGCATCAGTTTTGGTTACCAAGTTGAGACCTCTATAGTCTACACGAAACCGCATTTCCTTCTTTCCATCTTTGGAATGGGGTTTTGGTACCAGTACCACAGGAGAAGCCCATGGACTGTCAGAGTGCTCAACCACTCCTAGTTCTAACATTTTCTGGACCTCTTGCTTTATGCAGTCCCTGACATGGTCAGGCTGCCTATAGATCTTACTTTTGACAGGTAAACTGTCTCCAGTATCTATAGTGTGCTCACACCAAGAAGTGGTACCTGGCACAGTAGAGAAGAGTTCAGAGAATTGATCTAGGAGATTTATGCAATTATCTTTCTGCTCAGCAGTAAGACAATCAGCCAAAACTACACCTTCCACAAGAGCATCTTGATCTGTGGAAGAGAAGAGATCAGGTAGAGGATCACTGTCTTCTTCCTGTCCCTCATCAGTTGCCATGAGCAGGGTGAGATCAGCCCTGTCATAGTAGGGTTTCAGGCGGTTGACATGGAGCACCCTAAGGGGACTCCTGGCAGTGCCTAAGTCAACTAAATAGGTGACTTCTCCCTTCTTTTCAACAATTGTGTGAGGACCACTCCATTTATCTTGGAGTGCTCTTGGGGCCACAGGCTCCAAGACCCACACTTTCTGCCCTGGTTGGTACTGAACCAAAACAGCCTTCTGATCATGCCATTGCTTCTGGAGCTCTTGGCTGGCCTGAAGGTTTTTACTGGCCTTTTTCATGTACTCAGCCATCCTTGATCTGAGGCCAAGTACATAATCCACAATATCCTGCTTAGGAGCTTTTAAAGGTTGTTCCCAACCCTCCTTTACAAGTGTGAGTGGACCCCTAACAGGGTGTCCAAATAGAAGTTCAAAGGGGCTGAAGCCCACTCCTTTCTGGGGTACCTCCCTGTAGGCAAAAAGGAGGCATGGTAGAAGGATATCCCATCTCCTGCGGAGTTTTTCAGGGAGACCCATAATCATGCCTTTGAGAGTTTTATTAAATCTCTCCACCAGTCCATTTGTTTGTGGGTGATAGGGTGTTGTGAACTTGTACGTTACACCACACTCCTTCCACATGGCCTTTAAGTATGCAGACATGAAATTGCTTCCTCTGTCTGATACTACTTCCTTTGGGAAGCCCACCCTGGAAAATATTCCCAGGAGGGCCTTTGCCACTGCAGGTGCTGTAGTGGTCCTTAAAGGAATAGCTTCAGGATATCTTGTGGCATGGTCCACTACCACTAAGATAAACCTATTGCCTGAAGCAGTAGGAGGGTCAAGGGGGCCAACTATGTCAACCCCTACCCTTTCAAAGGGAACCCCAACCACAGGCAGTGGGATAAGGGGTGCCTTTGGGGTGCCACCTGTCTTGCCACTGGCTTGACAGGTTTCACAGGACTTACAAAATTCCTTTGTGTCCTCAGACATCCTAGGCCAATGAAACAGGGGAACAAGTCTGTCCCAAGTTTTCATTTGTCCTAGATGCCCAGCTAAGGGAATGTCATGTGCCAGAGTTAGGAGGAACTTTCTGTACTCCTGAGGAATCACTAATCTCCTGGCAGCTCCAGGTTTAGGATCCCTATGCTCAGTGTACAAGAGGTTGTCCTCCCAGTAAACTCTGTGAGAGTCACTGACATCCCCATTAGCCTGTTTGACAGCTTGCTGTCTGAGACCCTCTAATGTGGGACAGGTTTGCTGTGCCACACTCAGCTCCTCTCTGGCAGGCCCCCCTTCACCCAAAAGCTCAGCAGTGTCTGCTTCCAGCTCCTCTGGTGTAGGTCCTGCACAGGGAGGGAATTCTTCTTCCTCAGAAGTAGAATCCACTGTAGAGGGAGGGATAGTAGGAAGTGGTTTGCTTCTACTAGCCCTAGCTTTAGGGAGCACTTGGTCCATTCTTCCAGGATCCAAGCTTCCCTGTCCTTTTTGCTTTTTGGCCTGAGCCCTTGTCAAAGCAAAAATATGCCCTGGGATGCCCAGCATTGCTGCATGGGCCTCCAACTCCACATCTGACCAAGCTGATGTCTCCAAATCATTCCCTAATAGACAGTCTACAGGTAAATCTGAAGCTACCACAACTTTCTTTGGACCAGTAACCCCCCCCCCAGTTGAGATTTACAACAGCCATGGGGTGGCTAAGTGTGTTGTTGTGAGCATCGGTTACTTGGTACTGGTGACCAAGTAGGTGTTGTTCAGGGTGGACCAGTTTTTCTATGACCATAGTCACACTGGCACCAGTGTCCCTGTAGGCCTGAACCTCAACACCATTTATTAGGGGTAGCTGCTTGTACTTATCCATATTAAGGGGACAAGCAACTAAGGTGGCTAAATCAATAGCCCCCTCAGAGACTAACACAGCCTCTGCGGCCTCCCTAACAAGGCCAACCCCAACTAAATTATCAAAAGTGAGCCCAGCTACTCCCTTGGATTGGCTATTAGTAGGTTTGCTCCCACCACCACTGCTATTAGTAGGGACACTAGGTGTAGCAGTAGGGGTTGTAGTGGTAGGAGCATTGGTGCCTTTCTTTGGACAACTGGGATCTGTTGTCCAATGGCCTTTTATTTTACATAAATAGCACCATGGTTTCTTTTCCTTGTTCTGATTAAAGGAGGATTTGGACCCACCACCCCCACCAGAGTGTTTTTGTGGGCCTGATGAAGACTCATTTTTAGATTTGTCCCCACCCTTGTCTGAAGACTTACCATCCTTCTTTTTGTTGCCATCTTTGTCACCCCCTGTATGAACTTTTCTGTTCACTCTTGTTATGACCCATTTGTCTGCCTTCTTTCCCAATTCTTGGGGAGAGGTCAGATCAGAGTCCACCAAGTACTGGTGCAACAAATCAGACACACAATTATTAAGAATATGCTCTCTCAGGATTAAGTTATACAGGCTGTCATAATCAGTAACTTTACTGCCATGTAACCACCCCTCCAAGGCCTTCACTGAATGGTCAATGAAATCAACCCAGTCTTGTGAAGACTCCTTTTTGGTCTCTCTGAACTTTATCCTGTGCTGTTCAGTGGTTAAGCCATAACCATCCAGGAGTGCATTCTTAAGAACTTGGAAATTATTAGCATCATTTTCTTTCACAGTAAGGAGCCTATCCCTACCTTTTCCACTAAATGATAGCCATAGGATAGCAGCCCACTGCCTTTGAGGGACATCCTGTACAACACAGGCCCTCTCAAGTGCAGCAAACCACTTGTTAATGTCATCCCCCTCCTTATAAGGGGGAACTATCTTGTGCAGATTCCTGGAATCATGCTCTTTTGCAGGATGACTATGGGGAATACTGCTGCTGCCATCATGGGTTTCTAAACCCAACTTCTGTCTTTCCTTCTCTAGTTCAAAAGACTGTCTATCCAAATCCAGCTGTTGCTTTTTAAGCTTCAGTCTGGTTTGTTCCACCCTCAACTTATTGAGTTCCCTCTCTAACATTCTGTCATCAGGGTTGGTGGGAGGGACATTCTTAGATACAGAGGTATGATGGGAATGAACCGAAGGAGACCTGTCCCTTACAGAAGCCACCCTAACAGCTTGGTTAACAGAAACATTACTACCAGTATGGTGAGAATAAATGCTTTTGTTATGATGTGAGACAACACTATTTGTATGGTGTGGCTCATCATCATTACCAACTATGCTAGGCTGTCTAGTAATGGGCAGGCTAGGAAGTTTCTTTCCTGAATCTTTTCCTGGGGGAGTCCCTGAATCAGATTGAGAACTATTAGGTACTTTTTTAACAGATGAGGCACCTATGGCCTTATCCTGTTCTCTAAGCATGTTAAGTAACAGTTCCAAGGAAGGATTCTTCCCTACACTCAAACCTCTCTCTATACAGAGACTCCTTGCTCTTTTCCAGCTAAGGTTGTCATATGCAAGTTTGGACAGATCAACATTTTGGCCTGTGCCAGACATTTTTAGAGAGAGTTAAAGTGATAGTAAAAGAAAAAAAGTTTGTCAGAGCTTTTAGAAAGACAGAGAAAAAAACTTTTAAAACTTTTTAGAACTTTTTAGAAAGTTAGAAGTACTTTTCAGCACTTAGAAAAGAGTGAAAAGAGGAAATGCAAAACGTTTTGGCTATGTGTATATACACGGACCTTGTTTTGTATATTTTTCTCTTATGAAAAGTACAATGACAAGAGTGGTAAGTAGTCTCAAAGCACTTATCCCACCACTGCACAACCAATGTAGGAGGCTGGACTGGCTTGTAGTGAGTACCAAGGGGTACTTGCACCTTGCACCAGGCCCAGTTATCCCTTATTAGTGTATAGGGTGTCTAGCAGCTTAGGCTGATAGATAATGGTAGCTTAGCAGAGCAGCTTAGGCTGAACTAGGAGACGTGTGAAGCTACTACAGTACCACCTAGTGTCATATGCACAATATCATAAGAAAACACAATACACAGTTATACTAAAAATAAAGGTACTTTATTTTTATGACAATATGCCAAAGTATCTTAGAGTGTACCCTCAGTGAGAGGATAGGAAATATACACAAGATATATATACACAATAGCAAAAATATGCAGTATAGTCTTAGAAAACAGTGCAAACAATGTATAGTTACAATAGGATGCAATGGGGAAACATAGGGATAGGGGCAACACAAACCATATACTCCAAAAGTGGAATGCGAACCACGAATGGACCCCAAACCTATGTGACTTTGTAGAGGGTCGCTGGGACTATTAGAAAATAGTGAGAGTTAGAAAAATAACCCTCCCCAAGACCCTGAAAAGTGAGTGCAAAGTGCACTAAAGTTCCCCTAAGGACAAAGAAGTCGTGTTAGAGGAATAATGCAGGAAAGACACAAACCAGCAATGCAACAACTGTGGATTTCCAATCTAGGGTACCTGTGGAATAAGGGGACCAAGTCCAAAAGTCACAAGCAAGTCGGAGATGGGCAGATGCCCAGGAAATGCCAGCTGTGGGTGCAAAGAAGCTTCTACTGGACAGAAGAAGCTGAGGTTTCTGCAGGAATGAAAAAGGCTAGAGACTTCCCCTTTGGTGGATGGATCCCTCTCGCCTTGGAGAGTCGTGCAGAAGTGTTTTCCCGCCAAAAGGACGCTAACAAGCCTTGCTAGTTGCAAATCGTGCGTTTGGCGTTTTTGGATGCTGCTGGGGCCCAGGAGGGACCAGGAGGTCGCAAATTGGACCTGAAGAGAGAAGGGACGTAGAGCAAGACAAGGAGCCCTCACTGAAGCAGGTAGCACCCGGAGAAGTGCCAGAAACAGGCAATACGAGGATGCGTGAAATGGTGCTCACCGAAGTTGCACAAAGGAGTCCCACGTCGCCGGAGACCAACTTAGAAAGTCGTGCAATGCAGGTTAGAGTGCCGTGGACCCAGGCTTGGCTGTGCACAAAGGATTTCTGCCGGAAGTGCACAGGGGCCGGAGTAGCTGCAAAGTCGCTGTTCCCAGCAATGCAGCCCAGCGAGGTGAGGCAAGGACTTACCTCCACCAAACTTGGACTGAAGAGTCACTGGACTGTGGCGGTCACTTGGACAGAGTCGCTGGATTCGAGGGACCTCGCTCGTCGTGCTGAGAGGAGACCCAAGGGACCGGTAATGCAGCTTTTTGGTGCCTGCGGTTGCAGGGGGAAGATTCCGTCGACCCACGGGAGATTTCTTCGGAGCTTCTGGTGCAGAGAGGAGGCAGACTACCCCCACAGCATGCACAAGCAGGAAAACAGTCGAGAAGGCGGCAGGATCAGCGTTACAGAGTTGCAGTAGTCGTCTTTGCTACTATGTTGCAGGTTTGCAGGCTTCCAGCGCGGTCAGCAGTCGATTCCTTATCAGAAGGTGAAGAGAGAGATGCAGAGGAACTCGGCTGAGCTCATGCATTCGTTATCTGAAGTTTCCCCAGAGACAGAGACCCTAAATAGCCAGAAAAGAGGGTTTGGCTACCTAGGAGAGAGGATAGGCTACTAACACCTGAAGGAGCCTATCACAAGGAGTCTCTGACGTCACCTGGTGGCACTGGCCACTCAGAGCAGTCCAGTGTGCCAGCAGCACCTCTGTTTCCAAGATGGCAGAGGTCTGGAGCACACTGGAGGAGCTCTGGACACCTCCCAGGGGAGGTGCAGGTCAGGGGAGTGGTCACTCCCCTTTCCTTTGTCCAGTTTCGCGCCAGAGCAGGGGCTAAGGGGTCCCTGAACCGGTGTAGACTGGCTTATGCAGAATTGGGCACATCTGTGCCCAACAAAGCATTTCCAGAGGCTGGGGGAGGCTACTCCTCCCCTGCCTTCACACCATTTTCCAAAGGGAGAGGGTGTCACACCCTCTCTCAGAGGAAGTTCTTTGTTCTGCCATCCTGGGCCAGGCCTGGCTGGACCCCAGGAGGGCAGATGCCTGTCTGAGGGGTTGGCAGCAGCAGCAGCTGCAGTGAAACCCCAGGAAGGGCAGTTTGGCAGTACCAGGGTCTGTGCTACAGACCACTGGGATCATGGGATTGTGCCAGCTATGCCAGGATGGCATAGACGGGGCAATTCCATGATCATAGACATGTTACATGGCCATATTCGGAGTTACCATTGTGAAGCTACATATAGGTAGTGACCTATATGTAGTGCACGCGTGTAATGGTGTCCCCGCACTCACAAAGTTCAGGGAATTGGCTCTGAACAATGTGGGGGCACCTTGGCTAGTGCCAGGGTGCCCTCACACTAAGTAACTTTGCACCTAACCTTTACCAGGCAAAGGTTAGACATATAGGTGACTTATAAGTTACTTAAGTGCAGTGTAAAATGGCTGTGAAATAACGTGGACGTTATTTCACTCAGGCTGCAGTGGCAGGCCTGTGTAAGAATTGTCAGAGCTCCCTATGGGTGGCAAAAGAAATGCTGCAGCCCATAGGGATCTCCTGGAACCCCAATACCCTGGGTACCTCAGTACCATATACTAGGGAATTATAAGGGTGTTCCAGTAAGCCAATGTAAATTGGTAAAAATGGTCACTAGCCTGTTAGTGACAATTTGGAAAGAAATGAGAGAGCATAACCACTGAGGTTCTGATTAGCAGAGCCTCAGTGAGACAGTTAGTCACTACACAGGTAACACATTCAGGCACACTTATGAGCACTGGGGCCCTGGGTTACCAGGGTCCCAGTGACACATACAACTAAAACAACATATATACAGTGAAAAATGGGGGTAACATGCCAGGCAAGATGGTACTTTCCTACACAACCCCCCCCAAACGAAGGACAATAAGACTAGCCATGACCTGATGAGTCTTCATTGTCTAAGTGGAAATATCTGGAGAGTCCATCTGCATTGGAGTGGCTACTCCCAGGTCTATGTTCCACTGTATAGTCCATTCCCTGTAGGGATATGGACCACCTCAACAATTTAGGATTTTCACCTTTCATTTGTTTTAGCCAAAGTAGAGGTTTGTGGTCTGTCTGAACAATGAAGTGAGTGCCAAACAGGTATGGCCTCAACTTCTTCAGAGCCCAGACCACAGCAAAGGCCTCCCTCTCAATGGCAGACCAACGCTTTTCTCTAGGGGTCAATCTTCTACTAATAAAAGCAACAGGTTGATCCTGGCCCTCAGAATTAAGTTGTGATAGGACTGCCCCTACTCCTAATTCAGATGCATCAGTTTGGACATAGAATTTTTTAGAGTAACAAGGGCTTTTCAGGACAGGTGCAGAGCACATGGCCTGCTTCAGCTCCTCAAAAGCTTTCTGACAGTTTGCTGTCCATAATACCTTTTTAGGCATTTTCTTGGATGTGAGGTCATTAAGAGGGGCTGCAATGGAGCCATAGTTCTTTATGAACCTCCTGTAATACCCAGTGAGGCCTAGGAAGGCTCTCACCTGAGTCTGAGTGGTAGGGGGAACCCAATCAATAATAGTTTGGATTTTCCCCTGAAGTGGTGCAATCTGTTCCCCACCAACAAGGTGTCCCAGATAAACCACCTTACCCTGCCCTATCTGGCACTTTGAAGCCTTGATAGTGAGGCCTGCCTTTTGCAGGGCCTCCAAAACTTTCCATAGGTGGACCAGGTGATCATCCCAGCTGGAGCTAAAGACAGCTATATCGTCCAAATATGCTGCACTGAAAGCTTCCAGCCCTTGCAGGACTGTGTTCACCAACCTCTGAAAAGTGGCAGGTGCATTTTTCAAACCAAAAGGCATTACAGTAAACTGGTAATGTCCTCCAATGGTAGAAAATGCAGTCTTAGGTTTAGCATCTTCTGACAATTTGATCTGCCAATACCCTGCAGTCAAATCAAAAGTGCTTAGATACTTGGCAGATGCCAGTGTATCTATGAGCTCATCTGCCCTGGGTATAGGGTGAGCATCAGTTTTGGTTACCAAGTTGAGACCTCTATAGTCTACACAAAACCGCATTTCCTTCTTTCCATCTTTGGAATGGGGTTTTGGTACCAGTACCACAGGAGAAGCCCATGGACTGTCAGAGTGCTCAACCACTCCTAGTTCTAACATTTTCTGGACCTCTTGCTTTATGCAGTCCCTGACATGGTCAGGCTGCCTATAGATCTTACTTTTGACAGGTAAACTGTCTCCAGTATCTATAGTGTGCTCACACCAAGAAGTGGTACCTGGCACAGTAGAGAAGAGTTCAGAGAATTGATCTAGGAGATTTATGCAATTATCTTTCTGCTCAGCAGTAAGACAATCAGCCAAAACTACACCTTCCACAAGAGCATCTTGATCTGTGGAAGAGAAGAGATCAGGTAGAGGATCACTGTCTTCTTCCTGTCCCTCATCAGTTGCCATGAGCAGGGTGAGATCAGCCCTGTCATAGTAGGGTTTCAGGCGGTTGACATGGAGCACCCTAAGGGGACTCCTGGCAGTGCCTAAGTCAACTAAATAGGTGACTTCTCCCTTCTTTTCAACAATTGTGTGAGGACCACTCCATTTATCTTGGAGTGCTCTTGGGGCCACAGGCTCCAAGACCCACACTTTCTGCCCTGGTTGGTACTGAACCAAAACAGCCTTCTGATCATGCCATTGCTTCTGGAGCTCTTGGCTGGCCTGAAGGTTTTTACTGGCCTTTTTCATGTACTCAGCCATCCTTGATCTGAGGCCAAGTACATAATCCACAATATCCTGCTTAGGAGCTTTTAAAGGTTGTTCCCAACCCTCCTTTACAAGTGTGAGTGGACCCCTAACAGGGTGTCCAAATAGAAGTTCAAAGGGGCTGAAGCCCACTCCTTTCTGGGGTACCTCCCTGTAGGCAAAAAGGAGGCATGGTAGAAGGATATCCCATCTCCTGCGGAGTTTTTCAGGGAGACCCATAATCATGCCTTTGAGAGTTTTATTAAATCTCTCCACCAGTCCATTTGTTTGTGGGTGATAGGGTGTTGTGAACTTGTACGTTACACCACACTCCTTCCACATGGCCTTTAAGTATGCAGACATGAAATTGCTTCCTCTGTCTGATACTACTTCCTTTGGGAAGCCCACCCTGGAAAATATTCCCAGGAGGGCCTTTGCCACTGCAGGTGCTGTAGTGGTCCTTAAAGGAATAGCTTCAGGATATCTTGTGGCATGGTCCACTACCACTAAGATAAACCTATTGCCTGAAGCAGTAGGAGGGTCAAGGGGGCCAACTATGTCAACCCCTACCCTTTCAAAGGGAACCCCAACCACAGGCAGTGGGATAAGGGGTGCCTTTGGGGTGCCACCTGTCTTGCCACTGGCTTGACAGGTTTCACAGGACTTACAAAATTCCTTTGTGTCCTCAGACATCCTAGGCCAATGAAACAGGGGAACAAGTCTGTCCCAAGTTTTCATTTGTCCTAGATGCCCAGCTAAGGGAATGTCATGTGCCAGAGTTAGGAGGAACTTTCTGTACTCCTGAGGAATCACTAATCTCCTGGCAGCTCCAGGTTTAGGATCCCTATGCTCAGTGTACAAGAGGTTGTCCTCCCAGTAAACTCTGTGAGAGTCACTGACATCCCCATTAGCCTGTTTGACAGCTTGCTGTCTGAGACCCTCTAATGTGGGACAGGTTTGCTGTGCCACACTCAGCTCCTCTCTGGCAGGCCCCCCTTCACCCAAAAGCTCAGCAGTGTCTGCTTCCAGCTCCTCTGGTGTAGGTCCTGCACAGGGAGGGAATTCTTCTTCCTCAGAAGTAGAATCCACTGTAGAGGGAGGGATAGTAGGAAGTGGTTTGCTTCTACTAGCCCTAGCTTTAGGGAGCACTTGGTCCATTCTTCCAGGATCCAAGCTTCCCTGTCCTTTTTGCTTTTTGGCCTGAGCCCTTGTCAAAGCAAAAATATGCCCTGGGATGCCCAGCATTGCTGCATGGGCCTCCAACTCCACATCTGACCAAGCTGATGTCTCCAAATCATTCCCTAATAGACAGTCTACAGGTAAATCTGAAGCTACCACAACTTTCTTTGGACCAGTAACCCCCCCCCCAGTTGAGATTTACAACAGCCATGGGGTGGCTAAGTGTGTTGTTGTGAGCATCGGTTACTTGGTACTGGTGACCAAGTAGGTGTTGTTCAGGGTGGACCAGTTTTTCTATGACCATAGTCACACTGGCACCAGTGTCCCTGTAGGCCTGAACCTCAACACCATTTATTAGGGGTAGCTGCTTGTACTTATCCATATTAAGGGGACAAGCAACTAAGGTGGCTAAATCAATAGCCCCCTCAGAGACTAACACAGCCTCTGCGGCCTCCCTAACAAGGCCAACCCCAACTAAATTATCAAAAGTGAGCCCAGCTACTCCCTTGGATTGGCTATTAGTAGGTTTGCTCCCACCACCACTGCTATTAGTAGGGACACTAGGTGTAGCAGTAGGGGTTGTAGTGGTAGGAGCATTGGTGCCTTTCTTTGGACAACTGGGATCTGTTGTCCAATGGCCTTTTATTTTACATAAATAGCACCATGGTTTCTTTTCCTTGTTCTGATTAAAGGAGGATTTGGACCCACCACCCCCACCAGAGTGTTTTTGTGGGCCTGATGAAGACTCATTTTTAGATTTGTCCCCACCCTTGTCTGAAGACTTACCATCCTTCTTTTTGTTGCCATCTTTGTCACCCCCTGTATGAACTTTTCTGTTCACTCTTGTTATGACCCATTTGTCTGCCTTCTTTCCCAATTCTTGGGGAGAGGTCAGATCAGAGTCCACCAAGTACTGGTGCAACAAATCAGACACACAATTATTAAGAATATGCTCTCTCAGGATTAAGTTATACAGGCTGTCATAATCAGTAACTTTACTGCCATGTAACCACCCCTCCAAGGCCTTCACTGAATGGTCAATGAAATCAACCCAGTCTTGTGAAGACTCCTTTTTGGTCTCTCTGAACTTTATCCTGTGCTGTTCAGTGGTTAAGCCATAACCATCCAGGAGTGCATTCTTAAGAACTTGGAAATTATTAGCATCATTTTCTTTCACAGTAAGGAGCCTATCCCTACCTTTTCCACTAAATGATAGCCATAGGATAGCAGCCCACTGCCTTTGAGGGACATCCTGTACAACACAGGCCCTCTCAAGTGCAGCAAACCACTTGTTAAGTCATCCCCCTCCTTATAAGGGGGAACTATCTTGTGCAGATTCCTGGAATCATGCTCTTTTGCAGGATGACTATGGGGAATACTGCTGCTGCCATCATGGGTTTCTAAACCCAACTTCTGTCTTTCCTTCTCTAGTTCAAAAGACTGTCTATCCAAATCCAGCTGTTGCTTTTTAAGCTTCAGTCTGGTTTGTTCCACCCTCAACTTATTGAGTTCCCTCTCTAACATTCTGTCATCAGGGTTGGTGGGAGGGACATTCTTAGATACAGAGGTATGATGGGAATGAACCGAAGGAGACCTGTCCCTTACAGAAGCCACCCTAACAGCTTGGTTAACAGAAACATTACTACCAGTATGGTGAGAATAAATGCTTTTGTTATGATGTGAGACAACACTATTTGTATGGTGTGGCTCATCATCATTACCAACTATGCTAGGCTGTCTAGTAATGGGCAGGCTAGGAAGTTTCTTTCCTGAATCTTTTCCTGGGGGAGTCCCTGAATCAGATTGAGAACTATTAGGTACTTTTTTAACAGATGAGGCACCTATGGCCTTATCCTGTTCTCTAAGCATGTTAAGTAACAGTTCCAAGGAAGGATTCTTCCCTACACTCAAACCTCTCTCTATACAGAGACTCCTTGCTCTTTTCCAGCTAAGGTTGTCATATGCAAGTTTGGACAGATCAACATTTTGGCCTGTGCCAGACATTTTTAGAGAGAGTTAAAGTGATAGTAAAAGAAAAAAAGTTTGTCAGAGCTTTTAGAAAGACAGAGAAAAAAACTTTTAAAACTTTTTAGAACTTTTTAGAAAGTTAGAAGTACTTTTCAGCACTTAGAAAAGAGTGAAAAGAGGAAATGCAAAACGTTTTGGCTATGTGTATATACACGGACCTTGTTTTGTATATTTTTCTCTTATGAAAAGTACAATGACAAGAGTGGTAAGTAGTCTCAAAGCACTTATCCCACCACTGCACAACCAATGTAGGAGGCTGGACTGGCTTGTAGTGAGTACCAAGGGGTACTTGCACCTTGCACCAGGCCCAGTTATCCCTTATTAGTGTATAGGGTGTCTAGCAGCTTAGGCTGATAGATAATGGTAGCTTAGCAGAGCAGCTTAGGCTGAACTAGGAGACGTGTGAAGCTACTACAGTACCACCTAGTGTCATATGCACAATATCATAAGAAAACACAATACACAGTTATACTAAAAATAAAGGTACTTTATTTTTATGACAATATGCCAAAGTATCTTAGAGTGTACCCTCAGTGAGAGGATAGGAAATATACACAAGATATATATACACAATAGCAAAAATATGCAGTATAGTCTTAGAAAACAGTGCAAACAATGTATAGTTACAATAGGATGCAATGGGGAAACATAGGGATAGGGGCAACACAAACCATATACTCCAAAAGTGGAATGCGAACCACGAATGGACCCCAAACCTATGTGACTTTGTAGAGGGTCGCTGGGACTATTAGAAAATAGTGAGAGTTAGAAAAATAACCCTCCCCAAGACCCTGAAAAGTGAGTGCAAAGTGCACTAAAGTTCCCCTAAGGACAAAGAAGTCGTGTTAGAGGAATAATGCAGGAAAGACACAAACCAGCAATGCAACAACTGTGGATTTCCAATCTAGGGTACCTGTGGAATAAGGGGACCAAGTCCAAAAGTCACAAGCAAGTCGGAGATGGGCAGATGCCCAGGAAATGCCAGCTGTGGGTGCAAAGAAGCTTCTACTGGACAGAAGAAGCTGAGGTTTCTGCAGGAATGAAAAAGGCTAGAGACTTCCCCTTTGGTGGATGGATCCCTCTCGCCTTGGAGAGTCGTGCAGAAGTGTTTTCCCGCCAAAAGGACGCTAACAAGCCTTGCTAGTTGCAAATCGTGCGTTTGGCGTTTTTGGATGCTGCTGGGGCCCAGGAGGGACCAGGAGGTCGCAAATTGGACCTGAAGAGAGAAGGGACGTAGAGCAAGACAAGGAGCCCTCACTGAAGCAGGTAGCACCCGGAGAAGTGCCAGAAACAGGCAATACGAGGATGCGTGAAATGGTGCTCACCGAAGTTGCACAAAGGAGTCCCACGTCGCCGGAGACCAACTTAGAAAGTCGTGCAATGCAGGTTAGAGTGCCGTGGACCCAGGCTTGGCTGTGCACAAAGGATTTCCGCCGGAAGTGCACAGGGGCCGGAGTAGCTGCAAAGTCGCTGTTCCCAGCAATGCAGCCCAGCGAGGTGAGGCAAGGACTTACCTCCACCAAACTTGGACTGAAGAGTCACTGGACTGTGGCGGTCACTTGGACAGAGTCGCTGGATTCGAGGGACCTCGCTCGTCGTGCTGAGAGGAGACCCAAGGGACCGGTAATGCAGCTTTTTGGTGCCTGCGGTTGCAGGGGGAAGATTCCGTCGACCCACGGGAGATTTCTTCGGAGCTTCTGGTGCAGAGAGGAGGCAGACTACCCCCACAGCATGCACAAGCAGGAAAACAGTCGAGAAGGCGGCAGGATCAGCGTTACAGAGTTGCAGTAGTCGTCTTTGCTACTATGTTGCAGGTTTGCAGGCTTCCAGCGCGGTCAGCAGTCGATTCCTTATCAGAAGGTGAAGAGAGAGATGCAGAGGAACTCGGCTGAGCTCATGCATTCGTTATCTGAAGTTTCCCCAGAGACAGAGACCCTAAATAGCCAGAAAAGAGGGTTTGGCTACCTAGGAGAGAGGATAGGCTACTAACACCTGAAGGAGCCTATCACAAGGAGTCTCTGACGTCACCTGGTGGCACTGGCCACTCAGAGCAGTCCAGTGTGCCAGCAGCACCTCTGTTTCCAAGATGGCAGAGGTCTGGAGCACACTGGAGGAGCTCTGGACACCTCCCAGGGGAGGTGCAGGTCAGGGGAGTGGTCACTCCCCTTTCCTTTGTCCAGTTTCGCGCCAGAGCAGGGGCTAAGGGGTCCCTGAACCGGTGTAGACTGGCTTATGCAGAATTGGGCACATCTGTGCCCAACAAAGCATTTCCAGAGGCTGGGGGAGGCTACTCCTCCCCTGCCTTCACACCATTTTCCAAAGGGAGAGGGTGTCACACCCTCTCTCAGAGGAAGTTCTTTGTTCTGCCATCCTGGGCCAGGCCTGGCTGGACCCCAGGAGGGCAGATGCCTGTCTGAGGGGTTGGCAGCAGCAGCAGCTGCAGTGAAACCCCAGGAAGGGCAGTTTGGCAGTACCAGGGTCTGTGCTACAGACCACTGGGATCATGGGATTGTGCCAGCTATGCCAGGATGGCATAGACGGGGCAATTCCATGATCATAGACATGTTACATGGCCATATTCGGAGTTACCATTGTGAAGCTACATATAGGTAGTGACCTATATGTAGTGCACGCGTGTAATGGTGTCCCCGCACTCACAAAGTTCAGGGAATTGGCTCTGAACAATGTGGGGGCACCTTGGCTAGTGCCAGGGTGCCCTCACACTAAGTAACTTTGCACCTAACCTTTACCAGGCAAAGGTTAGACATATAGGTGACTTATAAGTTACTTAAGTGCAGTGTAAAATGGCTGTGAAATAACGTGGACGTTATTTCACTCAGGCTGCAGTGGCAGGCCTGTGTAAGAATTGTCAGAGCTCCCTATGGGTGGCAAAAGAAATGCTGCAGCCCATAGGGATCTCCTGGAACCCCAATACCCTGGGTACCTCAGTACCATATACTAGGGAATTATAAGGGTGTTCCAGTAAGCCAATGTAAATTGGTAAAAATGGTCACTAGCCTGTTAGTGACAATTTGGAAAGAAATGAGAGAGCATAACCACTGAGGTTCTGATTAGCAGAGCCTCAGTGAGACAGTTAGTCACTACACAGGTAACACATTCAGGCACACTTATGAGCACTGGGGCCCTGGGTTACCAGGGTCCCAGTGACACATACAACTAAAACAACATATATACAGTGAAAAATGGGGGTAACATGCCAGGCAAGATGGTACTTTCCTACACAACCCCCCCCAAACGAAGGACAATAAGACTAGCCATGACCTGATGAGTCTTCATTGTCTAAGTGGAAATATCTGGAGAGTCCATCTGCATTGGAGTGGCTACTCCCAGGTCTATGTTCCACTGTATAGTCCATTCCCTGTAGGGATATGGACCACCTCAACAATTTAGGATTTTCACCTTTCATTTGTTTTAGCCAAAGTAGAGGTTTGTGGTCTGTCTGAACAATGAAGTGAGTGCCAAACAGGTATGGCCTCAACTTCTTCAGAGCCCAGACCACAGCAAAGGCCTCCCTCTCAATGGCAGACCAACGCTTTTCTCTAGGGGTCAATCTTCTACTAATAAAAGCAACAGGTTGATCCTGGCCCTCAGAATTAAGTTGTGATAGGACTGCCCCTACTCCTAATTCAGATGCATCAGTTTGGACATAGAATTTTTTAGAGTAACAAGGGCTTTTCAGGACAGGTGCAGAGCACATGGCCTGCTTCAGCTCCTCAAAAGCTTTCTGACAGTTTGCTGTCCATAATACCTTTTTAGGCATTTTCTTGGATGTGAGGTCATTAAGAGGGGCTGCAATGGAGCCATAGTTCTTTATGAACCTCCTGTAATACCCAGTGAGGCCTAGGAAGGCTCTCACCTGAGTCTGAGTGGTAGGGGGAACCCAATCAATAATAGTTTGGATTTTCCCCTGAAGTGGTGCAATCTGTTCCCCACCAACAAGGTGTCCCAGATAAACCACCTTACCCTGCCCTATCTGGCACTTTGAAGCCTTGATAGTGAGGCCTGCCTTTTGCAGGGCCTCCAAAACTTTCCATAGGTGGACCAGGTGATCATCCCAGCTGGAGCTAAAGACAGCTATATCGTCCAAATATGCTGCACTGAAAGCTTCCAGCCCTTGCAGGACTGTGTTCACCAACCTCTGAAAAGTGGCAGGTGCATTTTTCAAACCAAAAGGCATTACAGTAAACTGGTAATGTCCTCCAATGGTAGAAAATGCAGTCTTAGGTTTAGCATCTTCTGACAATTTGATCTGCCAATACCCTGCAGTCAAATCAAAAGTGCTTAGATACTTGGCAGATGCCAGTGTATCTATGAGCTCATCTGCCCTGGGTATAGGGTGAGCATCAGTTTTGGTTACCAAGTTGAGACCTCTATAGTCTACACAAAACCGCATTTCCTTCTTTCCATCTTTGGAATGGGGTTTTGGTACCAGTACCACAGGAGAAGCCCATGGACTGTCAGAGTGCTCAACCACTCCTAGTTCTAACATTTTCTGGACCTCTTGCTTTATGCAGTCCCTGACATGGTCAGGCTGCCTATAGATCTTACTTTTGACAGGTAAACTGTCTCCAGTATCTATAGTGTGCTCACACCAAGAAGTGGTACCTGGCACAGTAGAGAAGAGTTCAGAGAATTGATCTAGGAGATTTATGCAATTATCTTTCTGCTCAGCAGTAAGACAATCAGCCAAAACTACACCTTCCACAAGAGCATCTTGATCTGTGGAAGAGAAGAGATCAGGTAGAGGATCACTGTCTTCTTCCTGTCCCT
The DNA here is from genome assembly GCF_031143425.1 of Pleurodeles waltl. Classification (NCBI taxonomy): domain Eukaryota; kingdom Metazoa; phylum Chordata; class Amphibia; order Caudata; family Salamandridae; genus Pleurodeles; species Pleurodeles waltl. The sequence continues at coordinate 1,142,491,219 of NC_090444.1, forward strand.
CATCAGTTGCCATGAGCAGGGTGAGATCAGCCCTGTCATAGTAGGGTTTCAGGCGGTTGACATGGAGCACCCTAAGGGGACTCCTGGCAGTGCCTAAGTCAACTAAATAGGTGACTTCTCCCTTCTTTTCAACAATTGTGTGAGGACCACTCCATTTATCTTGGAGTGCTCTTGGGGCCACAGGCTCCAAGACCCACACTTTCTGCCCTGGTTGGTACTGAACCAAAACAGCCTTCTGATCATGCCATTGCTTCTGGAGCTCTTGGCTGGCCTGAAGGTTTTTACTGGCCTTTTTCATGTACTCAGCCATCCTTGATCTGAGGCCAAGTACATAATCCACAATATCCTGCTTAGGAGCTTTTAAAGGTTGTTCCCAACCCTCCTTTACAAGTGTGAGTGGACCCCTAACAGGGTGTCCAAATAGAAGTTCAAAGGGGCTGAAGCCCACTCCTTTCTGGGGTACCTCCCTGTAGGCAAAAAGGAGGCATGGTAGAAGGATATCCCATCTCCTGCGGAGTTTTTCAGGGAGACCCATAATCATGCCTTTGAGAGTTTTATTAAATCTCTCCACCAGTCCATTTGTTTGTGGGTGATAGGGTGTTGTGAACTTGTACGTTACACCACACTCCTTCCACATGGCCTTTAAGTATGCAGACATGAAATTGCTTCCTCTGTCTGATACTACTTCCTTTGGGAAGCCCACCCTGGAAAATATTCCCAGGAGGGCCTTTGCCACTGCAGGTGCTGTAGTGGTCCTTAAAGGAATAGCTTCAGGATATCTTGTGGCATGGTCCACTACCACTAAGATAAACCTATTGCCTGAAGCAGTAGGAGGGTCAAGGGGGCCAACTATGTCAACCCCTACCCTTTCAAAGGGAACCCCAACCACAGGCAGTGGGATAAGGGGTGCCTTTGGGGTGCCACCTGTCTTGCCACTGGCTTGACAGGTTTCACAGGACTTACAAAATTCCTTTGTGTCCTCAGACATCCTAGGCCAATGAAACAGGGGAACAAGTCTGTCCCAAGTTTTCATTTGTCCTAGATGCCCAGCTAAGGGAATGTCATGTGCCAGAGTTAGGAGGAACTTTCTGTACTCCTGAGGAATCACTAATCTCCTGGCAGCTCCAGGTTTAGGATCCCTATGCTCAGTGTACAAGAGGTTGTCCTCCCAGTAAACTCTGTGAGAGTCACTGACATCCCCATTAGCCTGTTTGACAGCTTGCTGTCTGAGACCCTCTAATGTGGGACAGGTTTGCTGTGCCACACTCAGCTCCTCTCTGGCAGGCCCCCCTTCACCCAAAAGCTCAGCAGTGTCTGCTTCCAGCTCCTCTGGTGTAGGTCCTGCACAGGGAGGGAATTCTTCTTCCTCAGAAGTAGAATCCACTGTAGAGGGAGGGATAGTAGGAAGTGGTTTGCTTCTACTAGCCCTAGCTTTAGGGAGCACTTGGTCCATTCTTCCAGGATCCAAGCTTCCCTGTCCTTTTTGCTTTTTGGCCTGAGCCCTTGTCAAAGCAAAAATATGCCCTGGGATGCCCAGCATTGCTGCATGGGCCTCCAACTCCACATCTGACCAAGCTGATGTCTCCAAATCATTCCCTAATAGACAGTCTACAGGTAAATCTGAAGCTACCACAACTTTCTTTGGACCAGTAACCCCCCCCCCAGTTGAGATTTACAACAGCCATGGGGTGGCTAAGTGTGTTGTTGTGAGCATCGGTTACTTGGTACTGGTGACCAAGTAGGTGTTGTTCAGGGTGGACCAGTTTTTCTATGACCATAGTCACACTGGCACCAGTGTCCCTGTAGGCCTGAACCTCAACACCATTTATTAGGGGTAGCTGCTTGTACTTATCCATATTAAGGGGACAAGCAACTAAGGTGGCTAAATCAATAGCCCCCTCAGAGACTAACACAGCCTCTGCGGCCTCCCTAACAAGGCCAACCCCAACTAAATTATCAAAAGTGAGCCCAGCTACTCCCTTGGATTGGCTATTAGTAGGTTTGCTCCCACCACCACTGCTATTAGTAGGGACACTAGGTGTAGCAGTAGGGGTTGTAGTGGTAGGAGCATTGGTGCCTTTCTTTGGACAACTGGGATCTGTTGTCCAATGGCCTTTTATTTTACATAAATAGCACCATGGTTTCTTTTCCTTGTTCTGATTAAAGGAGGATTTGGACCCACCACCCCCACCAGAGTGTTTTTGTGGGCCTGATGAAGACTCATTTTTAGATTTGTCCCCACCCTTGTCTGAAGACTTACCATCCTTCTTTTTGTTGCCATCTTTGTCACCCCCTGTATGAACTTTTCTGTTCACTCTTGTTATGACCCATTTGTCTGCCTTCTTTCCCAATTCTTGGGGAGAGGTCAGATCAGAGTCCACCAAGTACTGGTGCAACAAATCAGACACACAATTATTAAGAATATGCTCTCTCAGGATTAAGTTATACAGGCTGTCATAATCAGTAACTTTACTGCCATGTAACCACCCCTCCAAGGCCTTCACTGAATGGTCAATGAAATCAACCCAGTCTTGTGAAGACTCCTTTTTGGTCTCTCTGAACTTTATCCTGTGCTGTTCAGTGGTTAAGCCATAACCATCCAGGAGTGCATTCTTAAGAACTTGGAAATTATTAGCATCATTTTCTTTCACAGTAAGGAGCCTATCCCTACCTTTTCCACTAAATGATAGCCATAGGATAGCAGCCCACTGCCTTTGAGGGACATCCTGTACAACACAGGCCCTCTCAAGTGCAGCAAACCACTTGTTAATGTCATCCCCCTCCTTATAAGGGGGAACTATCTTGTGCAGATTCCTGGAATCATGCTCTTTTGCAGGATGACTATGGGGAATACTGCTGCTGCCATCATGGGTTTCTAAACCCAACTTCTGTCTTTCCTTCTCTAGTTCAAAAGACTGTCTATCCAAATCCAGCTGTTGCTTTTTAAGCTTCAGTCTGGTTTGTTCCACCCTCAACTTATTGAGTTCCCTCTCTAACATTCTGTCATCAGGGTTGGTGGGAGGGACATTCTTAGATACAGAGGTATGATGGGAATGAACCGAAGGAGACCTGTCCCTTACAGAAGCCACCCTAACAGCTTGGTTAACAGAAACATTACTACCAGTATGGTGAGAATAAATGCTTTTGTTATGATGTGAGACAACACTATTTGTATGGTGTGGCTCATCATCATTACCAACTATGCTAGGCTGTCTAGTAATGGGCAGGCTAGGAAGTTTCTTTCCTGAATCTTTTCCTGGGGGAGTCCCTGAATCAGATTGAGAACTATTAGGTACTTTTTTAACAGATGAGGCACCTATGGCCTTATCCTGTTCTCTAAGCATGTTAAGTAACAGTTCCAAGGAAGGATTCTTCCCTACACTCAAACCTCTCTCTATACAGAGACTCCTTGCTCTTTTCCAGCTAAGGTTGTCATATGCAAGTTTGGACAGATCAACATTTTGGCCTGTGCCAGACATTTTTAGAGAGAGTTAAAGTGATAGTAAAAGAAAAAAAGTTTGTCAGAGCTTTTAGAAAGACAGAGAAAAAAACTTTTAAAACTTTTTTAGAACTTTTTAGAAAGTTAGAAGTACTTTTCAGCACTTAGAAAAGAGTGAAAAGAGGAATGCAAAACGTTTTGGCTATGTGTATAGACACGGACCTTGTTTTGTATATTTTTCTCTTATGAAAAGTACAATGACAAGAGTGGTAAGTAGTCTCAAAGCACTTATCCCACCCACTGCACAACCAATGTAGGAGAGCTGGACTGGCTTGTAGTGAGTACCAAGGGGTACTTGCACCTTGCACCAGGCCCAGTTATCCCTTATTAGTGTATAGGGTGTCTAGCAGCTTAGGCTGATAGATAATGGTAGCTTAGCAGAGCAGCTTAGGCTGAACTAGGAGACGTGTGAAGCTACTACAGTACCACCTAGTGTCATATGCACAATATCATAAGAAAACACAATACACAGTTATACTAAAAATAAAGAGTACTTTATTTTTATGACAATATGCCAAAGTATCTTAGAGTGTACCCTCAGTGAGAGATAGGAAATATACACAAGATATATATACACAATAGCAAAAAATATGCAGTATAGTCTTAGAAAACAGTGCAAAACAATGTATAGTTACAATAGGATGCAATGGGGAAACATAGGGATAGGGGCAACACAAACCATATACTCCAAAAGTGGAATGCGAACCACGAATGGACCCCCAAACCTATGTGACTTTGTAGAGGGTCGCTGGGACTATTAGAAAATAGTGAGAGTTAGAAAAAATAACCCTCCCCAAGACCCTGAAAAGTGAGTGCAAAGTGCACTAAAGTTCCCCTAAGGACAAAGAAGTCGTGTTAGAGGAATAATGCAGGAAAGACACAAACCAGGCAATGCAACAACTGTGGATTTCCAATCTAGGGTACCTGTGGAATAAGGGGACCAAGTCCAAAAGTCACAAGCAAGTCGGAGATGGGCAGATGCCCAGGAAATGCCAGCTGTGGGTGCAAAGAAGCTTCTACTGGACAGAAGAAGCTGAGGTTTCTGCAGGAATGAAAAAGGCTAGAGACTTCCCCTTTGGTGGATGGATCCCTCTCGCCTTG